>NW_027287383.1:302744-902744 GCF_022747635.1 Hetaerina americana | reverse complement strand
AAATGAAACACCAGAAAGCCATTGCGCCAATTGATCATATGCTATTGATTTGTTTCGGTGATGAATCCTAGAAATTAGTTATTATTTGCAAACTTTGCTTTTAATAAAAACTATTTCAACATTAAATCATGCAATATAATATAAAAACCACAATTATCAGCCCAAAGATTGGTTAGATACGTGAGGGTATAGCTCACTTAGTACTATACCCAACAGCATGTGAAATTAACACATCAGGGCATGGGGTCAAATGCTTTCCCTGTATCACATAGGAACACCTGGTTCCCAAAAATTCTTGGAAAAAACTTGGGTTAAGCTGAGGGTGCCCAGAGGTATCCCCTGGAATCAAACCAGAGCCCTCCAGTCAGTAGTCCAATGCTCTACCCACTGGACTGCCATGTCCCCCATGATATAATATAAATAAGGAAATGAAATGCTAAATTTACAATTGAAAGAACCATTACTTAAAAATGTGCATTCACAAATTACAAAAATGGCTGCAATTACTGAAATTTCTATAAATTTGGATGCATTTCAAATAAATTGAAAATGTTCACTCAAACACTTTCACAATCTAACTCACCCATAAGGCAGAAGAAGGACGTCAAGTGCAAAACTAGTTAAGGCTTTGCTGACAGCAGGTTTATCCTGCAACCCAAACTCCTTAGACCTTTCTTCAGGATCACTGGGAACATCCACTTCTCCCAATACTGGTATGATCAGCATCAATATCCTAAGAAATAGTTCATTATAAATATTATATGAAGTTTGATAAATCCCATTCTCAATCAAATTATAGGTAATGTCATTATCACATAAGGAAATATAATTTATAAAATGATATGGTCAGGCCTATGTCAGGTAATGCTTATTACCCATCCAGATGTGACTGAGGTTTCCCATCCAGAGATTCAAGAAGACTTGGCACTAGTTTGGCTCGTTTCTCAATTGGCAAACGTGGATAACCCATTTTTATGTAGTTGAGAGAGAAATTCTGAAAGAAAAAGAAACAAAATATACATTTATCATCTTCCTGATTAACTATAGCATTAAGGAAATAGTCCATCTGCACAAAGTTTCCATGTGCATAATTGGTCTTTATGTATTTAAAAATTATGCATTCAAAGCCTTTCCGGGAATGTACAAAATCACTTAAAGTTTCAAATACATATGTGGGTGAAAGGGTCAAAGCAAGGAGAGGGCTAAGGGAAGAATACATTAAGGAATAAAAGCGGTGATATTGCATGGGATCAATACAGACTTTGAGACTGTTTAAGTATTTTGACAGTTTGTATAATAGTGATGTGGAGTATGAATGTGGGCCAAATGCATCAGGTGGCGACAATGAATGCAAGGAAGTTGGCGCATGAAAATTAGATTGCAAAAGCAGTATGAATTTCAATGAACAAAAAGCTGGATGCATGGGCTTAAGAACATATATTTAGAGAAATAAGTAGGTGTGGGGGCTATTCACTTATTGCTAACCTTGCATTATGCTTAACTTATGCTTGAAAAATTTATTTCTATCAGATGACTGGAAGAATGCAACTTTTGTACAAAGGTAAAGGAAATAAGATGGAATACAAAAATTACTCTTTGGAGTATATTGAGAAATGTATTTATTAAATTGTTGATCGAGAGTGTATGGACAAAATATTGGGAGTGCAATATGATTTTACGCAAAAGAGGATGTGCTGATCATCTGCTAGCGCTTCAGCATGCACAAGGAAAATGCATGAATGTTCAAAAGAAAGTTTATTGTGCCATATAGGACTTCGTGGAAACTTTCCATATTGGAGAGAGTTGATAATTAACAATTGCGATTTCCACTATAGGAGAAGATGACATGTGTTGAATCACAGGCCGTGTGAAGTAATACCAGTGGTAGAAGTAATACTTACCAGAAGTGATGGTATAAGGTCTCAAAAATATCCTAAATTAAAAAATAAATGCAATCCATTGCCCTTCCACAGGCATGGAATTACATTATCTGAGCATATATAGCTATAAATTCATGCTGTGAGTGACTTTTTGTGGAAAAACTTTTGTCTGTGCACAAACTAAGTACACATTAACCAACTTATCCTCTGTATTCACCATACCCATTAAAACCTAACCAATCTGCCTTTGAACTTACCACATATCTGCAAAAGATTATTTTCATTTGCAGAATTGTTAAATTGCATTTAATGCCTAGTTTTCACTATACACTTTTTAAATCATTGTAGTCCAATGCAAGGGTTAAAGACTGTTCAAAGCATAAAAAATAATTTACCTTGGCCAAGATTTGAACCTCGATCCCTTGATTTATGGTCAAAAATTTTCAGATTTGTGTACACATCAGTAGGTGACTCCAATGAAGTCACTGCTGTGGCATTTTCTGGAGTTTCTGTGAATAAGCCGGTATTTACAGGTTACAGCCTGTATTCTATGGTGTTCTTAGGGAAAGGCATGCAAATCAATGCATATAATTCCTAACATAAGAGGCTTATTTTCACCCTCACACATATTTACCCTACCAGAATGGTATACACTTGTAAAATTCTCACATTTGTACCAAAATAAACAAAATATTTTAAACATTCAGTCCTGAAAATGACCTATTGTCTAACTATAACAAATACTGGTCACTTACTGTTACAAAGGAGTCAGATTCAGGATCCTTGAAAATAGTGAGCAACTCCTCAACCGGCAGCTGTACACTTGGCTCGCTCTTCAGTCTTTTACTGATATGAAGCAACACTTCCATCACCTGGGATATAAAAAAAGAATACTGGAAATTACAGATCTCGTTTAAATAATTACGAAACTTTTTCTTTTATTTGATGGAAAAGCCATTAACATAATTGCACAGGCACAAAAAAATGGGGCGATGGGGTAGTTTCTTAACCTCATGATAGAGAAGAGGTCAAAGATATGCATTTTCAAACATTTTCAATACTTTAACATAACTATTCCGCAAAATAATATAAAAATTCCATAAAATTTAAGCACAAAACTAAGAGGCTTTGATACAGTAACATTTGCTGAAAAGATTAAAAATACAACCTCACCGAATATCAACACCAAATTAGTTAAAGGCCATTTCTATTCATTTGATGGCAAGTCTTTAAATTTTACAATTGACCAATGAATACAAAACTGTTTTAACACTGAAGAATAAAGAGCAAAGCTTGCAGCTCAGACACAATAATGTATAGCATATTCAACCTCATTTTGCTAATAATTAATGAGGAACAAAGCCATACTGTTTATGTTGCACACACTGGCAATACTTATACTATACAAATATAAACATTTATGGAAACAATATGGAATCTGACAATGTTGAATTTGGAATTAGATACAACTCCCCCTAGGAGTCAAAAGCCATGAGCTCAGTCATTTAAGAGGGGATTTCACTTCTGCTTAATCAGCCAAATTCTGATGTATTTTTGTCAGAAATTACTCATTAACAATAATAGGTTGGATCTTGAAATTTTCCAGATATTATGAATGCCTATGGTTGCCTGTTTATCAAATTTGTCAATTATTTTTTCATGAAAAATTACACAATGGGGAATTCAAGTATGTAAGTAGAGTGATTATGAAAGCAGTTACACATTAATAACTACAGGTTGGATCCTAACATTTTCTAGATATAAAGACTAGTTACCTGTCTATGGATACCTGTTTTTCAAATTTGCCGATTATATATCTGTGAAATATCACACCCAGGGGGAATCATTTGTAATGTATACATAGCTGCTTATTTTTTAATGTAGCAATTAGATTTTCTTTGCATGAAGTGTTAACATCAAAATATTTTTGACCTTTTCTGTTTAAGCATTTTTCATAACGTCTAACCTGCAATATCAGGGTACATCTTATGGGCTGGGAAATACATTACTTGATAATACAGGAGAATATCAGTAGGTATATATCGTTAATTAAAATAATAAATTATAAAATGGAGTATTTACCATGAATTCTCCCTCAAAGTAGTAAGTACCTAATGGATACTCATCATTTGTAATACAATCATTCGTAGGCTGTTGTTTCTCAATGCAACACTCAGCCACGCACAAGTTCACCTTCAAAATACATAGATGTGACTTTTTTTACATTGAAGCAGAATGTAAAAAGTATCACAGAGAAAGTTGCTAGCTTAATATAACCATTACTTAGTCATTCATAATGAATTAAATTAGGAAAATTAAGAAGTCATTTATTCCACCACTATTCACAAATTATTTGCAGCAAAATAAAATTAATATGCCAAAACTCCAGGTTTTACGGCTCAATTCTAGGTTATTCCCAGTTTCTTTTTCAAGATTACTCCCATTGCCAGTATCTAAGGAACACTGAAGTGAAATATAGAACGAAAAATTGAACAGAAATTTGAGCATTACACAATCTCTTTGACATCAATATGGGAGGGTGAGGTTGACGTTGCTGTAAAGACTGCAAGACATCAACAAGATTTTGTTCATCTGTAGGAAGTCCCAAAAAAGGAAATGCCAGTCCAGCCTCGAGATTCCTGTCGCAAAGGCTCTAATGTCAACGGCCAGCAAGTAACATAAAGCCATGTAAAGGCAGACCATGAGCAAGAGAGAAAAACTACCACGGCAAAAATAACAAAATCATTAGAATACTATGAGTATAATGAGGGGTAAACTTTCAAGGATAGATACTAGAGATGAAGAGAGGACTGCCCACACAAAATCCACTAGATGACTGCTAGGAGAAAACAAGAACGGTAGGTGGGACTGGCAAGCAGTCATCTGGACTGATAAAATTAAAAGTCCAGTCAGTGAGAAACGAGGTATATATAGAAACACCAGTTAGTCCAAAGAAAAGATGGCAAGACAAGACAAAAAGGCGAGCTTTACATGGAAAAATTTAGGGTTGCAATTAACCAATTCTCGTCAGTGAAAGAAAAATTGAGTAGATTTATAAAGAAATTAAAAGTCCACCAAAAAATCATCTCCGGTTACAAATATTCATTTTAAGAAAATATCACCACAGAATTCAACAGGCAAAATGGAAACATGAAAATATCTAAAAAATTTCAGAGTGAAAATATTGATCAATTCTGAAATCACTACTTTAATTCATGATAAATTGCTTCCATTCATTGTACTATGTGACTAATAGGGGTGGTGGCTCAAATATAAGACGATTCGTTGCGATCAATTGCATGCAAGGTGAATGTTATTCACAAACATAAATTGCATATTGAGCATATTTTCCTTTTCCACGAGCCAAGAAAAGTAATTGGATACTTGCAAGGAACCATATTACTGAGACAGGCGAGAGAAAACCAAAGTCAAAGGTGAATATAGATGTGGACTAAATACGACTTTTCTCCAAAGTATGAAAAGTGCTCTGAATTCTATTCAGGCGTTCCTCCGATGATAAATACCTTTTTGCGTATTCCATCCTTCTGGCTTGACAAAATTGGTAGCACCCTTGGAACATATTTGAAAACTGCACCTTGGAATTTATCAATATCGTCAGCAACATCAACTGCTGTCACAACTTCGTCAAGTAGTACTAAATAATCAACAAAATATAAAAATGTCATTAACCACATATTCAAACAGACGTACTGATCACACCAATTTTACCAATATAAGAAAACTTTATCATCAATTGTGCCACCTAAAAACCACCACTCCATATAATAAGGCAAATGAAATTTGGTACACACTAAGTATGTTAGAACCACATGTGTGCCTTGCTATCCTAATGATCATTTAGGCTTAGAATATTAAAAAAACAGTTCACTAAGCATGAAAATGATTCGGAAGAATTATTTGATCGCAGGCTTTTACCTCAAGAACAAAAATAAAGTAAATGGACACCAATTATACATATATATCATATTCCTACAATACCTAAACATGGATATAACTTCCACAGTTGTTAAAAAGTAAGTCCTGCCCATTACCAACAACATGAATCAATAACAATGGCAATTGCATGAAGTCTTTCCGGCTATTACAATAATCTGCTGACACCGGGGTAGCCGTAAGAACTGAATGGACCTCAGAACATTGGTTATATCAATTCTCAGTCCCACTTTTCTATTCTTACCGACTTTTATAAGTACTGAAAGTTCCAAAACAGCTAAATATCCTTTGTACTCTTCAGGTCTTTGCCGGTTCCTGACTACATCACCTTCGGGAAATATTTGGAATAGTAGTCTTAATTCTTCATTATTTAACAATTGATGATCAAAACCTACATAACTTGACTTTCATCAAACTATATTTGGAAACTTAATTTCTTGTCGCACAAAAATAAACTGACACAATCATGCCGAGATCAACCTACACAATACTAGATCAGTAAACTTCATCAATTTGCCACTGATGAACTGCAACAACGTAAAACATAGAAACATAAATTTTAAAACAACAACTATTAAGGGTATGGGATTGTTACACATGAAATATGGAACTAGTTAACAAACAGAAAATTTGGGCGCAATATCTTCCGATAGTGCTTGACACGAAATAGCTGTCACGTAAATCACCAACATGCCTTAGTAGAAGAGAACAAAAATCCTCAAAGCCAGCAATTATAACTATTTAAACCATTAATTTCACTTTATTCTGGATAGTAATCATAATTAATTGGGGTGACCGGTATGTTCACACACTATTTTCTTACCATGCTCATCCATGGCTGTCGCCATGTTTGCTGTTCAATTGTTTAGTCTCAAAACTTTTTAGGACCCCCACCCCTACTTAACTAAGTACATAATATTTTAATTACGACACAAAAAATTTCTTTAATGACTCATTGAACTAGCGTCGAAGAACTAACTAGCCACAAATACCAGCGATTAACTTCTTAGAGTCATGATCGTCGATGTCGTGTTCTGAGAATCACCAACGATGAATATTATAACCCCATCCCCCATTTATAAGGGCGCCTTTTCGAATTTCGAACGGTAGAGGCTGGTTTCGTAACACTTTTATTCACATCGTTCAACATAAGTCTCGGAATGGGCTATGGTCTAGATTTTTCCTTTTGCCTTTTCTGCTTGATATTCTTATGTAGGTATTAGCTAGACTTGTCAATTTGGTTTGGAGATATGAAGCTCATTATATGCAATTTGTAGTTTCTACAATGACATATGCAGTTCTTGTGGTAGAGGTTTTAGCCATTGAGTGCCTACTCTGAGACGTCAACTTCTATTTCTTGAGGTGAGCTGTAAAATAAGCCAATGAACTAAAAAATCAATGGTGGACAATAAATGGCGACACTGGGAGGACGTAGAAGATGGGTGTTTAGGTCTAAATATTTTACGAAAGACTATGACGGTGATGTGTTTTAGCTTTTAACTGCCACCAAAAAGTAGGCACCAGTTACCCAGAGGTGGGGGCAGCAGTTCCTTGATTTGAAAGATGGAGATCACCGTGGTATAGTGACACTCATCTCAGTGCAGTAGAGTTAAAAATTATTTAACGGCTGCAGCACTGCCATGTGAGAGGCAAAGAAAAACCAACACATTGCCCCCAGAGTAGCGTAGCATCCAGAGTAGCAGCTCATCAAATTTCCTTTTTTCTATTGGACTGATTTTCAGAAGTGATGGAACCTTCTTAAGTAAAATATATTGAAGGTAAATTAGTTTCCCATTTAGATCTTGGCGTGGGCACTATTACTCGAGAGACTACCCGGGGAAAACTCATCTGCATAGAAGTCAAATGTGTTAATCAAATGAGTTTATCAATTTAGGATCGGATCTTGTAATGTTAAGCCACTCCAGGCAAGTGAGAGGTTAAAGTTATTGTTGAATGGGATTAGACATCTTAGGTGTGTGTGAAATGAAATGGACCGATTATTAAATTTTGGTAATTTGGATCTTGGAGTTTAAGCTACAGAGGCTCCATTAATGGAAATGCTAGGAGTGAGCATAATACTGTTGAAAAGTGATGCATTGCCACTGAAGAGCTTCCTCAATATAATGAATAGATAATTATGGTAAAGACAGAAATGAACCCCACAGATACCATAATGATACAAGTTTATGGGTCAATGATAGCCTATGATGATGATGAAGTGAGGTATACGACAATAATTATTATTGTTATTCTATGGTTAAGGTAGGTTTTGGTTGGACAAAGCCTAAACATTTTACAACAATACACTTACTTGCCTTGACTAACAAAGAACACTAGCTGGCATCAGACACTACAGTAAGCCTCTCTTCATTACTGTATACTTCCTTCCTCTCTTCATTCCTTACAATACCTATCCTACTCCTTCCCCTTACTTGTTTGCTTAACATTCTATCCTCTATCACAGTCTTCAACATCTCATTGTCGATCAAAATGTCCTGCATCCATCTTTCCTGATACTGCCACTTAATTTTGCTGTCATTGTTCCCTCCTTCAGAAAGCTTCTTTGCCTTGTGGCCCCACTAAATTGACCATTTTGGTCCAAAATACTTCCAAAATAGGTAAACTGTTTGGCCTGCTTAAGTTTATGAACTTCTATTTAAATATTTAATTTAGCCTTCCTCTTTCTTGAAAACCACATAACCTTTGTTTTGTTTACATTTATTTTCATCCCAGCACTACTTTTTGTAATGGTGTTTCAATGCACTCAGTAATGTTTGCAAACCCTTGGCTGACCAACAAACCTAACTGATTTTATGCATTCCCCATTAATTTTTCTTCTTAAATACAGTTCTTCCCATGCCTTTTTTTACCACTTACTCCACTTATAAATTGAAAAGAACAGGTGATAATAGTCTGTATTACCCCTTTTCCTAACAATCCCCATTCTGATACCCCATCAGCCACTCACTCCCGAGTAGTCTGTGGCGGTACAGATAGTAAATTAGACTCCTATCCCTCTAATCCACTCCTATGTTCTGCAATACATTCAGTAGCTCCGCCCAATTCACTCTATCATGTTTTCACAAAATCTATGACACAGACAAATGCATCCTAATTGTATTCTATCTTTCTCTCTATTACAAGGGTGGTCCCAGAAGTACCCAACCCAACAAAGAAAACAAAAAAAAATTTGGAAAAGGGAATTTATTTTTCAACATAATCCCTTTCAGCTCTATGCACTTTTCCCAGTGATGTTCAATAAGTTTGATACCCTTTTTATAATAAGAACTGTCTTGCTCCTCAAAATAGCCATTAACTGCCGGCATCACTTCTTTACGGTTGGAAAATCTTTGACCAGCAAGCCATTTTTTCAATTTCGTGAAGAGAAATCCAAGGGGGCTACATTAAATCGGACGAAAAGGGTGCATGAGGTAGCAATTCAGACTTTAATTCATGAATTTTGGCCATTGCAATAATGGATTTGTGAGCTAGTGCATTGTCACAACACTTTCTTCTTAGCCAAATGCGGCCACTTTTGTTTGATTTATTTGCTCAAACGTAGCAATAAGTTTGCTAAATAATTGTTGTTGATAGTTTTTCCTTTTTCAAGATAGTCAATGAAAATTATCCCACGCACATCCCAAAAAACCGATGCCATGACCTTGCCTGCAGATGAAATGGTCATCACCTTCTTTGAATCCGGTTCTCCCTTTTGAATCCATTGTTTTGATTGTTCTTTTGTCTCGGGTGTGAAGTAATGGACCCATGATTCATCCATGGTTATAAAACTGCACAAAAATTCTGCTTTGTTGCTCTGAAACTTTGCTAAACAACCTATAGAAACATCTTCATGACACTGGTTTTGCTCGAGTGTGAGCAAACGTGGCACTCATCTTGCACACAGCTTTCTCATGTCCAAATTTTCAATTAATATGCGATGTAAAGCACTTTTTGAAAGGCCTACTACGTCTGCTAGCTTGTGCACTTTCAGTTGACAGTCATCCAGTGTCACTTTGTGGATTTTCTTCACTGCTGCTGGAGTCGTCACCTCATTTGGTCGACCAATGCGATGCTTGTCTTGACAGCTCATACGGCTTCGTTTAAACTCTGATACCCAATATTTTACTGTTGTAAACAAAGGAGCAGACTCACCCAGAGTAGATTCCAGTTCAGCTTTCATATTGGTTGGGCTGAGGCATTTCAAATAAAAGCATTGTATCACATAACGATGACCAATTTTCTCAAATTCACTGAAAACGTTCACTATTGATGGCTGCCAAACAATTACTAAACAATGACGTCTTCAAACTTAAAACATATGCTTTATAGATAGCATACTTTCTAATACAGTGATATTTTTCAAATAACTATCCCCATCACTAGGTCAGGCTGGGTACTTCTGGGACCACCCTCTTATAATGCTCCAGAGATGTCTGGGGAAAGTTTTGCTACCCCAGCGAGGAAATCTCATTCAAGGAAACACATGCGCATCCGGATTTAAGTGCCGCACCCTGTATACATGTACTCAAAAGGTCTTCCCAAAGCATTTCGCAGCAACCTTCCTCTTCAGACATGAAATTAAATTATACCCTTGGAAGTTATCCTTCAAAAATTTTTGTTGTTTATATTCTGTACTTTAATTCTTTGTGATATTCAAACAGTAAATCATTAAAATGCACATAGAATGTGTTTTTACCTCCTGACCTATATTTCACATTATTTTCCAATGGTACTCTCAAAAATATGAATTCGAAGTTCAAATGTATTTATAAGCTGACTACCTCCGGAGGCATAAACAAGTTTGTCAGCACCAGGGGGAAACCCGGTGATTTCTATCAAATATTTTTTGCTTTCCCTCACAGGATCATTAAACAGTACAAAAGATTGTACATTTCAAAACATTTGTCTGATTTGGCTGTGGAAGAATCAATCAAGTAGGTATGGTTATCCAGAAACTTTAACATATATGAAAGGCAGAGTAATTTTTATTGCAATGGAAAACAATGAAATTGCTTACACTTCAGTTTTATTCATTGCAATTGCAAACATTTGTACAAAAACATCTTAAGTCATTTCCACTTGAATGGAGTTTGGCAGTAATTTCACATTTTCAAGGTGGGCAATGGTTGGTGCTCTTGGAAATCTGTCAGTCTTGAACACAATTACATAGCCACCATTGGAGATCATTTAAGTAGAGATTCAACCGAAAAGTTCAATTGTGCCAGGCACACTGAATTCACCTACACGTCCATGCACATCCACGGCTCGCACTGCAAAATGGTATGTGTGACCATCGGCAAACTGAAAAGTAAAATAATATTTATCACACACAGTAAAAATTTTTTGAAGCAATTTTCTATCTACACCAGAAACTAGAGTGTGTAATATTGAGTACAATTTCTTTTACACACTAATTGAATTCTTTCAGTTCATTTGGGTAAATTATTTCACATGATTTTCTTCATTCCTCAAACAAAGCAAAAAATATAATTACCCTCTCTCCCCCACACTAAAGTTTGAGTAAATTCAGAATTTTGCTCTGACAAATGGCTGGTGCAGGTCATTGCAGGGATTCAAGGATTTCCTTTTCTTATGCAATTTCGATTAATACAAAAGTCACCTTAAATACTAATTCCACTATTTACATAGCTAAGACCCTAACATTCTCCACACACTTAATAGTATGCTACTGGGTGTATAATAACATGTTTATTTTCACAATTTACACAGCCATTTTGCAAATCGAATATCACTAAATGTACCTGAGTTAGAGTGCACGCCATGGGCAGAGGTAGAGCCTTCACATCACCAACTTTCTTCCATAATGTAGGAGATGGAGGAGCATTAGCACCTTCCTGGTATGCATACAACTGATAGCTGGCAATTTCTTCATGGGGAGTGGTTGTAGTCATGTTCCATGATAGCACAATACCTGAAAGGAAATGGGGGAAAAATTTAGGATATAGAAAAGTAAGTACTTCCCCTACATCTGTCTACTATGTATTTTAGAATGGCTAGCCAGATAAAAATAAAAATTGTTAATTTTAGGAGTTGCCCTTTCACATAGGTTTTTAACTACTATGTGATACTTAAAAAAGTAGCCACATCTGAACTGTATCAAGTTAGGGAATTAAATCATCACAAACACTATATTTTGGTTATAAAAATTATGTATGGACTAAATCACCAGAGAATAGTTGCTATTTTGCAATAATTTATAAAGAAAAGTTAATGCAAAGACTTACTCTCTTTTGAGAAAAGCTACGACCATCATAACACCCATGACATTACAAGCAACTTGTCAGGTAAAAATTATTCTCCCTTAAATGAATTAATAATAATAATAAACTTTTTCAGGAACCTTACATGAAGTCAAATATTTAGGCACACACCAAAACTTAGATAAAAGATTGTTCACTTACCATTTAGCACTTTGGATAACTTTAATACAGGTCGTCTAGGTATCGGTTTCAGGTTTGAATTCACCACAGTTGGTTGTGGTTGAGCAGGTAGAGGAGCTGGGTGCTGCAAAAATGAATGAAAGTTAAATTTTACACATAATTATTTCACGGTGAAGGCTGAATGTATTTACATCACAAATTTTTATAGAATAGGCAAAATACAATTTATAATACACCGTCACAACAAAACAGGATTGAAAATCCACAATAAATTGTGGATTATATGATGTCTGTTCAAAAAGTATCGCAAATTTTGAATTTCCGTGGGATACGTATATTTGATTTTTGATTTTTTTGTGGTGTTATGTTGGTACTTATGTCTTTCACTTATGCTGAAAAGTTGCCCGTTGTTTGAGTAAGAGTAGTCATAGGGACCCACAGCACATGTAAATGCATTTCATATGGAACTTCTGTAATCAACATGTTGTATGGCACCATATGACATTTTCAATATTTCTAATAATAGCTTAATATCATTTGATGATATTCTCTCACAATTGCAGCAGCCGTGCTAATGTTTACCTCTATCAGAGCAGGGATTGGAGTTCCAGGTTCAAACTTACCTGCGCCATTACATAGGCCTTGTCTAACAATTTTTTTCAAATAAAAGAAAAATTTCAATGCAGCATATTGCTCATCGTGTTAATCTTCCATTGTTGTCATGGACAAACTGGTCACATTTAAACTTGCAAAGACTACCACTGATGCAATACTGGAGTCAAATAAATGAGATTTGAACTACATATACATTACACTAATGATATAACGTAAAATGAATTCTTTGCACAATAAATTGAGAGATAAAAAAATATAATCAATCTTTACTGAAAAGCTGTTATATGAAAGAAGTAAGCTCAAGTCATCCAGTTTTGGGTAGTTAACTCCAAATACAAATATGCTCACATGTAGAGAAATCTAAAGACTGCAAAAACATAGGTTATGCACTAAAACCTCTTTATTTACACTTTTCTAAGGACCCCAGAAAAAGTGTACAATGCGAGAAAATGTAAATAGTGGCAAAAGGTGAATTTTAAGCATTACATGCTTTGTAACTGAAGTCATTATCTATTGCATTATCATCATCATCACAAATTACATGAACTGGAATTACTTCATCACCATCAACATAAAATCCTGCCTTTCTAAAACAGTTATTTCTAAAGAATCCTTTAACTAACTTCCAAGCAGATGACATGTAGTGTAAAGCATCCAGTACAAGTTGATATACCAAACACTATAGGCTGAAGCTTCTCACTTCCATTTAATTTATGATTAATAAGATAGAAAGCCTTTGTTTGCTAAGCACCCCTCCATGACATTGCTCGCCTCTGAAATACATTGTTTTTGCTGGCAGCACATTAAAAAATTATTGTTTCCTTCGAAACATCATCTAGGCTATAACCTTCAAGTAGTTTATTAAATTCTGACAACTTCAACAGAGCCGCAGTCTCGACGTCAATACTTCTACTTTCATCACACACAGTCTAAAATACAGATTAGTGCCTTTTTTAAACTCATTCAACTCACCATGGATGCTGTGATTCCCAATATTGGGCAAATGTGCAATATTTTTTCGCTAATGATGACACCATTCACAAGGATACCTAATGATCTATCGATCAAAAACAACTCTTTCAGTAATTCTTCATACTTCTTGAGATATTTACTCTTTTATGACCAACGTCCACACTGATTTGCACATTTCAGAATCAAATCGCAATGCCATTTTTCACTAATATGTTAAGTGAAGAGGCCTGCAATCTTGGGTGCTTCACCAGATCAATGCAGATTCCACCATGGGAATCAACTTGTTCCAGAATTTATATTTCACCCTCAATTGAAAATGCTATTTTCTGCATCATCTTTCTATGTCAAGGAGGATAAAATTTATGTTCCAGAGTAATTGGGGAAAACTTTACACATGAGAATCTGAGCTATCTTGCCATTTGACTGATGCAAGCAGTGTCAAGCCACAAAATTGTTTGACGAAAATGTTATTTTTTATTCAGCGTGGTTTTCATGCGATAAAGCTATTTTCAACACTTCTATTATTCAGGAGCCCATCACATATCTGTTGTGTCGTGGCAGTAAAAAATAACCCCAGATGTTAGTTCATGCGTTTTTCATGCTTCATCATGTTTGGATCAAAGCCATTTTTATTCCTCATAATTTCAACTCATGTGCAATATGAAGTCCCCCTAAGGTGTTCTTACAATACATAAATTACGGAGCTAATTCCTAGTACGACAATTATTCATTTCATTGGAGGAACCTCTTCCCTGGCAGATGGAGATTAAGAGTTCAAGTAGTTCACATTTCCATCACTAATTCCTGCCATATTCAAATTCTTCGCCAAAATCAACCATTGTTACCACTATATCCTGTCTTCTTTTAGGTGTATATGTATGAAAAGAAGTCACTTAAGTTTTTTTTAAAGTCTGATGTACACGAGTAACTGTTTTAAAATAAGAATTTTTTAAAATTCAGTGCTTATTGATGCAAATAGCAGGAAAACTAAAAATGAAATTGTGTAAAAACATGCATAAAGTTACACATTCGTTAGAATAATGGGATATTCAATGGGACTGAATAAAATTGTCATTAACTGTGTGAAAACAAAAATTCCAATTGTTCAAATAAGGGATTCAACCATACAATCACAATGTGAGCCTGTTTAAATTGATTTTAAGTATAGCAGGAGTTATTATTACCTGGACAGGCCGTAATTTGGGTGTTGCTGGAGAAGGTCGATTTGCCACTCCCAACAATCTTGCAGGCTGTTGCTGTGGAGGGCTTCTTGCTGGATTCATCACCTGGAATTATATTAAGTCTCAATTAATAATTGCTACATAAGGAAGTGCTTGAGTACTGTATAAATTTTATTTTTACTACGACAACATCAAAATATACCATTTTATGTAACATAAGTTCTCCACGCACAACAGGAGATAAGAAAATGAAATTTATAAAGGCCAAAACATATGCATGTTAGCTGATGCATATTCTACCTAAGAGTGAATGCAAAAAATAACTGCTATTACACTGCTCAAGGAATTGCTCAATTTTCTCTTTTCATCATGGTAGGGCTCAACAACATATATTTTAAATGTCCATGCCTTTTGTGTCCATTCACTAAATAATACATAATTATCTACTGAAGTGGTAGAAAAGAGAAATGAAATTTCTTTTATAATTGTCTGTTATTAACTTTAAGCAGAATTTTATACAATATAGTCAAGTAACATACACACACACACAGGGATTGCTGCACATAAGTATGACAATAAATCCACTCAGCAGAGAAGGGATATAATCTCCATGTATTGGATAAAACTTTCATCTATCATTTTGGATTGATAATAATTATTTTACCGATAAAATTTTTTACCGATAAATACTGCTCACAAGAAGCTCCCCCAAATTTTTAGCCATAAAAATAATTCACCAAATTTTACCATACTCGACATATTGGTTGATTGGTATAATTTATTAAGGCACTTAGAGCAGCAATTGTAAGTTCACGTGCTTCGAGGCATTTGTGACAAATGGAATCACACTTTTTAACCTTAAAAAATAATGCAAAACACATGTCATAACAACCATTCTCACATTTTCAACCCATTTCTCCAAGATTGTTGAAACATTCTATATTTTCTCCAAGATTGTTGATACATTCTATATTTTTTGGTCATATGACAAGGAATATTACCCTATTCATCTAGCTCTGCGAATTCATCATATTTCCCTTTTTGCTTCTTCCACTGTTTTGTTGTAAATGAAATGACCTAATATATCGGTATGCTTCACCAAAAAATTCTTGTGCCTAATTAAAGAAAAGAAAATCATTGCAACATTGCTATTAGAAACTCATTGCAACATCAAAGGCTGTGTCACACCAAGATGAAAAATATTAGGGATAATCTCTCAAATGACAAAAGGAATGAGATTGATTATGACTACCAAATATTTAGGGTGAATGCCAAGAGGGAATTTTGGAAAACAATACACGAATTTGAAATGAAAAGATAAGCAGAAAATTTGAAAGAGAAACAAAAAGCATTTTTGGTCAGAGAGGTTCAGGGAAATAAGTCGGCAGTTAATTCACTCAAAAATGGTTAAGGCAAAGGAGTAACCAGCAGTTTGGAAAAGGCTAACTTATTTAATTATTTCTTTCAAAGCATCTTCACCAATGTATCGCCTAATGTCTCCAATTGTTTAACAATTGTGGTGAACGACCGATGCCCAAAACTGAAATCTCATAAAATGGAAGAGAACATTTGCTGAAACATATTAATCCTTACAAATCTTCTGGGCCATATTGAATACCCACTCATATCTAAGGAACTAGCATCAGGAATTGCATTTTATCTAGAAATCATATATAAAAAGTCACTGGTAGACCACAAGGTTCTCAGGGATTGGAAATTGGCTAAAATAACACCAATATTTATGAGAATAAAACTGAGAAAAGGAGGAACCAAGCAATTACAGACCAAATTCCTTTACATCCATTTCATGCAAAGTAATGGATTACATAGTTGCTAGTCTGACCGTGAGACACCTCAATAGCCAGGAGCTATGGATGAAAAATCAGCACAGTCCCAAAAGTATATATCCTGCGAGACACAACTTTTGCTTTTTGCTCATGATATTCTTATTTCAAAAGAGCAATGACCCAGTGGATTCTGCTTTTCTAGATTTTAAGAAAGCCTAGGACAAAGTATCTTATAGTAAACTACTCATTAAGCTAGAAGCAATATGGCATACACAAAAACCCCTGGATTAAATACTTTTTTAATAATTAAATGAAGAATACAATGTATCTTTCCACTGTCTTTTATTCACATACAACCAGTTTCAACGCTCAATCATTAGGTACCCGATGGGTACCTGATGATGATGCTTGAGCGTTGAAATTGGTTGTACGTGAATAAAAGACAGTGGAAAGATACATTGTATTCTTCATTTAATTAAAATGAATTTCCCCAAAGTTGAGCTGGAAACAATTGAATACTTTCTGAATGGTCATGTACGAAGAGTATTCAGATATGGAGTTTGCGCACATGCAGTAGAAATCACTTCAGGTGTTCCCCAGGGAAGTGTAACCAGATCTCTTTTAATCCTAATTTACATTAATAACATTGACTCTATAGTCACGAGTAAGATATGTTTATTGGTGGACTATGCCGAGGTTCACCATGACATCCATTATCCTGAGGACACAGCAGCTTTATCAGATGACCTAAATGCTATACAACACTGGCGCGACACTTGGCAATTAGAATTTAACTTAAAAAAGAGCTTAGTGATGACTTTTTGGAAAAAGAGCAATTCCCGCTCTAATGCCTACCGCATTAGGTGCATCAAAATGGAATGCATAGACTTGATTAAATACTTAAAATTTTCCCTCATTCACAACTTCTCCTGGGTGAATATACAGGGGCGTGACCAAGCTAATATATATGTGACCAAGCTAACAAAAAATTAGGCATTATTAGGAGAGTACTGGGTAAATGTAATTAAAAGGTCCAAGAGAAATTTTACACTGGTTAGGCCTCATTTAGAATATGCTGCTAGTGCATGGGATCCTAATGAAGTTGGTTTAATTGCCCAATTGGACCATGCGCAGCATAGAGGATCTAGATTTATAAAACATTGTTATGATAAACTTGGTAGCTAATCAAAAATATTAGAAGATCTAGGCTGAGAATCACTCAAGGAGCCCAGGTTGAATTAAAGATAAATGTCATGCATAAATTGGAAGGATGTCTCTTTAGCAATGAGGATGAAAATGTCTTATTACCCTCATTCCCATCATCTTATGGTAGGCAATAGCATGTCAAAAAATTAGGAAGATTGAAAGTAGAACAGATAGATTTAAGATGTAATTTTTTCCATGAACATTAAGGGAACAGAATAACATTGTCTGACCTTGGTAGGGGTAAAAATATTTGGGTCAAAATTAGTGAATAAAATGAATTAAAAAAAACTAGAGAGGTGGAATTTTATCCAAGAATATTTTATGGGATCAGCATATTTCATACAATAGCTTCAAAACCAAAGCAAAAAAAACTGCAATTTCTTCCAAATTGTCCTGCAGCTATAAACACAAATTTCCAGAAGGGTTCAAAAATTTCCAAGAAACATTCAACATAGTTTTACAAGGACACATTTTTTCGATCAATCGCTCTTTGAATATTTATTTACAGAAAGATGATCACCAATGCAACTGACTGCACTGGGAAGCACTGGGAAGGAAGGAATGCACTGGGAAGAGACCAGAACCCCTTAATCACCCTAGAACAGCTTCTTAGATTGTAAGATTATTCCTAAGGCATAAATAATTTTCTTTTGCTGGGAAAGCAAAAAAGGAAAATTTGGAGATATAATGATAAAACAATAACTTGATTGCATTGACTAAGTACCAATCCAATCAAATTTTCCCTATGAAGTAGCTACACACAAATAACGGTGATTTGAAAATACATACAGAAGTACTTCACTTTTTGTGATGAATACATTTAGGAAATTCCCCCTTGGTTGCCCATCTAACTCTGAATAATTAATTTCAATTTCATAAAAGATGATAATGTAAACTTAACTTTCAAAGAAAGTAATGCAAGTTCAAAATATGTCACTGTCATTTTCTCCCTATGTAAGTAGTGTGAGGGAGAGAGAGTTCCCTCTTCTTTTAATAACAGCTCGACATTTTACCTATCCTGAATTAAATTCAGTTTTACTTACAAATATAGTCACAAATCAAGCTACTACTAGGAATTGTACCACAGTGGCATGATTGGTGGCATATATTCTATATTGTTTCAACATTCCAGTCTATTCATGAAGACTTACAATTTGTACGCACAGTTAACTCTTAATTATCTGTATGTAGATTCACATTATTCTCTCTTCCAAACACCTCAAAATGTTGATAAAATTAAAGTGGTAAAGGTCAAAATGCTTTCAAACTTCAATATACTTCATATATATTCATGACCATATTTTCCACATATTTTGGTTAACCATACTTTTTGATTATCCATGTTTCATCACTCAACCCTTTGCATTGATAATTGAGTTTACTGTACATAACTATACACACCTGCTGAGCTGTATTTGGTTGTAAAGCTCTCATTAATGATGGAGCACTGGTAGTAACACCTGCAAAGGAGATGTGTCCAACAATTACATTTTACAAGTAAATAATTAGAATATTGTGCACTTCATGCTATTAAAATTTAAAAAATTAATTCAATGACTACCAGCTTGAAACACAAAAATACCCATTCCTATTTGCAGAAGCTTTGACCCTGATGATCTAGGATATTTCTGCACACTAATTTTATAACTCAATGTACCCCATATTGACGAAAAAGTTGCTGTATGGAATTTAAAAGCTTTATGCTTGACTGAAGGGCATTTTTGTTGGTATCAATTGCTGATTGTCAGTGTAATATTTTCCTAAGTGGCAAGCTCTTAACATAAAAACTGAAATAGTTAATGTTTAACAGTTTGGTGCTACGAGAGAATACTTACTTCCAGGTGGAACTTGTACCAAGGCGGTATTAGGCCTCACAATCATAGCTGCTGCCATGGTTGGGACTGGTCCACGCCCTCGAATCTAAGCAGGAGATAAAATAAAATAGATTTAATACCCGCTTCATGAATCAAATAAATGCATGATTAAATACTATAACATAAATTACATCCTTGGAAAAAAAGTCCATAGTGGTCAATAACAATCATCAAGCTTCTCCCAGTTTGAGTAAAAATATTTGATAGCAAATGTTGGTTGTTTATAAATGGCATAGTTATTATTTAGATTGAACAAAATCATGTTCTTTGTCATTCAATTAACAATACCTTGGAAAATAAAATCCGGTTGCATTAATTTTGGAATCTCAAATTTACAAACTTTGACTAAAGCACTTAGTTTTCATGTCCATCCCAATTAAGTGTAAGCTTTTTAGTCCCTGCTTTGGGAGAAGTCATTTTATCTTGAATTCTGTAACAAGCTTCTTTCTTTTGGGTTAGCAGACAAGTGATTTTTACAAATTCACTATCCTACAGATCCCTTCATTCCAAAGCCCAAACCCCATATATATACAAATATTTTGTCACTTCTACACAATGCTGCACTTAGAACACAGATTTGAATGCAGCAAGCTGCACTCAAACCTTTGTTCAAATCTAAGTTTTGCAAAGATATAAATGCAGCAGGTGGTATTCAAATAAGGGCAAAAAGAATTTTTCAGCAAGAAGAATTTTTCACCTGCTGTGATTGAGCTGCTGAGGTAAATACTACTCGTTGCTGCTGAACTGCTATTTGACTGGAGGGTGGTATTAGGTATGCCAAACGAGAGCTGGAAATAGGTGTTCCAGAGGCCACAGGGATTGTTGTAGCAGTGACAACCCTGGTATTAGTCCCAGACTGACAAATTATGGAGAAAAAAATCCCATTAAAGACATCTATGGAGATGTAAATTTACTTAATCTTAATACAATCTTATGGTGCGTAAGCCGGGAGTTAAAATTTTGGTCTGCTTAAGCCACATCACAAAACCAAATTATAGTTTATAGGTTCAAAGCTGCCTTGCTTCACTTACACAATACATAATAAAGAAATAAACTCAAGGAAGAAGATCCTAAGGCCAATTATTGGCCTTAGGATCTTCTTCCTTGAGTTTATTTCTTTAACAGCCAATAGCTCCACATCTTCTACATAATAAAGAAATCATGAAATACATTTGTACATATGCAATTGCTATTTTTGTCGAGATTGCATTAGAGTATCTCCTCTTAAGGTCCTTTTATCTTATGCTCTCTGGATACCAAGTAGGAGGTTTGTTTATCCCTTGGGATTCTGTTTACTCTATGTTTTGTCATCAAGTGTCTCATAGGTCAAACCACCAGAACTGACCCAACATTTGTCCCCCAAGGCAGGACCCAAACCTTTAAGGTTAGCAGATGAGTGTATTACTCAATTAAATCACCTGGCCGATCTTCATTTTAAAATAAATTGATTATGACATTTGATAGCTTTAAAAATCTTCCTTATTATCAGTATAAAATTATGGCAATCTCAGATTCAGTACAAAAATTTAAAAATCCTGAGATGACCTAACCAAAGGGAATTACAATAAAATAGTTTAAAATTTAAAACCTTTATTGCTCTTGATATTAATAGAGACAAGGTGAATTGCATATCCAATATATGGGCGGGGAATGGGATGGTGGGAGGGGGGCTTTGGTGAAAGGAAGAATATATTTTTCACATTAATTATTACAAGCTAGATTGTGTTTTCATGACCTTAAAAACAGTTAGTCAGTGGGTTAGAGCTTTCTAACAACATGAGACTTCAATCAAATCTGTCCACGTTCATGCATACAAGAACTAAAAAAATTCCTAGTTTCTTTTGTCACCCTTGAATTAGTCGCCTCAAATGGCTAGTGTTCACTTGGGGAAAATGTTGAAATCAAGTAGTTTCATTGGCATACTATTTGTATGCTTTCTTTGGGAAATACCTCTTCATGTAATATCCCAGGACTATATCCAATAATCAAATTCTTATGGGTTTACATCAACTACTTCTCCAAAAATTATTGCGAAGCCTTTTCGTGGTTGAATAGATAATACCACCCCTTTTCTTTAACTTTGATCCCCTCACAGGAGACCCGGATGATCTCAGCTGGCAATATCATTCATATATGACTAGTAGTTTTTTTATAAGATAGAAACAATGATAGAAGGATTCATGCTGACTTCAATTTTTACATGCAGATTTAAGCTTCTTTGAATAATTTCCAATTCAGCTTTCCTTCAACCCCATTTATTTTGAGTGCAATGATGTTACTCTTGTGATGAACTCTTAACACTATGTGGTCCACTCACGTATTAATACTTGTTCATATAGTCTTTGGTTTTTCACCCACCCCCCTGGATTAATTTAAAACAATTAAGAGCTATTAAGAGCTATTTCTTTGATCCTTATCAGTCAAGAAGCTTTACACATTGTTTTTATGAAAGTTTAAGGTGTTTTTGAGAGATTTTATCTTTTATTAACTCGCAATACTTACGGCTGCCCCTTACCCAACCTAGGCTACAGAGAACAGACGCGGAATGAGCAAAAATGATATTTTAAACAAAGTTTTTGCCAATAATTTGTCTGATGTCCCAAGTTGTGACAGAAATGATGGAAATTCAAAAGATGAAAACAATAACGAAACCGCAAGGGATAGTGATGAAGATGCAATAATTACCAAGAAAACTGTCAGTGCTTAAACTATGCAGTATTCCAGTTGCAGTTGATGACAGCAATGATTGGCTGACGTGACGATTGGCGATGTTTTATTTTGGTTGAACAATGACGTCATTCCTGTTTTAGAAACATTTTCTGGTTAACTAGGAGTGAAAATTACTCAACTTATTCCAGAAAACGTGAGTGAAATAGTTTGTTTACTGGGGATGAACTCGTTTCAATGATGGTGGAGGAATCAAATCATTGTCAGGAGCAAAATGCTCATAAATACAGAGAGTCTCCTAAAAAATTTTAGTCATATGATATAACAATTGCAGAAATGAAAATTCTTTTAGGATTGGTTATCCTTATGAAGCAGGTGCATAAAGACAGAATAAGTGATCACTGGGCACAGTACCCTATGACAGAAAAACAAAATGCACAATAATGAGATAGACCATGAATTGATCAAAGAAGACAGCACAGCATTTGTTGAACAGTGACCAATTCAATTCTTTAGCGTTGCATTTGGAGTTTGATGGAAAACAAAGTGCATGAAAAATTCTTGCATGAAGTTGCAAGACACTGGGTGAGTCACAAAGATACAGAAGAACCCATCTCAAACACACTAGTGAAAAACTCACATTTTTGCTACAGGGCGTGCCCTTATGACGGATACACCGGAAAGACTTTCAATGTACATGTTAAAGATGATTAGAGAAAAAGTTAGTGCTGGGAGCAAAAAAATTCCTCAGAGACCTTGGAGAGTATGTGCAACCAAGAAAAAGAAGCAAAGCCTGCTTTACTTGTGTATTTTGTTGTGTTACACTCCATAAAGGGACATATTTTGAACAATATCACACCCTGGTTGATTAACCTAAATATAATTGCTGTGCATTTAAAACTTCACAAAAAAAATACCCCGAAGTTCATGAGTTGTACATGTTTTATTTAATACCTAACCCTATTTTGCAGAGGCACAAAAAATGGCAGGCCACAAGGGCTGTTGAATTTGAAGGGCACCAGCATACAAAAGTTAAGCAGCAGACATTAGCAAGCACACGTCAATGTGGTCCATTGGCAGGTGAACAAAGAAAATGACAACTACACAACAATATATCATGTGACACCCAC
Source organism: Hetaerina americana (assembly GCF_022747635.1). NCBI lineage: Eukaryota > Metazoa > Arthropoda > Insecta > Odonata > Calopterygidae > Hetaerina > Hetaerina americana. The sequence continues at coordinate 879,077 of NW_027287383.1, read as the reverse complement.
ATGATCCAGAATATATCAAATTCATGGCTATTAATGTTATTAACAGGAAATATACACTGTTTTACAAGGCATTACTCATTGCACACATGTTTGCATTAAAATTGTAAGTTAATAAGGTGGTTCTTGTTACATTTACTGTTGATGGAAACACTCACAATAACAAGTTCAAGTAATACGGTGTCTCACAAGAGCCATATTTTTTTGCAGCTAAATCATAGGGCTAATTGAACATTACCTCTGGAAAACTCTTGTGTATGCAGAGAACTTGCTAAAGGTTATATTAATAATATTTACATTGTAGGACTTCGAAGTTGCTTAGCTTGTCAGAGCTGTTCTACCTATGATACTAAAAGAAACTGTTTGATGGAAAGCTACTTACAGTTCATGTTTATTGGACAATAATTATGCTACAAGAAGACATGGTTAAAAATTAGGAAACTACACGAAAATTACTTTGAATGGTAAAAATATATTGGATAGAAATTTAACTAACAGAAAACCAGATGACAGTAAAATAGTAGGCATGGTTCTAGAGGAGTGATGCTGGACCATTACGCACAGATAAAGCATGAAAAAAGGAGGTATAGAGAATAATAACGGCTAGGGTAGAACAGAGTATAATGCGGAAAGAAGAAAAAGGTGGACTGGACATACAGGTTAAGAGATAAGGAACATGAAGGTAATTATAATTTTTGTGATAAAAGTAAAAAAAAAAAAAATAAGAACTAAATGTCTGAATGACGAATTTCTTCTTGTACATAGTGGGAATGAAAACAGGACAAGGAAGCCTATAGGATACACACCTGTGAGTAATTGGCACCAGGAATGGTGGCAGTGTGTGAGTAAGGTGAAGGCACAACTTTAAGTGTTGGTGCAATGGCTTGGTTTGGAGATATAGAACTCAGAACGGTGGTAGAATTCACACTGCTACTAGATGCACCAGCCATCATGGGTGATCGATGGCGCTTTATGCCTATTGGAGTTCCTGAAAAAAATGGAATTAGAGTATGTATAAAGTGGATGAAACTTTCGCACAATTATGTGGTGTCATGTAATAGCTACATAAAAAAACAGGCTGTACAATAACATTACAATGCATGATGACTGTAAGAGAATTTGAATTATATGCTAAAAACCTGGGTATAAAAGCATGTATTAACAAAGCAGATATTATTACATGATTTTTCTCGTTGGACATAGATAACTTCCAAGTTTTGCCTCTTATTGTATAGACAGGCAGGAAATAAATACAGTTAATTTTACATGAAAGTGTAAACCATGGCTAAATCTTAAAGTGAAAGAAATCAAAAGTTGTAAAAACTGTAAGAATGTACAATTCATTCCATTTGATGATTAAAAAATGCTATGTTTGCTAAATTTTACCAGCTAAACCTTCATTAAAATATAGAAGGTTATCAATTGATACAAACATTGAAAAAAAATTGTGTAAATAGTACACTAAAAATTGATCAAATGCAAAGCCATGAACATGGTTTCTTCTAACATTCAAGTTAGCCGCCTTTCCCCATAGATAATTTACAGTAATTCATTAGAATGAAGGTAGAATTGATCTTTCTTATTGTTCAATTAGAGACTTAGCCTTGCCGTAATTTTACCTAGTGCTTCATCTATAAAAAGAAGCTGTTTTCCAATCATTATTGATTGTTCTACAAATACTATATGCATTTGACATTTTACATTTTTTTATGAGGTAAGGAATTAATCTCCAAAGCATTAGGGGAGAAAGCAAGGACAAGAATTTAAGTGATCAAAAATCCTTTAATAGCTAAAGCTCACAATTACACAGAAATAATTTAAAAACATGAAAAGGGACTTACTTCAATGATTGGCTAGTGCAAAGGTGGTTATGGTCAGAGGTGCAATGTGTAAGTGAACAAATATACTTTTTGGAGGTTATTATGAACTTATAAATTCATCAATTTTGAATCCTTTCTCATAGAGATATTGTGATAATTGTATGCCAATATCCTTACCAGAATTGACAATTTTGTCATCTGCAATGTCAATGAATCCTAGCCTTTTAGAGGTTGAATCAGTTGATTGAGTTGGCTGCATAGATGCGGGAGATGATATCATTGAGGGTGACTGGACTAAACTCTGAGGTGCTGACGTAGAGGGCCGTGGATGTAAGGCCTTAAGCTGCCTTTGAGGAGATTTAGCTGGCACAGAAGCACCAGGTGGTACATCCTATATTTATAAACAAAAAATTAAAAAGAAAATTGTTATTTCCAACAATTTTCCAGGTAAAAATCCAAAGAATAAATGTGAGGAATACTCATTTCATTTTGTTCTATACTGCTCATCAGAACAACATTCTTCCTAAACACTTTTCAAAAAATATTACAGGATTAAAAACATAAGTAATGTTACTTGAAAGGCATAACTTAGGGGACTAATTATGAATTGATTTACGTATATGTATTCCATAATCTACTAGTCATTTTAGACTAGTAATATTAGTCATTTTCATCAAATGCAGGTGAAAAATGTTGGTACGCCAGGCACAACATATTGCATTCTGCTCATCTTTTTCTCACAACTACATGAACAAACACCATAACTATACAGATTTTTCTCCTGCTATAAACTATGCAATTCAACCTTTTATCACGAAGGTTGGAAAAATCTTCAATGTCAAGAGCACTACTCTCTCCTAAACATTTGTCAGCATCAAAAAGAGGCTACGCCTATGTATATGCCCAGACATGACGAGCAGTGAAAACATGCCTAAAAGAGTACGAAAGGGCTACTAGGAGAAAGCAGTTGAGTTCATCAGCCATTGCTGAACACGCTTGGAGCAGACCTGGCCATGGAATCAAATTTGACGAGACCAAGATAATATCCAAAGAGAGAAGATATTATCCCAGGCTAATAAGAGAATCGATCAAAATACTCAAGGAAAAAGACAACTTCAACAGAGGAGATGGCTACAGCCTATCAGGAGCCTGGAAAAGGATTTCGCGGGAAACCCCCGACCAATCACTGAGCAGGGAGGGAGAGGTGAAACATACAAAGGCGGCCAAAACAACGTCCCGGCACTTCGACCTGAAAACGGTCGTTGAAACACGGGCGAAACAGTTGTCAGAAAAACAACCTACGTGGTGACATCCCGAGAATGGAGTCTTTCATCTGAACACCGCGAAAATCTACGATCCCATTGAGAATTACAGTCTTTATCTCATGCTCTATCGTGGCATGAACCAACCTGGTATGTGAATTAGATTTGTAGAAAAAACGAATTAAAATAATTAGTTTATGATTTATGATACATACCCAATTCTTTTTAACAAGAAAACTGTCAGCCATACATTTTTTTTGACCGACTCTTCAAAATGTTGCAAAAATGCACCACAGCAATATCATCATATAAATTTGCAGTGTGCGCAACAACTGCCATAATAGGGCAATGCTTCTTACTGTACAATGCAACAGTTTCCCATGCTTTCAGCATTTCTCTCATTGCGCTAAATGATTGTCACTTAGCTGTTACTTCCTCCTCCTCAGACAAACTCTCCTCCACAACTTCTTCCTGTGAAACACAATGCAACTCCATAAGCTCTTCAAATTAGCTTTTCCTTGTTCTTGAGGAGAGTACAAATTGTTGATGTCGACCAATTGTGTGTGAGATAGATCAGCTACACTGATACCTAGTTCACCCTTTTGAATGATTTCACCTTCATTTCTATAGTTACTTCTATACTATTTTGAGTATCTTTTTTGGCTTTTTCTTCGAGGACATTTTAAAAACTATTCATAAAATATTATTTAACTGTGCACCGAAAGCCACAAATAAAATGCCTGAACACAAGTTTGGACAAATGTGCAATTACTAGTGACACTAAAATGCTTGTGGAGCTTGTGCTAACTACAAACGTAAACAGTCGGCGTAATCATTCAGGGACTTATCCCCGTCTCCTAGTTACTTGTCATGTAAAATGTTGCTTGCTCAGGGAGTTATTCGTAGGCACAATATTTTTGCTCGTTATGTCAATTACTCGCTATCAAAGGTGCTCATTAAGCGAGGTTCCACTGTACCTGTACTAACAGGAGCAGTTATTACCACCCCAGCTAGTAAAACTCAAGGGGTCAACAGAACACCCAAGCTCTTCCACTATGTCAAGGTTGTATCTTGTTACATTACACTAAAAATAGTTATAAATTCATGCAAAACCCATCCATTTTGACCAAAACATGAACAATAAGCTAGCTGTCAATTTTTCTGTATAGATAAAGCTTCATTCAATCAATCTAGCTCACTGTAATGCCTATGATAGGAATTAAGAGATTTCAGTTCATAATTATTCCTGTTATGTATTTAGGGTATTTTAATGAATTAGCATTTACCTTTAGTCTACTTCTGTTTTGTGAGGCCATTGAAGTCTAAGTCATGCGTAGCTGATTTTCTTTATAAAAATGCAACGACAGAATTTCCAGATTTTTCCTGGTTATTGGGTGGAATTCTTTTTAACCATGATGACATTAGGATTTCCCAGTGAATTCTTGATTTCCTAACTGATGCAAGCGAGTGGCTACCATGGTGTTGTGAGTGATTATTACAGCAGTTCACAGTTACCTATCTCTAGCTAAGATTTAAACTGAAAAAAATCCATTACAAGTTCACCGAAAATTCATGGGATGAAGTTGGAATCTGAGAATTTGTTTCTCCATAATGAATGCATCACTTACTTAGTACCTATAGCAATATTTTTTAAAATTTTACATGCAGCTGATTACTTCCCAATTTCTATTTAGATTTAAAAAAATAATTTATAATCCATATCACATATGCCCAATAAAAATTTAAGGTACTTCCTAAAAGCCAAGCCCTCATATTTTTCCTCTTGTTTCTACTGATTCTATCATGCCATACCTTCTAGGAATGCATTCCATGCCTATTAGGGAGAATTCAACTGGCATTTTGTTTTTAATGGATTAAAATTGTAAAACCAATGTTATATTGCTGAAAAGAAATTGCTATGTACCCTAAATTAGGACAACTTCAACCACCATACGAAAGGACCTCTTTAAAGACATTAGGTGAAACAATGAGAAAATTGGAATTGAAGTTTCCTGATGAAACCCTTGGCTGAAACTGTAAAAGGCTGTTCCTTTCCACGGAACAGCCTTTTACGCACATGTGAAGTGGATTTGAGTTCACGGTGTTCATGGATACTATAAATCAATTTAAAAAAATTATGATACCTTCATTCCAGCTCCACTAATTAAACCATTGGGTGTGGAAGGAGTGGTCCTTGAGAAGTTCGATGATCGTCCATACTTTGCTGACAGTAGACGGTCTGAGGTAAGTTGTGAAGAGTTAGAATGGGAATTCAGGGATGGAGATGGTGCTACCAGTCCTCTTTCTTCCCTGGCTCTGTTTTTCATTGCTGCAAAAATCTGCAAATAGACGAGGAAAAGAAATGACATTCTGAAAACATAATGCTGTTTGAGAATATAAAAAAAGGAGAAAATAAGATAACTTACTTGACTCTGCTCCAACTGCAAGCCTACAGATCGAGTAATCTTCAAAGGGGTGGCAGTCTTTTTTTCTTTAAGGTCATTTATTGTTCTATGCACAACTGCACTGAGGTCAACCAACTAAAGAAGAACAATTGTTATCAATTCAAAATTCAATTGATGACAGTAGGGAGGTAAGTGTGAACATAAAACTAATTACAACAACTTTTTACAATTACAAATCACTAACATCATCATGCCTCTTTCAGGTTTTCACATTTTTATTTTAGTGGTGGTAATGGCTTTCGAGCATTCCCCAGGTGCCTGATTGTCAATCCTGAATATTCTCTTCCAGCTATTCCAGCTACAACCAGGAGGATGGCTATATGCTAGCCAATAGCTCAAAGAGAATATTTAGGATTGACAATCAGACACCCAGCTTAAATCAGTTTGGCTCAATCAGGCCCATGGCTTCCAAGGCTTCCATGCCATTCTTCAAGATGGCCAAAATAACACATTATTACTTCTTACCCGAAGATGCCAGCAGCACGGCTGGAGAAACTGGTGTTGACAAGAAATACCCTGACGCAAAGGAATGTCCTAAAGCAGTTACCATTCAGATAAATGCTGTGGAAATAGATTCCACATTTTCATTTTACTGTTATTTCTATCTTTCTAATATTAACCCAAGGCGCAATTACAGAACATATTTCGTACAATTACAAACTAATTTCATTAAAAATGTTTCCATCATTTACATCTTTTTCAAAACATTCCCCTCTTCATATACATCTCCGCAGCCTGATACATCATACGCCAATGGTGGAATTTAGAGCTAATGTATATGCATGTACATATGTGAAAATAATCAAATCTTTTTCATCAGAACGTAGCTTTTAAATTTCAAATAAAAGTCATAGTGCTAGACATTCCTCTAGGAATAATCTTAATATACAGTTTTATGCATATAATTTGAAATCACTAAATATTTAATCATTAATAATTAATGCCCATCATAATGATCCAGAGAATGAAGACAACTACTCTCACAGCATTACCAGATGTACAGTACAAAATGTGGATTGAAAAAAAGATTCTGAAGAATGATAAAAAAAAATTTATTCAAAGTATGCTCCATTGCTAGTTAAACAATTTCTTACCAATAAAAATCATTCCCTTATGCCGTGAACGATTTATTGAGCCATTTTTTCACATCTCCTTTGCCTAGCTTTGAACCTAAGTGCTGCTCAGCAAATATGTGGCCCATCAATGCAAACAAGAGGTAATCAAAAGGAGCAAAGTCTGGTGAGCAAGCCACATTGGGTAAACTTCCCAGCTGGGTGCATCCAACGTGTTGTAAACTGGTTTAACCATATGCGATGGAGCATTGTCATAAAGAAAAAAGTTACCTTGTGTGGCCTCTTTTGGTATTCTTTTATTTTTTCAAGCAGCGAACGGTTCAAAAAAATTGTTGTTGGTAGCATAGAGTATTAACTGTTTCACCATGTTTTAACAGCTTGTAATAGACCACACCCTTCTTGTCCCACCAAACACATAGCATCACCTTTCTGCCAAAACGATTCGGTCTTGCAGTAGATGTGGAAGGTGTACCTGGGTCAACTCATAATTTTTTGCACTTGGAATTAAAAAAAAATCCACTTTTCATCTCCAGTAACAATACAATGCAAAAACGACTTCCTTTCCATCATGCAAGCAAAATTTCACATGTGTTTTTGCACCTCTCCATCTGCCTGTTGTTCAAGTCATGTGGTACCCATCTACTGGCCTTCTGAATCTTTACCATCTCTCATAGGCCATTGGAAACAGTGCGTTGACTAATGGTCAATTGCTCTGCCAGTTGTTTTTCTGGTAGTGAATCATCTTCATCCCACAATGCTTGCAATACCACCAATCTTCGTACCTTTTCGGCGGTTTTCCATATCCCTTTCCAACATCGAAATTACAACTTTTGAAATGCTGAAACCATGGTTCACACATATCGCAATGGAGCATGTTCACCATAAGCTTCTTTAAGTAATCGCTATGATTCAGCAGCAGTTTTCTTTAAATGAAAACAAAAAATGTATGCTGTCTTAGCACAAATGCTCTTTGCTAGTAAGTTTGACATATTGAACCCAGCAACACAACACTATTCAACAAACTTTCAATTTATAACTCCAGTGCATCTGACACTTATGAATGGCACAATAAAATGGCATACAGATAGATGTCGAATCTTTTTACAAAAAACTGCATTGGTGCACCATCTGTTGCCTGAAATCCATATTTCGTACTTGTACGCCTAGTATTCATTAGACAACTTCATTCCTAGATTGAACCATGTTACTTCCTATAAAATCTAGGGGATTCAATTAATCATATCATGCTGTCACAATGACAGCTATCAACCATAAAATCCTTTATAATCCATCAAAGTGATTAAGTTATCAATGTATGTTTCCTTATAGGCATAATTTGAGCATAGCTGAAAACAAGAGTTAACCAAGCATTGCATCATCAACCCATAAATTTACAAGAGAAACTAGTACAATTTTCTACAGTTATACTCACATCAATCAAATAAAATTCTGACAGATTCACTTTATATATTGAAATGGATCAAATAAATGGGATCATATCATTGATAAAGTGTATTAGGTTACTTGCATACAGGTACAACTGAGCTTATTCCAGAGGACATTCTGCAATGTATTTTAAACAAATGGGATTTTGCTAACTCCTTATAAGATTTTTTTTATAACTTAAGGCTTCTTGTTCACCATGCAAAGTTATTTTCAGTCATCAGTGATTAAGCACACATAATAAGGGTGCTGAAAAATACTCCAGGGGTTACATGGGTCAAATCCCCAGTTAATCCATATTTCATTGAATTTGGAATTATTGACTCCATATAGTCCATATTAGCGAGAATTTACCATTATTCTACAACTGTGAACAGCAGAATGACATAAGTGCTGTATGCCCTTTAATTTTCCTAACCGCTATTTCAACTGCCACAGAATTCCAATAAGAAAGACAAATGTAATGGCCAAAGTATCTTAACCATTAAATTTATTCTTAAGCTTCCTATTTTTTTCTTAAGACTACCTCTATTACCAGATAAATTTTGTGAAAATAACTTTTTAACAATCACATGACAGTAATAAATAGTTTCAGGTCATTACCTGCTTATTTAACTGAGCTATTTTATTAGATTTAATCTCACAGGTCTCCTTCATTTCCTCATATAACTGGCGAAACTTCCCAACTTCACTTTTACTTAGTACCACCTCACAAGCCAGTTCCAGGAAGAATGACTCCAGCTCCTGAAAAATTTAAGACACATACAATAAAATGTTCACTATTAATTAAAACAAAATGCTTATGATTTTACAAAAATAACCATTAACACAAAAATAACCCGAAGGTCAATTTGGTAGGTGATGATAAGCCCAGTACTAAGCCTTGTGAAACTCACAAATCAGGGTAGGCGGACCAGTGCCTTTCCCTGTGCCAGTTATGTTTTCCCAGGAAGATCTGGTACCTGAAAAATCACAAAGCTCAGGGTACCCAGAGAGGCTTACCCGGGCATTGAACCTGGGCCCTCCGGTCAGTAGTCCTACACACTACCCCTGGACTACCGCGACCCACTCCTGGTTTTACATACTTAAGTATAATCCACAGTTATTCCATTTCATGTCACTTTTCACCAAGATTGATTATTGCCCGCTCTGAGTTTTATGAAAATCAAAGTAGAAAATCATCACTCGTGTCATCTACAAAGGAAGAAAGTTGTTCAGCAAATATTAGGCAACTGTTACTATGCAATGAATATCTTTTTGTTGTTGATAATGAATAAAAGGAATAATAAAATAGAAATTCACAAGTATAATGTACTCAACTTATAACCACGGAAAGAATGTCACTTGGCTTTATTCTTGCACTTAGCTCTTATCCATCCTATCTCCTTATCCTTAATTTAAGCCTTGCAATTGAATTGCACAGTGTAATATTGTTGGAAATATTGTTTAACGTAATATCAATCATAATGCTCATCCTTGTCAATGAATTTGGTACATGTGCAATATGATACAAGGTAGTTTTCATACTACAGGGTATTGAACAGTTCATTTCCCTCTCAACAGGGTATGGAAGAAAGTTTTGCATTTAATACACAAATACATACGTTACAATATGAATTGAAATCTGAATGTATTACGAATAACTGACCAAAGCACTTTTCCACTTGATAAAATTTTTATTTTACGACCAGGTCTCGATGTATTACATCATCATCAGGTAATACATCGAAACCCCGTTATAAAATAAAAATTTTATCAAGTGGAAAAGTGCTTCGATCAGTTATTCATTATGTTCAAATTCCACCACATCATGCCTGAAGCTACTCAATCTGAATGTATTACTATTAAGAAGTCAGAAGTTACTATCTAGAAATGAACAAAAGGTATTATAAGTCCTTAAGCCCATGATTCCTTGCAGCACCTGCATTTTTTCTAGCGAGGTTAGCGAGGAGGGTGGTCTGAAAAGTTTCTGACCTAACAAAGATACAAGACATTTTTTCTGATTTTTTTATTTTTCAACATAGCCTCCTTGAAACTCTACACACTTCTCCCAGCAATGCTCCCATCTCTGTAACCTGTCCAAATAGTACTCTGCGTTTTTCTCTGCAAAATAATTGTTCACACAGGTGATTGCCTCTTCATTTGACGAAAATCTCTGCATCCTTAAGTATTGTTCATAGAAAAATTTTTCCCTTCGCGCAACTTCAAATATGTGAGCACTCTACACCAGTTATAAGAGCATCAGGCCACATTGCAAACATCTTGGGTCAGTGTCACATCCTGTTTCGCATTGACCACAGATTTCATCCACACGATGCTCTGATCTCTGACCTTGGTCACTCAAATTATGATGGCATACTTGGGCTAGGCTTTAAGATCAAATATGGGAGTAGCATTCGTTTCAAGAAATGCAAAATGGAAATATCTAAGGGTCATGAAACGAAATTAGAATCAGCTATGGCTCAGCGTCAACTCTCAGATATTACGACCGAAGGAGACAATCTCCTTTGGGGACGATGACGATTGCAGTTCTAAACCCTAGATCAGCAACCCTACTTAGGGGAACCATAGATTTTCCACCATTGCACAATATTCACATAGTAATATTAGCGAGGAAGGCACAAAGAATAGAGCCACGTGTGACAAATTGCTCAAGTGGGAAGGGGGCAAGGATTTGAAGGTATTGTCGGATACGAGAGTAACCCCAGGTCACAGGGCTGACGATTTGGTATCATCAGCTATGAAAGTAACCCCAGGACACAAGGCTGACAATTTTTCAAATCAGACCACCTTCCCTAGTGGGACAGATGATGAAATGACCTGTGCGCTTAATGTAGAGAACAATCGCGGGACAGAAGAGGAGTTTGCCTGTACGCAACAAGTTGAGATATCAGAAGCCACAGCGATAGAAAAAATTAAGGTTCCACCATGTTCAGTTGTATTAGCTTGGAACAAAATCCATGGTTGCCTTGGGACGGAAATAATGATCCAGACGGGTGGAGAAGGAATAATCATTTTGCCAACTTAGGCAAAATTTTCCGGAGGCCTTCGGCCTCCGGAACAGCTTCAACCTTTATGCACTTAATGATGACCGTCTCCCGAGAGCTTGTCAACCGAAGAGTTCTTTTTTATCTCGATGACATCTTACGATTCAATGCCACAATAGATGAACATATCGCGGGTCTAAGGGAAATTTTTAGAAGACTAAGAGGAGCTAACTTGAAATCAAAACCTCAAAAATGTAAATTTTTTAAGAAATGCGGGAAATTTCTGGGACACATTTCTCCAGATGGGTTAGAGCCTGATGACGACGAACTCCGAGCAATAAGAACCTTTCCAGTGCCCCGAGATCTTAAAAAAGTACAATCATTTCTTGGGTAAGCCGGATACTACACAAAATTTATTAAAGACTTAGTACAGATTTTGACATCACTCACAAAACTAACGGCAAAAGATGTTAGGTTCACTTGGGAAGTAGAGCAACAGAAATCTTTCAAAACCTTACGCTATTGCCTCACTTGCCCACCCATATTGTGTTTCCCAGATTTTTGTAGGGAGTTCATTATAACTACTGATACCTCCACACATGGAGTAGGTGGCGTACTATCGCAGGACTTTGACGATGGAGAGCATCTTATTGATTGTGCGAGTAAGCAACTCACATGTCAACGACAAAACTACTCAGCCAAAGAATTGGAATGTTTAGGGGTAGTCCTAATGGTAAAAAAATTCCAAGTATACCTGCAGGAAAAGCATAGCACACTAGTTACCGATCACCGCCCACTCCGATGGTAGCTCACTCTTTCTGAGCCGAGACCCAGGCTCGCCAGATGGATCATGTAACTGACAGAATATTCATTTACAATTAAATACAGACCAGGGAAGGATATACCTCATGCCGATGCACTCTCACGCCTACATCAACCGGAGATTCATGCTATAGAAAGGGACCCAGAATGAGCTGGTAGGGGGGCATGAATTCCGCCGACATTCAGCAATTCTTTAAATTAGCCAGGGAATACGATCCATCTACTTTATCGATGAACAAGGGGTTTTGTTTAAAGTTCGCACAAAAACTCCTGACCCTCATTATGCAATTTATGCACCTTCCAGTATGAGAACGCACATAATGTGTAGATGCCACGACAATCCGATGGCAGGACATTTAGGCCTGGATAAAACAATAAACATCATCTACAGATATTTTAATTGGTCCGGATTGTACACGCCAACCCAGAATTACATCAAAAATTGTATTCAGTGCAAAACACAGAAGGCCATAAAGGACAAAATACCGCTCCAAGCAGTTGCAGAAGCCTCATAATTCTTTGAGAAAATTGCACGAGGTCCCCTCAGAGTATCCAAAAATGGTAATCATTATATACTCTACTGTCAGGATTATCTAACACATTACCCAGAAGCAATTGCAATCCCTGACCAATCTGCTGAAACAGTGGCCCAAAGCTTCGTGGACCATATAATATGCCAGTATGATGTTCCCAAGTTTCTCCTCACAGACAAGAGGAAGTAACTTCACTGCCAAATTAATGCAAACAGTATGTTCCTTTCTAAATATTGAATCAATACTAATATCACCCTATAACCCTGCCGCAAAATGGTCTGTTGGAGAGAGCTCATCAATCCTTTTCAGCAGTAATATCCCATTATGTCAACCAAGACCAATCAGTGCACTGAATGGTTGAAGCCTTAACTTTGTAGAATTCCATTTTTAACTTAGGAAAAATAATATCTTTGCTTTCTACAAAATAAACTTTATTCGTCGACTAGTTTCGTTACACTGTAACATCATCAGGACTAGTGATACACTAGTCCTGTTGATGTTACAGTGTAACGAAACTAGTCGACGAATAAAGTTTATTTTGTAGAAAGCAAAGATATTATTTTTCCTAAGTTAAGACCAATCAGATTGGGATGAACAACTCAATTTCCCATTATTTGTGTACAGGAATAGCAAACATAGGATAACAGGATTTTCTCTGGCTTATTTGATGTACAGAAGAGAGCAGCGTATGCCTTGGGATGACATACTTGAACCCTTACTCCCATGCTATTCCGAGGATACCCCATATGGTGTTATTCTGAAACGTAGGCTTCAGATTGCTCATGCCCAAGCCACAGACTTAAATGCTATTAACACCAAAAAGGAGCATGAGCGATACAATCGAAATTTAGTTCTAACACCTATAACTCATGGTCAATTTGTGCTTCTCCGAAATAAGGCGCTTCCCCAAGGACATTCACAAAAGCTTGATTCAAGGTGGATAGGCCCTTACAAAGTGATAAGAGTTAGAAGCGCTGTCACATTTGATATTGATGATGTTTTGAGTGGGAGAATTCTTATCACACACCATAGAAATTTGTTACCTTAACCACCCGATCCCGACCCTCCCCCCATATTCAATGGGGATGAATCCGATGGTCAGACCAATAAGGTCAATGACCACACAGGTATCCAGATAAGGACTGAAGGTGTATCACCACCGAATACGAGCGCCCCCAATCTGAACATCAGTCCCTCATTCGTTCCAGTTCAACGCGATCCTGTAAACAACACGGAGAAGGGATACAACTCGAGGCTGCTACCCAGAAGGAAGATAATCTAGCTCTCCGCTTTACTAGTTCTTGTGTCCTGCCATTTTTTTTGTAGAGATATGGCCCAACTTTTGCCTCGCAAGCTGGTACGAAAAAGGGCAACACTGACAGAAAAATTCTTAGACCTATTCGGTGATGACTTCCCGTTGAATGGTCACCCTCCCACCCATAGGGTGGACATCACCCCAATTAAGAAAGAGTACCAGTACTCCTCCCCTGCACCCATGCCCCAAGAGGAGGAACCCGAGGGATGGAACTTCCAAAGGTACAGCCATCCTCCGCCTACTCCCGGCCGATCCCTTTTCCTGTCGCTCATGCACCCAGGATCAGATATCTGCATCCCGTACACCAAGACCATCAAGGTACCAGAGGGAGAACGAGAGGTGAGCGAGGACTTTTGCCCCAGCCTTCCCCCAGCAAATCAGTGGCTAGAGTGTGTGCCTCATTTCATCAATGTGAAAAGACGCCGGAGATTAAATAAGCGACGACTTAGGGCCTCAAACTGAACCCAGTGCAATCCCCCCGAGACCCAGTGAGCCCAAACTAGACATTTCATCAATCATTTCGGTGCTGCAAGTGGTTAACATTAGTAATTTTTTTTCCCTAGAGGACATTGCGAGCACTGAGGACGACCCGTAGACCCCTATACATTTTACTCGTAGTTTATCAAGGGAACTCTACCGGACTGCTTTACATCCCCCAAGGACAACTGTATTTTGCCATGGGTGAATGGATCATATCAATGGATATGCACATTGGTCCACTTGAAATTGCAGTAAGTACAGTGAATCACCAGTATAGTGAATTTTGCAAAATGAATGCGAGACTCATTGCTCAATCCCCCTCTAATATGGCCCTTAACATATCTCACATTACTAAAGAATATGAATTTAACATGCTGTATGAGCTGGATATCCTATGGAAAGATTTGGCCTTATTGTTGGGTCCTAATAACACCTTCCGCAAGGGTAGAGGCTGATTTGATGCCATAGGACATGGCTTGCATTACTTGATAGGCACCGCGACGGATGATCAAGTAAGAAAATTGTCAAAGGAAATGGCCCGCCTATCGGAACAAACAGAACACGCTTTAAACTCCCAATTTACATTCCTGTCTAATGTTTCTAATGCTATTAAGAGGCATGATGAACTAATTTCTAAAACATCCACAGCCCTTCAGTTGCTGCAAGAAAGCATAGCATCAAGCAACGAAGCAGTCGCTGATGCTATATTCACTGCAAATCTAGGCTACACCTTTTTCAGTCTCACCCACTCCACTTTCATTGCGATTTCTCAGCACATTAACGTGATTTACCTAGAAATAAAAGCTATAACCAAGAAAAATACGATTGCAGAAATAGGCAAGCATACACCTTCCCTACTACCTCCAACCCAACTATTCGACCTGGTGAGAACTATGTCGAAAAAACTCAACGCGAGTACCTTCTTCCCATATAACCCCGCAGAATTCTCTTCCCTCTATTATATTGCCAGAGTGAGAGTACTGCAGATTTGGGAAAATTTAGCGCTGGTAATAATGCTGCCACTAACCAGTAAGGAGACAAGCTTCAAGGTTCTCAGAGCCATTTCATTCCCCACAAGGGATGATAACAGGAGGGCAGTGATACTTGACCCAGATTCCCCTTACCTGGGTGTATCTTCCACATGGGGCAAGTACATGCTCCTGCCAAAAGACTATCCATTGCAGTGTGGACCGTTGAGTTTTACAGTGCGCCCCCCTACCTACCCCATCAATAAATTTGCCCATTCCTGTAATATCGCCGCATTTCGTAATGAGACTGATTCCATCCGAAAAATCCGCGAAACCAAAATAGCCAAGCCACCATTCGCCATGTACATTATAGGGGAATCTCCTGGAAAATGGTATTATAGCGTCAGTGAAATCCTTGAATTAAAAATAAGATGTCTCCAGTATAACAAGAATATGTCCACAAGCAGGAAAGGAGTACCGAAGCTTGCTTCCGACTGCTCCGCCAGCGATGGCAAACATTACCTTCTGGCTATGACTGATTTTCATAATTCAACAACGTCCCTTGCCCCTGAAATAACATCGACCCCCTGCCTAAGGTAAACATGACTTTTTTTTATGGTCATTATTTCAATTTAGCCAATCGTTCCGAAAACCTACCACACTTGTTAACCGCAATTAAAAACTTGGATACATACAATGTACCTGTAGTATCTACTTCCAATGTCGAAGCTCAAGTAAAGTTACTTTCACAAATAAGCGGGGATATTCAATGCATTCACTATACAGGTATCACTGGTATTTCTGTGATAGTATTATCTGTGACACTAGTTTTTCTATGTGTTTGTTAGTAGTGGAAGAAAATTTTTCTGCCTTCACCAAATGTAACCCCTCCCTGTGAGAATACTCCGACTAGTGCCTAACCTGTGAATGTCATTAGTATTCCTCAAGTGAACAACGGTACCTTGCTAGCTGATACTATACATGTGCCCCTCTTTCCAGATTTGTGAGTGATGAAGTGAATAAGCGGAGTGAGTATTTTCACATTCTTGCTCCAGTAGTCCTGTAAATGTCTTCCTACTAAGTGACTCCTATGTGAAGTGAATTGTGAAATCATTAGGGATAATATTGCACTTATGTTGCCGACATTGTGGTTATTAAGCACCTAAGTATATTCTATAATTTAATATTTGAGATGATTTTGTGTATGTATATGGTCATTGCACTTTTTGAATGAATTTGTGCCTTATGTGTATTTCAAATGAGTGTGCTTTACGATTACGTTAGACGGGTGATGCATTTTTAAAAGCTGGGGTGATATCGCCGGGCAAAACCCAAAACCAGTGACATGACATGAGGTGGGCACAAGCCAGCACTATCAAACATTAGTCATCTGGCCTTTCCAATCAACCTCCGCTGCACCCAAGCCTACTCCGTCGTTCGGGCAATGACCAAGGCTGCCCTTTGTACTCGGGCCAGGCCTTATAAGATCGCAGGTCTGAGTGTCGGTACCCTGTTCTTCCCTTGCCTCTCCTGTGCTCTCTCTGGTCTCCCTCGTATGAGGTCAGAAGCACCAGCACTGTACTTCCCTTGCCTCCCCCCATTCTCTCCAATCTCCCTCGTAGGAGACCAGAAGCGCCTACCAACCTTGTTCTCCCCTCCTCTTCCCTGTGTCCTCGCCGTTCTCCCTTGTATGAGTCCAGGTATATACACATGCATCAAGAAAATATGAGTAACAAGCCAGGCATTATAAACAGCTCACTTATCCAATTGGTTAGATTTTAAAAAAGCCAAAATTTGAAATACACCAATGGACATTTCTAATAATGCACCTACCCTCCCTCTCCCATATTGCCACGATTTCCCTCTTCTTCCCCCCTGCCAACTTCACATCAAATAGTGATATGGTACCTACATCTTCTCACTGTCAAGCCCTTTAACCTTCCTGTTGATGGTCACCAGTTGACTGAAATAACTTGATTAGAGCCTTCTATGGTTCTTATTATTGCCTATTGGAATTAACATAACTTCACACCGGTTTATAACTCAGAACAGGTCACACAAAATATTATTAGAAATATATATTAAATAATATATTATTTGTAATAGAAACTCAGTTAAAATTTAAAGTAAAAATTTTACCATTAAACATAAAACTTTAGACAAATGGGAAAAATTGAATAAAAAAAACAACAGGAATGGCAACATATCAGTAGTGTCTTAATTAGTTGGAATAAATGAATGCTGGTCCCACAAAAATAAACTTCTGTGAATGTTTTAACCCCTTGAGACCCCTTCAACAGTGAAAACCATGGGCATGACAGCCTGTTTATCTTTCTACTTACCGATCTGGTGAGTCTCTTGACTGCCTTCCTAGTTTCAGAATGGATTGGGTTTAGACCCTT
Organism: Hetaerina americana; assembly: GCF_022747635.1. Classification (NCBI taxonomy): domain Eukaryota; kingdom Metazoa; phylum Arthropoda; class Insecta; order Odonata; family Calopterygidae; genus Hetaerina; species Hetaerina americana. The sequence goes on along the minus strand of NW_027287383.1, from coordinate 861,510 downwards.
TTTTTTCTCCAATTCAGCACCCATAAGAACTGTCTCACCCTCCCCAGCAGCCTCTTTGGCAGACTCTGATGATTTGGAAGGGGCTGATGAAGAAATCTCAGAGTTTTCAGAGGAGTAAGTAGTCAATCCTGGAATTTGGGCCAATGAAGTAGAGGTAGCAGGTTTTGGTGAAGCAACTGCAGGACTCATGGTCATAACTGACATAGCAGTTGCTTGCTTCTCTAACTCAGGACTAAGTTTCACCTTCTTCACCTCAATAGATGGCATCTGTGAAATCAATCCATTTTTCCCAGAAGAAATCATGGATGACAGGGAACTCCTTTTCTCCTCAGCAGGAACACTGACACTTGTTATTGTAACCAAATTGGGGGATTGAACACTCACTGGCCCTTGTGCGGTAGTCGCAGGAGCTGCTGATGGTGGTGTCTTTTTTTCAACAAGCGGCACAGGGGACTTACTTTTACTAGGTGCCATGACTGATGGCTTACTGTCAGAACTGGTTTGATTATCCACTTTAGCAGTTCCATCATTAGTGGCACTAGTTTCTTGTTTTTTACCATCGCTGACTTTCTCAGGCTCGTCATCATCCTCCACTAGATCAACCACACTCACTTCTGGGGAATCTCTGGTGCTTGGCTTAGGAGAAGATTCATTCTCCTTAGGTGAAGCCTTGGCACATGGGACTTTAGCACAACTATCAATTTTAGGCCTTTTGGAGTCATTTTCTTCATTTCCTGTAATATTAGGCCTCTTCCTTTCTCCTATAAAATGGCAATAAAATATCATGTATTACTTAAATTCATGGACATATCTTCGTACTTTTAAATTGGTTAATGCATAGGTGGACTTAATAATAAAAATGAGTAGGTTCACCTCCATCAATAAAATGAAAATTTGGCTAGCTCCTAATCTAGTGTAAACACACTTACAGATATTACCAAGGACTTAATATTAAAAATGGCAAGAATAGTAAAATCTTTAAAAACAATAAAAAAGAAGTCTTGCTGAACCCTTTGAGTGTGACGTGTAATTACTAAATTCCATCGGACAATTGCCATGCTATTTTACTGAGAAATTCAGATTTATGAAAAATGTATGTGAATTATTATTATTCATAATGATTGGTTGAAAATTTTAGATGCTAAATCATATTATACAATGAGATAATGAGTGAATAAAACAAAAATGAGTAAATTGTTACATACATTTATATCAATTGAAAAAAGTCTCTTTAGGTAACAGTGGCACTTTTGATTGGGCCAATATATTGGGCCGATCCAAAGTGCCATTGTTGACTATTTTACTGCATTATATGTGGCCCAGTCAAAAGCTCCTCTCTCTTTCTACAGCTTATGCTCAATACCTGCCGCTTACTACGATGGTTTACCCTATTCTCAAGATATATAATGAGTGTGCACATTATGTTTGCCTCATAAGTTCTCCTGGGTTTTCTTGTTGCCCTCAGGCCAGTAGCATATGATCTTTTGTGCTGGTGAGAGCTTACGCTGGACTGTCTTTTCTGTATCTCTTTATATTTATTTTGCAGAGTCAATTTACAGCAAGATTAGCTAATATTGAGTGAGTAATTATTGACAAATAAGATCTTACAACTTTACATTACAATAAAATACACAGTTTTCCATGTTTTTATATCTTTCATTATATTTTCACAAATTCTCCTAGTTCGTATATATTTATGAACTTTCTGTTCATTGCATTTTGCTGTATTCATTATTTTGCTTGACCTTACCAGTCGTATTAAAACTGCAAAAGAAGGCTAGTCTCAACACTGCATCTAAACCTCCAATTTCATCTGCCCATCCCATCTTTGAAGATCATGGGCTCCTACCTTTCCAATCCATACACATCCTATTCAGAGTAACATACATGAAACAACATCTGCTAGACTTCCATGCAAATTCGCACTACCACAGTCACCATACCAGAACCCAGTCAAACCTGCATATCAAATATAATCGAACCAAAGTCAATGGGATTAAACCTATATAAATTACCACAGAAAATATAAAGACATAAGAGACACAACACAGTTTGAAAGAAAAAAAATTCTAATTGAGAAAAATTATTAGTGTCTGAATTTGTTAATGATAAATTATGATGAGTAAAATAAAACCTATGAAAAGACTATGTATATCTGTATATGATAAAAATGCATATATGTGTAAATATATATACCAGGTGTGCTTCGCCAACTCTTGTTTTCAGCTATGCTCAAATTATGCCTATAAGGAAACTACACTGATAACTTAATCACCTTGATGGATTATAAAGGATATTATGGTTGATAGCTGTCATTGTGACAGCATGATATGATTAATTGAATCCCCTAGATTTTATAGGAAGTAACAGGATTCAATGTAGGAATGAAGTTGTCTAATGAATACTAGGTGTACAAGTACAAAATATGGATTTCAGGCGACAGATGGTGCACCAATGCAGTTTGTAGTATCAAGATTTGGCATTTATGCCAATTTGTTGTTCCATCAATTAGAGTCAGATGAGCAGGAGTGATAAAAAAGTGTTGAATATCGTTGTGTTGCTGGGTTCAATATGTCAAACTTTATACCAAACAAAGAGCATTTGTGTAGAGACAGCATTAATTTTTTGTTTTCATTTGAAGAAAACTGCTGCTGAATCATAGCAATTACTTAAAGACGCTTATGGTGAACATGCTCCATTGCAATATAAGTGTGAACAATGGTTTCAGAATTTCAAAAGTTCTAATTTCCATGTTGGAAAAGGACATGGAAACCGCCAACAAGTTACGAAGATTGGTGGTATTGCAAGCATTGTGGGACAATGATGATTCACAAGCACAAAAACAACAAAAGCAATTGAACATTAGTCAACACATTGTTTCCAATGGCCTACAAGAAATGAGAAAGATTCAGAAGACCGGTACAGGGGTACCACATGAGTTGAACGATAGGCATATGGAGAGATACAAAAACACATGTGAAATTTTGCTTGCACAATACAAAAGGAAGTCATGTTCGCATTGTTTCGTTACGTTGGAGCAGTAGTTATAAGTAAGGTAAGCAAGCTGTGAAATCAATGGTGAACTGATGTTTTTATCCAAATTAATGTTAGAATTATTAGAGTTAAGAAAATGACAATTAGGTGGGCTAGTGCTAAAAGAATGCTGCTTAAATGGCAAATAGTCCTTAAAACAATATCAATCACATTTCTCATACTAAAAAATAAAAAATTTTCTTTAAAATGCTAATATTTCAATCCTCTTGGAGGAAATTGACCAGAAATATTAATAAACAGGAAAGGCTATTTTTCATTCAATGTTCAAGCTTTTTGTGATGCAAATCTTTATAAATGTGACATTGTTACAAAACGGCATGGGTTGACACATGACCAGGTAACTTTGAATGGTTCAAGATTTTTTAAGGTAAAACTAAAGTTTGAACTAAGACGATACAGAAATGGTTTGTTGCTAGGGGATTCTGGCGATTGAAGTATTTCTCGACTCCAATAAGAAACCCAAGAAGACCAGAAGAACATTTATTTAATGGTAGCCATATTAAAACAAGACATTTGATTAAAAGATTACTTAGAATATGGAAGCGACTTTTCCCCATTTTATCTATGGACAAAAGAATTTCGGTAAAGACAGCAATGTCAGTTTTAGTTGCTTCTTCTATCCTTCATAATATAGCCATAAAATCAAACGGAAAATGATCTCCCAACTGATATTCATAAGTAGAAAATAATGAAGATAATTTGCAGGAGAGGAATTTAAATGGCCACATTCAGTGACCTTATTTGGATTATTTTTGTCAACTGAAATAAAACTCGACCAAGTGTTCTTAAAAAATGTTGTCCATTTCTTATAATTGCTGAATCTGGAAATTTTTTTAAGTTAATACCAATTTACACATGCCTGTCAGTTGTTAAACATGTAAAATAAATTCATGAGATTTTGAATTGATTATTTTATTGACATTTTTAATCCAACTATTTTCTTCTGTAACACTCCTAACTTCATCTGCTCAACCTCCAAGCAGGCCTTATCCTCCTGAGCTTTGGAAGCTCGGGCATTAGCACTCAGTTTTTTGTCAGCTGAATAAATACCTCAAGGATTATGCATATTTTTTGTTATGCCTTTGTTTGACATTATTGGAGAATGACAGTTGTCATACCTACATTTTTCCTTCATTATAGTTGACATTTCCTGATGACCAGTTTGATTTCCTTAACAATACCAATCCTATCATTAATTTTCACGTTAGGTTAACATCCACGTTAACTAACCTTTGGATCTGACCAGATATTATAAAACTGGGCCTTAATGAATGATGGGGATGTAAAAAAATGATGAGCCTGTCAAAAAATTAACACCAAACTAAGATAATTGTTTCACGGATACAATTTTGAAGAACCTGAACAAGACATTTGGTAAATACCTCAAACTTGAGTATTTTAAAGCAGCAATTAAGGAAGAGAGCAGTCAACAATGCCAACATATTAAAACAATTGAATATAAGACCAATAATATTCTTCAAAATACTATACATATTGAAGGTGCAAGTATAAATGTTAAATAACAAATATAAAATTCCAGGACAATGATTAATGTCTTTAGATGAGCCTACTCAGGGTGTAGGGAGAACTATTCTTTCAGTTCAGGCCACACAATAACAATGAAAAGCTGGACTTCAATTTACAATCCTATGTTTTATATAGTCAGGAACATATGGAACCTACCGAAAGGAAAACTTAGCAAACAAGAGATAATGTAAGTGGTGGCATTCAAGTATATAATATCACTAATTAGCTACTGATGCATGCTTTATTGTAATGTTATTTTTTTAAATTTAGTTCACAAATCAAATTTAATTACTGTATCATGTAATAAATTAAAGATTTGAACAATGTTAACTGGAGAAAGTAAATGAAGCAACATTAGATATGAGAAACATTTTTAGAGTAAATTATCAGGATGGTTAAAAAAATGTATACATACAAATGCACCAGAGAATATGAATGTATGAAAGTAAGTTACAAATTAAGAATAGGACTTTTAGGAAACACCCACGAAGATCAACATACACATTTGTAATCAAGAATTACTTAGCAATAAAACAAAATTTTGAATTTCACTAACGGAACCACCTTCTTCTGCAGAAGATTAGGAATTGAAAAGTTTACACTGCTTTTTTCATATATTTTAACAAGTTTTTATATAAATCATGATTAATACCCAAATATAGGTGTGAAAAAATTTCAAACAAACTGGATTTCAAAAATATAGTAGGGGAATTTAATAAACAGTTTCATTTTTTTTATTTGAAAGCAGAATTAATTATTTTATTGTTTAATTCTGTCACCAAATATTTCTAGTTTAATTTTTTTTAAGATTTGGACTTAACCCTTAATTTTTCACTTGAAACAACACTTTCTACACAAACAGTGTTAATACCTTGACAGTGGGATGAAGTTTTTAATTTAGTTCCAACTAAATTTTTCTTCGTATCTATAACTAATTTCCGATCCTCTTTACTGATGCTGGTTTTCTTAACTACTTTAAGGTGTGCATTGGCATTAATTTTCTTCAACCTAAAGCCACCTTGATATAAAAAAAAATAAAGATGCGTGGAAATTAAAATTTCAAAGGATAAAAAAAATATCAGACATTAAACCAAAAATGGAACATTTCAGAAGGTAATCAACCAGCATTAAAATTTAGAAAATAAAAATTTAACAAAATAATTTGTTCAAAGATGTTCAAATGTAAACCAAATCATTATAACTGAGATACCACAATTTCAATGTTTTTCCTACCACTCAATATCAACGGTGATTAGAATTAATTCACTACACATTTTATACGCTGGTGGATGTTTCGGGAAGAGGTATCCTCTTCACTAGCAGAAGACCCAGACTCCCCATCCATGTTATGACATATTCTGTAGCGACATTAATTCAATCAGTGATTCTTTTTTTAGATAAACTGATACATATCCTTAGGCAAATGACTGGTGAATCCTGGATGAATATTAACGTCATCCCCCGGAACAATTTAGGTAAATGAAACCATTTCTGGTGTCACTTGGTGGAAATTCTTCATAATGAAATAAAATTTAAAATACTTCGCCTTTCCACATTAAAAACTTTTATTTACGACCTAGGTTTCGTTATGGTATAACATCATCAGGTCATCATGGTATAACATCATCCTGATGATGTTATACCATAACGAAACCTAGATCGTAAATAAAAGTTTTTTATGTGGAAAGGCGAAGTATTTTAAATTTAATTTCAATAATTTCAATTTAGGTAAACCAAGCCACATAGTCTTCCAAATTCCTGAGCCTTAAAGGAAAGAGTAGGTGTGGCATGGCACCTACTGACTTTAGAACACTATGCAGCTTGTGGAAAGGAATTATTCTGGTTATGCCAAATGTGACTACTATTCACAAATAGGGTTTTCAACAAATATATATACACTCACATATTGAACTTATCTCTGTATTGAAGAAGGTGGTCTTTGAATAAACATAGTCTAACATTCATCTATAATGAAGAAAGCAGAATTGAAGCACAATGCCCACATCATGAGGAAAACTGCACTTAATAGGTTCCCATCAAAACATTAGACTGCATGCTCTTAATAGAATGAATGATTGAGGTATTCTCATTATGTTATTATTTGGCAAAAGAAAAATTTTTAAGCCAAATAAAAAAGTTTTTCCATGAAAAGGAATGCACATGGTTCCGGTCGCTTTGATTCAAAATTCCGTATATGAATTTAGTCACACCAATGAATACATACAAAAATTAATCATTCCTTGAAGCTGGGTATTATAGTTACAACTGGTACTTTTAGCTGTTAGTTCAACATCCACCATGGAATTCAAAATAAGCATTGGACAAAGCACCATTGAAGAAAACTAAATGTGGAATTAATTAGAAAAACCATCACAGTAAGCATAAAATTAATCACTTCAGGCATAACTTTGTCGAATTGTTCCATTGTCATGAATAATGTCAAATTAAAACTTGTGATTCCTCATAGAAATAAGCTTTATCCAACCTAGGTTTCACTTTGATGCAACAGTGCCCCGCCCGAGCAGTGGACCTCATGATGCTGCACCACAGTGACACCTAGGTTGCATTGAAGTTTATTTCTATGTGGATTTACAAATATTTAAAGGAGTCACATGGTATAAACACTGGTGGTTCATGCTTTGATGTTTCTAAGCACATCAAAATCCATCCGTAATTACTAATGATGAATCTGATTATTTAGTTACAAATGCAGTATATTGGTTGTGACACAAAAACACAAATATGATACCAATAAATTAAATGCTCAAAGATGGATTTATTATAAAACTACACCAACTTACTCAGTTTTAAAATGAATGTATTTCTAATACAGGAGTATGCAAATTAAAAGATCCATAAGAACTACTTAAATTCTTAAAATAAGCATAGGTATGCAAAAAAATAACTAAATCATGACTCAAAAGACAAAATGCATATTAATGAGAATAGAGATATTTTCTTCAACTCCCTAAACATTCATGCCTGATAATGAAAACAACTTTTTTCATTTTTTTTCACTTTATTTTCCTACATAATTTCCACTAAGACTAATATAGTTTTCATAATGATGCTATAATGCTGTGATACCATTTTTATAATCCGGTTCATCAAGTATCTCAAAATACTCATTTACAGCATTGATGACTTCCTTGTCGCTCTCGAATTCTTTACCTATGAGCTTGCATGAGCCATTTTTTAAGGTTAGGTAACAGATGATAGTCACTGGGGCTAAATCTGGTGAATATGGTAGAACGGGAGAGGAATTAGAAGATTTTAGCCATTGCAACTACTGACAAATGGGCAAAAGCATTGCCATGGTGAACCAAGATATTTTTCTTTGCCAAGAGAGGTTGTTTATTTTTCACTTCATCCTTTAAGCATTGCAATTACTGCATAGTATTGACCTCAGGTGGTCTCACCCTTTTCCAGGTAGTGAAAATAATTCCTTTCGCAACTCAAAAAACAGTTACCATAACCTTATTCACTGCTAAAATTGTTTTTGCCTTCTTAAGAGTTGGTTCACCTGGTTCAATCCATTGTTTCAACTGTTATTCACTTTCAGAAGTGGTGAATCCAAGTTTCAACCATAGTTATAAAATGATGCAAAACTTTGCTAGGGTTTTGCTTGTTAAGTGCCAAACTTTCAATTGAAACAAGTTTTCCAGGTCAATTTTTGATCTTGCATTAGCATACGCGGCACCCACCTAGCAGAGGTCCTCTATGCCCAAATGCTCATGTAAAATAATGCATGCATGTTCAGTTTGACATCCTAGAAGTCTCAGCTATCTCACTCACTTTTCACCTGTGGTCCTCCATCACCATTTCATGAATTTTTCAATCATTTCAGAAGTTGTGACTTCAACGGGGCATCCTGAACATAGTTTGTCAGAAGTACTCGTGCGATCTTTCATAAATTCAGATACCCAATGTTTAACCATTGAATATGATGGAGAAGAGTCTTGCAGAGTGGAATCAAGTGCTACAATTTGAAGTGGTTTTAGGCCTTTAAAATAGAAGTATTTGATGACTGCACGCTTCTCTGATTTTTCTATTTTCACGAAAGCAACCAAGGCATTTTGTTCAATTGGCTTTCAAGTGTACACTAACAAAGCGATTGACCTGAAAATTTATACACAAGTTAGTGAGATATATGTACTTTAGAATACAAGCCAAAATGATGTTTGCACAAAATGGCCATTCACAGGACACTAGATAAAGATGAACTAATCAAAATATTGATCAAAAGCCTAATTTTACACATTCATTTTTGCAATCATTGAAAACATTATGCCTGTGGATTATTGGAGCTATGGTTTTTTCCCTAGAGTGAAATTACCTTTAATAGAATAATAATAATTATATCCATACTAAAAAGAAAGACTCGTACTTTTCCACAGATTTTATTATACGGTACAACGCGTTTCACCGACTTGCGGCATCATCAGGTATGATGATGCCGCAAGTCCGTGAAACGCGTTGTACCGTATAATAAAATCTGTGGAAAAGTACGAGTCTTTCTTTTTAGTATGGATATTAAATACTTCCACGAAGTGAAGCCTGAAACAATAGAATATAATAATAATTATTTACAATTTGCTCCCCAATTAGACGAATTCAACTACGCATTCAGTGTTTCCTTTCTTTGCCACTTTCCACAATTTTATCAATGAACTAAAAGGATGTAAATATTTTATAAAAGGCTTCATGAGGCATCGGTGACTCTGAGCATACAAAAATATGAAGCGAAATAAAGGGCAACCATTTCCCAGACTTCCCACATGGAAACATATGCGCGCGTTTTCCCGCGCTTTCAGTAGTACGACTAAATGACACTGAGGGAGATAGTGTTCCCGTCTGTACAACGGGGGAGGCAATGGCTGCGCGATCGAGGCAGTGCTCGAGTGGGTACGCCCGGAATCGAGCGCGAAAACGCATCGAGGAGCGCGAGGTTTCAAGAGCCGATAAAATATTTTCACCAGGCTAAAGTCAAGTCCCGCGAGCTACTCTTTAAGAGTACATACATTTTATCCAAGTTTTCCAAAGCAGAAACTTATACCAAGCATTGTCACGATATATCAAATCAATTAAATGATATCAACAAATGTGAACTTGACGTTGAAAATGTCGCCGCCCACCAAAATTACAAATTTTCCAGATACCACTAGGTATTTTGTTTTGTACGGGACTTGATTTTTGAAGAAATTCTGTGGATAATTTCGTGGGGTGGCAGTTCTGGACCCACTGAAATATTGTTAATTTCTACTGATGATTGATTATAGGGCGAAGTACATCTAAACTCAGTCGTACTATTAAACTTATTAAGGGGAAAATTGCTACTACATTTTCTTTACTATATTGCTCGAATTCCACCACATCACGCCTGAAACTACTCAATTCGTCGATACTTTTCACTGCTGCTTATGATCCGTGCGTGGGTTATTTGACAATCGACTAGTGAGGAAATTCCAGACGCCCAACTCGTTATGTTTCCAGAGTTAGCCAGGTGGCAATGAACTTGGCTAACCAAGATCACCGATCCCGTCAAGTTCCTTTCGGAGCGTTGCGGCGGGTCCCACATACGCCGTAGTAACAAACGAGCGATACGTACCGGCGGAGTTGCCACGGTCAGTCACATTTATTGCCTTATCAATACGCCTTTAACAATATCGAAAGAATTACAAGAGGAATACAAATGTCTTCAAACAACGTTACATGATTTACGTCTTCAGAGACTGTTGCTAAAGAAAAGTAAATTTAACCCGAGAGACCGAAAGTTTCCCAATTATTTGTAAATGTTTAAATTGTCAACTTCCCTACAACGTAGATCATTTGGTTTTCCTTTTCGTCTGGTTTTTTTTGTTGGAACTTTTAACCACATAATTTTAAAATGTATTTGCGAAGAAATTTCAATTTACCAGTGACAACCACACACATTCTCAACAGCAATGTTCGCCCTCCCTCCTAAACTTGTCCCCTACGAGTCTCTCGTAGTTGAATGCCTTTCAGGTAATGCCGTGAAATAACATGTTTCCCTTCTTTATGCCATGTCTCAGCCAATCGGAAGAAACAGGTCTGTAATTGCTTGGTTCCTATTTGTCTCCGTTTTTAAATTTAGGTATTACATCAGTCGTTTTTCAATCAATGGGATCTTGGTGAACTAGAGATTTTTTTAAATATGATTTCCAGTGCAATTTCCGACGTTAGTTCCCTAAATGTACGAGCAGATATTTCATCAGGCCCGGAGTAATTATTAAGCGTAATATTTTTCAGCAAACGTTCTATTCAAATATATATTATATTTTATTATTAGGCATCGGTTGGCAGTCACTATTTGGTAAGCTATCCGACACATTCAGAGAGAAAGGTGAAGGCGCTTTGAAAGAAGGAATTTAATAAGTTAGCCTTTCCCAAACTGCTGGTTACTCTTTCACCCCTTTTTCGTTTTTGAGTGAATAAAGTGTAAACTTATTTACCTGCGCTTCTCTGATGTACAACCAAAACGCGTTCCGATTCCCTTTCATTTTTTGATATCTTTTCCTTATGAATTCGCTTACCCCTTTCCGAAGTTCCCTCATGGCATTCAACCTAGATATCATAGCCTTTGACTTCGCAGTATTTTCTCACATCTGCGTTGTACCATCTATGTTCCGTGTTTTGTTTATTAATTTACTTAGAATGAACTTGTGGACTGCTGAGCGCGTGATGTCAAGGAAGTGATTCCAAGTTTTCTCAGTATTTCGGTGATAACAATCTTTCTTAAAATTTGCAAACTGACTCTATAGCACGCCTTTTAGGCCATTATAATCCCTTTATCTAAACAAGTAAAATTTTCTTTTAGGCTTCTCATATCAGGCCCCACCATTGGGAAAACCAAGAATTTACTGCTCTGTGTTCACTAGTTCCCTTAACAGCTTCTTTAGTTTTACGGGTATGTCCGTTGCTAACAAATCAAGAATATTTTTGCCACGCCAAGTGGTTGAGTGAAAAGTTGATGCATGGAGTTCAACGTAAATGAATCCAACAGCGATTCGCAGGATTCGATTCTTTAATCCCCGTTTTAAAACTGCTACAATCAATAAATGGGACATTGAAATCTCTACCGATTATAATGTCGCGATCGCTGTATTGGGATAAACTTTTGCTTTACTCATCTTGTTCAAGTCTTTAATTATCTTTGTCGTCCGGCGGACTGTGAAATTCGCATGCATAAATTCTTTGGGATTCAGGACTTAAAGAGCACCAAATGGCTTCCAAACCGTTTCCTAGAATTACTTCAGCCCTACAGATGTAAGAATTTTTAACTGCAATAAAGACTCCGCCCTCGATTCTATTTGTCTTGTCGTTTCTGCTAAACGGAAAGGGGTTTTGGAAATAAAACTGCATACTCGGCGAGATCAGCGATTAATCAGCCTTCTTACTTCAATCAATAATTATATCTACGCCTGTGCTTTGAATAAGGCGACGATATTCTGCGACTGTTTTTTTAACTTCGGCAATTAACAACCAATACAGATAAAATTTCCTTGACATTACGGTCGCTTGAATTTTTAACGGGGATCGTTGCCTTAATATTATTAAATCCATTATAAAATTTTCCGTCCGACGCTATCTGATTATCCTATAATTCAGGCTACCTCAGTGGGTCACAGCAATGTAGGGGCAGAAGATTTTTAATACGCTTCGAGGCATGTCTCCTGCTCCATTTGAACGCACTACCAATATTTCTATTCGGAAGCCTTAAAAAGCGAAATCGTGCTTTAAAATGAGCTTTAATGTATTCATTTTTATAGGCGGAGTTGGAAGTATGAAGGTAACTCGTGACTTCTAAAATTCTATTTTTAAGGTTTTCCTCTTTCAATCATATGCTGTTGTTGTTGCAGGATAAGCGTTTAACACGCAAGAGAAGTGGTATAAATCCTAGGGTCCGCGTCGTAGAGCGTTGGTAGGTATGTAAGAGAGGAGGGCGAGAGATTTGCCCCAGGCGTGATTTGACGCGAGTTTTCTTTATTTCTGTTATACCACTAGCTGCAAGACGCAAGTGTTTTAGATAATGGCAATATTTTTTTTTAACTAAAAATAAACAAGGCTGGGTGAACAAGATGAGTGATTTTTACATCAGATTTGTCATACACATGTACTTCTTTAATAAAATTTTCAGCATAATAACTCATTTTTTACATTTGGATGAATAGAAGCTAAAAAATTGGAATTGTTTACTTATGTGTACACAAATTCTATACTATGCATATCGATTAGCTATGCAAGATAATAGGAAACTTCAAAATGGTGATGCGAAACCATTTATGCGAAAAAAATTCCACCTGAAATCGCCAATCAACTATAATAGCAGTACCCTTGCGCCTATAGGCCTACCAGTGTGTGTCTACCTCGGCACACTAATTCTGACTTCTCAGGTGAACAATTTCAAGTACCTCTGGTACTACTACCAGGCATACTTTGAGACAAAGGAGTGAACAATTAGGCGAAAACCAATTTAATCATATATAATTGTAATTACGGCATTATATTCACATTTAAAAAATTTATTTGTAAATATTAAACGTTATATTTACATTTTCCTTACATCCTCGTCGCGTTCCACAAAACAAATACCTCGCGAACCACATGATTTGCGTAACACCGGTCGGAAACAGAATCATTTAAATGGTTAGGGATTGTAAATTTCAGCAACTACCTCCTACCCTGATGCGTTTATTTCACACGCCATTGGGGTTAGTATTGGGTGAACTCTACCTTCGCTGACCAAACCGATCTTTGGGTTGATAACTGTTTGCGTTTACTGAAACCACCCGAGGAAATTATTGCCCAGGGCAAAAATGTGGCACGTTCTCGTCTTCCGATTTTCTTTAATTCAGTATAACGCCTTTATTCCTTCAGGAAGCAGAAAGTATATGATCATTCTTGTATGTAATGCATGTTTATTCTTCAGATACGTTCCATTATAAGACGCCACAAAAACTCAACAGTCAACATCGAAAACGGCTCGACAGGCGACCATGGATAACTTCGTCGGAGCCACAGATTACACAAGTGAGGTTAATCACGTCATTGTACGGGGCACAAGAAAAAACTAATTTACAAAACAATAAAGCAGCGACTTCACTTTAACGCAAGCCATATCGACGATCTGCGCAACAGAAAGGTAAGAAAACCTACGCGCTGAAGACGTAATTCGCGATTACGGAATTTCCAGGCATGGCAGTCCGAAACCACCGCCACCCAAATCACTTCGACACGTCACACTAAACCTCCATCTTACGAATAGACTTCCCCAAATCCTTTGTGATCGTAGAGGTAAAGCAAAGAATATCAAACTCACGAAACAATGATGCAGCATCAAGACATTGCAAAGAAAGAAAAAATCACGAGCCTAATATCCTTGCACCTGATTTATCTAACAAGCTGTTGCCCCTTCAATGGCGGGTAGTATTAGGACAATAAGATTTAATCGAAGAGCCCTTTCCAAAAATATTATTGTACGAGTCGCATCTGAAGACAAGCTGGGGCATTCAACGGTCTATACTAGTAGTCCTGAAGTGTCCTCGAACAAGCCCGTAAGAGGGCATACCGAAGAAATAGTGACGCATCCCTTGAGATATGCACCACAGTCATGGTCACCAAATTTCAAATCTGTGAATGCGCTGAAAAATTACATGATTATAGTGTTAATATTTGGGAGCAAATGATATACCTTGCATCAAAGGTAATCTAGTAGATTGCCGTCTAGACGTGTACGATGGTAGAGCAATGAGAACATTGGAATTGATTCATAAAAATCAATGCGGACCAATGAAAAGGTCATAATGGTAGAAATCGGGATATTATTATTAAGTGATCTACCGGTTAAGGTAGGTTTTGGATGGACACAACCAACAAATAAATATTTAGTGACTCCTTACAAAACAAAATCCAGCAACCTACAGTACATCAAGTCCTTCTTCATCTCTTTGTACTTCCTTCCTCTCTTCAACCCGTCCAACATCCCAATCCATTTCATGCCCTTTCCTTGTTTGCCTAACATTCTCCCCTCTATTACATTCTTCAACATCCCACCACCGATCAATACGCCCTGCCCTGAATTTCCAATTCATTCAGCTAGGCTTGCAATCCCTTCGCTGACTGACAAACTGAAGCTTGGTTATCAGCAAACCTAACTGATTTTACGAACTCCCCGTTGGCTTTAAATCTTAACTCCAGATCTTCCCATGCCTCTTTAATCATTTCCTCTACATATAAGTTGAACAGCACCGATGACAAAATGTGTAGAATTTGAGACGGCTAAAAAATGATGACTCTAAGGTCGGACGGTGTGATAATGTAAATGTACTAATTAGAAAATTTCTTGCACATCCTACCACTGTGTCTTACTCCCCTCAATATAAGTGTCCCCGAGAGAAGAAATTAATCAATTCGGGAAAAGACAAGAACCATAGTGATGGTAAATTATCGAAGCTTCTCGGGGTGGAGCTCTGTTATACAACAATGAATATTAAAAAGCGAACAACACATGCTTCAGAGGTGGATGACACAACAGAAGAGGGATATTATACTACCTTGATCAAAAAGTTCCCGGAATAACCACCGTGTGGCGCTCCCATCGTTCCGATTTGAGTTCTGTTTTTTTTTGTTAAATTGGTACATCTGTTGTTGATATTCCCTTTAAATCTTAGTGTCATAACTTGACATTTGCAAAAGTTACGGTCGGTTTTCGGTATGTCCATCAGTGCTTCCTGCGATTTTTCCATTACTTCCTCTCGGCTGCTAAAACGCGTTCCCCGTAATGGTTTTTTAACTCGATTGAACAGAAAGAAGTCACAGGGAGCCAAATCAGGTGAATTCGGTGGCTGTTGGATGGTATTTGTTGCATTGTTCGTCAAAAAATTACGAATAATGATAGCACTGTGCGACGGTGCGTTATCATGGCGCAAAATCCACGAGTTTTCTGCCCACATTTCTGGTCTCTTTCGGCGAATTGCTTCACGCAAACGTCTCATAACGCCCAAATAATACTCTTTGTTTACTGTCTGGCCTTCTGGCAAAAATTCATGATGCACTACACCGATGTAAACCATGAAAACCGTCAGCATTGCCTTCTTTTTTGACTGAAAACGACGTGGTTTTTTTGGTCTCGGCTCATTTGGTGAACGCCATTCACTTGCCTGATGTCTGGATTGCGTGTCGTACTCATAAACCCACGTCTCGTCTCCAGTAATGATCCTTTTGATGAATGTGGGATCGGATTCAGCCTCGCAAATCATGTCTTTTGCGACGTCAACACGGTCTCTTTTTTGCATGAAATTGAGGTCTTTCGGCACCAACTTTGCTGCTACGCGACGGAAACCCAAATCATTAACCACAATGTCTTGGACGGATCCATAGGCAATGTTCAAGTCCTCCGCTATTTCTCTGATGGTTAATTTGCGGTTATTGACCAACATTTCTTTTACTTTATCAATTTTTTCACCGACTTTCGATGTCGATGGTCTGCCACTGCGTTCATCATCTTCGATTGACTCACGACCACTTCTGAACCGCTCGTGCCACTGGTAAACGACCGTTTTTTTAGAGAATCGTTGCCGAAACACTTTTCCAACATTTCCAACGTCCGTGCGCCACTAAATCCGTTTTTTACGCAAAATTTAATACAAGTTCGTTGTTGCAAATTTAAATCCATTTCTGAAATTGTAAAAAATCGCCAACACACACAGAGATAGATGTACTCTTGGCTACGTAACTTTTGCAAATGTCAAGTTATGACACTAAGATTTAAAGGGAATATCAACAACAGATGTACCAATTTAACAAAAAAAAACAGAACTCAAATCGGAACGATGGGAGCGCCACACGGTGGTTATTCCGGGAACTTTTTGATCAAGGTAGTATGGTCAAATAAGAAGGACGACATTCTCATCACCAAGTTCTTGGATGTGGAGCTTACGCTAATATTGCCCTAGGAAGAGTAAAACGGGATGCGACGAGTCACATGAGAAGGGCACATTTTTCCGACCTTTATGATGATACAATAGGGATTTTCGCCACAATACACATCAATTCGCGTCGCAATATATATTTTGAAGCATAATATCTGGGGGAGTATTCCTTTCCTCCCTGTCAGGTGTTTCAATGTCTTAAGTGTACAAATTTTTCGAGTGGTTTCCTTAACCTGACATGAGTTAATATATGGAAATATAGTGATGCTTTCCATTTACCTGCTGGCGTTTCTGAGATGGATAAACCGGCTAACAGCAATGTTATATAGTGGAAAAGCTATACTATTAGAAAATCATTCAACAGCGATCGCCTTCAACTTCCTTCGTCACGTTTTCGGAGTAAATCCTCTTGAAGCATGAAGGGCGTAAGCTCTGTTTTATAAGGGAAAACAATTCAATACAGTGCACTGCAACACAACTGTTCGAGTTAATTCCTCACAAAGGTAACATTTGCATGGAAAAACATGATGAAATTGTTAACGATTAGAAAAACGAATTCATTACGTGATCAAACGATTGCTTACCCATTATTACAAAAATTATGCTTCCCTTAAGAACTGGATGTAGGTAGCGATCATCAAAAAAGGATAAGGGATGTTTGACGCAAGTAAATCGATTTCTTACGCCACACGTCAAAGACTACACTGGTTCTGAAGCATATGACGCGAATACGAAACGTCCAACTCGATAGCCGAGCTCATTCAATTTCCAAGCATTTAAATATCAAAATACAGCAAACGTTTATTTGCTAGCTCCGTATATTCAAATCAATTCAAAGAATATGGCCTCCTTGAGTAATTTCTCGAAAGCAAATTACGTTCCAGAGAATCTCTCTTCCATTCAACGAAGAATCCAAAAACTTAGAGAAACCATTTGCTAGCAAAGCACTACTGTCCTAAGTGCTCAACTGTACTGTGTAAACTCAAGAAACCTGAGCTAAACTGAACGCCCAACCACGTCATACGAAGAGGAGCCGCCACGTTGCCACGTCGCACAACATTCGAAGGTCACACCCCACTCCCAGCTCACGATCCTTTCTCGAAAACGGGTCCAAGTACTTTCGGCATATCCAGGGGAGCCGGGTGGAAGAGTATAATCACTCACTGTCCGGAAAATCGATATCGGCAAGGGTAAATTTATAACATCAAGTTGACGCGATTGTTGGTATATCATGAAAAGTCCATTGATTGATGGAAACTTTCACGCAACTAATGCTTATATTCAATGGCATTTTATCTCAAACGGCCCCTAATTTGTGGTGAAATGGCTTGACATGTAATGATCTATCTATGCACTAGGTTATATTTCAGTACTGCACTAATTAACATAGTTTAAGTATAATGAACTATCCACAAAAAATAGAATTTAATGAACAATACAAAAAATGAAAACCTCCAAAATTTAGGTACCAGAATGTGTTGACTATCCAGATACACTTGGTCACTAATACCAACACAGATGCTTAAGTATGTTGTTGTTCACATAGTGCCTTTTCCGGACAAGAGCCTTGGGCATCTACCTGACTACACATGATGATGTAATTACAGACAGAAGAGAGGCAAATTGCTAAGATCAGGTTTGCTTCATTATTAGGTAACTTTTTATCATAGACAAATGCAGCAACATGTGATAAAAGCCTAAATCAACATATAAATACAATTCTTTCCATATGGGATCATGCAAATACAGAAACGTACAAGTAGTTTCAATGAACCCAAACATATATCATTTATGCCAAAACATACAGTAGTTATACAGTCAATCAACAATATTCTTATTTGAGTCAATGTCTCTACTACAGTTCCATCTCCCAATAGATGACTATTTACAATATTGATGATTGGATATTAGATGATGAGTCACAGCTAAGGTGCCTCTTTTAATAATTTTAAGCTTTAAAAATGAAACAGTAAAGCATGCAGAAAAAAATTAAAGTAATAACAATTGGATAAAAGACATTTAGGTACTGATATATTAGGACAGTATCTAATATTAGTTCAAGGGAATATTGATATATGTGCCTTATCATTACTTACCTTCAATAGATTGGTTGCTCAAGGCTTCATCAGCTTCCACAGGGTCTGACAACTTGTTTGATGGAATACTGCCCCTCTCTGAAGTAGGATACTCCGCTGAAGTACTTTCTACACTTGATTCACTAGACTTTTTGTCAACAGTATTCAAGTTAATATTCCTCGGCCAAGGCAGTGACACTTTCCTAACAGTTGTCACTCCATTGATAGGCAATGGAACTTCTTCATTTGGCTTGGGAGAGTCCTCCTCATCAAGATTTATCACCTCCGGGGTGGCCTTGGCACTGTTATTTTTGTTTATAGAGTCTAAAGGCCGAGTCCTCCTATTACCACGATCTGGTGTTCCATTATCACTAGACTGTACTTTTAGGGAAGACTGGCTTTGTACATCCTGCATATCTACCTCAGTAAATTTCATGGCAGTTGTGGAGGGCAAGTAGCATCTACTTCGCTGGAAGTCGTCCTCCTCCTCCACCAAAGGATGGAGGCGTCTCCACAGCCAATATGTGACTAATGCGTTCCCTATTTCGAAGCCGTGGCTCACTAGGTGTTACTCAATGCCAGAGTCCTGAAGCCAAACTGGTGGAAATGAGGATAAGTCTAATATCCCTAACCTTGTAAATGGATGGATCTAGTGCTAAAACCAGGGAGGGTTACTGAATGTATATGCATAACCAATAACCCACCATGCAGAATCTTCAGGTTATGTCAATTAAACACATGAATTAGTTTAAAAATCATTTGGTCTAATATTGTTAATATAATCAAGTCATTAATGCCTTCAACACCCAGCAATAAGGAAAGGGCAAAACACTCCACTTAAACAACAAAGTGCACACCTTCATATATAATTAAAAACCCCCATTCCTGATGATAATATAAATTATTATTTTAATAGAGACTTCTGTTTTCTTAATCCCAACATATTGGGAAGTTATAATACAGTTGGAGCTAAGCTGAATTAAAAGGGAGTCCCGCTATGTGAAGTTGCTGAAGTAATGAATGACTCGGTCAGGAGAAGTAAAAGTGTAACCTGGAAAAAAGTTACAAACACTTAGTAAAAATTGACATAGGAATAATTTGTGCACAAGAGTTTAACAATTTAAGGCCTGCAATATTATAACACTAAGTGAGTTCATAAAAATATAATTTGCATAAATGTACATTATTTTCTTTCAGATAAGTATTAACCTAAGATTTTTGCAGTCTTTATGATACCAACCCTTTTACATAATACTCCTACTTCCAATCAGAACATCCTCTTTAATTGAGAGAAATAGTATACAAATGCAAAAATCAGTATTATATGTCACACAAATTTGACAGTATTACTCGTGATTCCTAAGAACATTATCAAAACTACTCTTAACAAAACTTTAATTATTAAACATTGCGAAATTTTCCACAGAGAATATAATTTCTATTTCACTTTTTTACATAGCTCTTAAGACTAGTTCATCACTGTAACATATTATCGTTAACACTCGTGGCACAATTGTTTAAACCTGCATACACATTGACCCGCACTAAACAAACATTACTACAGAACTCATAATGCTCCATTTATGAGATGATGTGATTGCATTCCCAATTGTCTAAGATTAACATACTGCAGAGGCACCAACACGTTCCCAACGAAGAAAAATAACAGCGAACGAAGTAGCTGCATGCAACCCGTTTTCTATGTATGATTGCCTGAACAACTGCGCATGCGCACTATAATGTAACTGCTTCTATGACGTCATTATTTAAGGGAGGGGAAGCTCCCCAATAACAGCTCCACTGACTTCTGGCCTGTAGCTTTATCAAAATGGCGGAAGGCGTGGTCTGTCTCGGCACCTCATAGCGGTGTTTACCGCAACAAAATGTTTCGGAAATCAGCAATGACAATAGGATACATCCTTGTACACTTTCAATAATCGATGAAGCGAGACAGCACACATTGTTGCCAGTTCTCTTTCGAACTATGCATAATGGGAATGACCTGTGGTATTGCATTGCCCGTTCACAATAATTTGAGAGTGGGACAAGCGTCCCAGACGATATCTTTAGTTTCAACACAATCACTGAGCCACATATGCCTTACGCATATTTCTCATCACCGGAATCCCGTAGCACGTCTTTAAAATATTTCGGGTACCAGAGAAGCAAATATTGGCATTTTCGCCAACGAGGGAAGAAGTTCGTGGGCACTTTTCATTAAGACTCATTCGTCATCTAATCTTTGATTGCTTTCAAAGTTTTGCCTGGCCATAGGAATGAGTCACTTTCTTAAAGAGTAACCAATTAATGCTTAAATTAACCCTATAAATGCCACGAAAAGCGGATTTTGGACGATTAGCATTCGGTTGCTTCGCAAGCGTCTACCATCATTACCAAAGAACGGCCTGTACAAGTAATACGTTACCATAACCACTCACAATTTTCATCTTTTGTGTTCAGCAGTAGCAACACAGAACTCATCGTATTTGATCTGAAAATTATCCAAATGGTATTTTTTCAACATAAAAGACATAATAGCAAGGAATTGCATGATCATTGTAGCTTGAAAGGGACCAGGACGACGTGTGGCATGGGTTGTCAGAAAAAAGTCAATAGAGGCAATACAGCACTGGTAGGAAACAGATGGTAGCTGGAATTCTATAGTATTATATGGTTATGCTATAATTGCTGTACGAGATCATTATTACTGAAATTCCTGCCTAATGGCAATTAGTCTTTTGCCATTGGCAACTGAGCCAATGGCAAATAGTTCCTTTGATCGCCGGTTCCAATTTCTCATATCATCGTAGTGGTCTCGCCTACTAAGGTAATGGGGGCCTAAAATTATTTCTTTTAAGTCAAAGTTGAAGTCAAATGTTTTGCATTTATTTAATATTTGGAATCGTCCATATAGTCTCATGATACCAGTGATTCCCACCACTGACTCTCCAAAAGGACGCTCCTCTTTGTTCCTAACTGAAGGGGTAACTTGTTAACTAATGGTTAATTTAGTTCAAGGTTTTTTGCGTATTTAAGCCCAACTCATTTTATAAAACAGAAATGGCACACACTCACAAGTTACATATCTTCCGTTGAATATGCTACCAGCTCGTACATATGAATTTGTTGTAGATGTTGTGCTGCGTTAGAACTACAACAACGAACCACACCAGTCGAGAGCTCCAGGGGTATAATATGAGCGGCGGCCAACATTCTTCATCAAAACCCTGTCTGACTGATTTCACGGGGTCTGTTCATTTGTCCGAGGTAAAACACGCGATTGAGGTAAATAACCCAACACAATACCTATCCGGGCGCAGACTCGTGGAAGAAGAATAATTACAGGCCTAGTTCCCTCACATCCATTTCGTGCAAGGTTATGGAACATAGAGTTGCTACGTCGATCGTGAGACACCTCGATAATCTTCAGCTATTGATGAAAAATCAGCGCGGTTTCCGAAAAGGTAGATCCTGCGAGACACAACTTGCTCTTTTTGTTCATGATATCCTTATTTTGGGAGATAGCAATGTTCCAGTGGACGCCATTTTTCTAGATTTTCAGAGAGCCTTTGACAAAGTACCTCACTGTACTCACAAAGCTAGGATCATTTGGCATACACAAAAAGCACTGGATTAAATACTTTTTGAATGGTCATGTATGAAGAGTATTCAGATATAAAGTTTGCTCAAATGCAGTTAAGTCACTTCAGGTGTTCCCCAGGTAAGTGCAACAAAACTCTTTTATTCCTAATTTACATTAATAACATTGACTCCGTAGTCACTAGTAAGAGACGTTTATTTGTGGACTAGGCAGTGGTTCACCGTGATATCTATTGTCCTGAGGACACAGCAGCTTTGTCAGATGACCTTCATGTTATACAACGCTGGTGGGACACTTGGCAATTAGAATTTAACTTAAAAAAGTGCGTAGTGATAAAGTTTTTAGAAAAAAGCAATTCCCCCCCCCCCCCAACGCCCACTGCATTGGGAACACCGAATTGTATGTGTAGACTCCATTTTCAATTAAATACCTAGGTGTTACACTCTCTCACGATCTTTCCTGGGTAAAACATAAAGGGAATATGTGGACAAGCTAACGAAACATTAGGGATTAATAGAAGAGTATTAAGTAAATGTGATGAAAAGGTCAAAGAGAATTGTTAAATGTTGTCGGTTAGGCCTCATTCAGAATACAGTATGATTCAAGTATATGGGTTCTCCATGAAGTTTGATTGACTTCAGCATTGGATCGTGTGCAGCGTATAGGAGCTTTATTTCTTAAACGTTGAATGATAAGCTTAGAAGCATATCAAAATTACTGGAGGAGCTAGGCTGTGAACCCTTCACGGAGTGTAGGTTAAATTGCAGCTGGAAGCTCTTGCATCAATTGGAAGATCTCTTTAGCAGTGACGTCGAAAAGGTATTATTACCCCCATAGTACGACGGGAGGAGAGATAATGCTAATAAAATTACAGAGATTTAAGCGTAGAGCAGATAGATTTAAGATGCAATTTTTTCTACGAACGATAGGGGATCATAATAAGGTCATATTCAGGTAAAATTATTCTGGAGTGTAATCACCCCCTGCCATACACCCTGGCGGTGGCTTGCAGGGTATATATAAACAAAATAACACTCTAGTACAAATTTGTTCCATATGCATTGAATACGCCTGAGTGAACGCTTATCGGCCTATTTAACCTGATCAACAATAGGATGGCCGAATTTCTGATCTGAGGGCACCAGTTATTTATATAAAACTCACAGAAACAACAACTAACCAACGCATCTATCTCAAAGAGACAAAACTGGTGTGTATTCACCCCCTGCCACACATCCAAGTGATGGCTTTCAGGATACTCAAATATTAACTAAACATTATTTAAAAACCTGCCCCTGCAATTATCAGCATCCTTAGGCATAAGAAAAACCGGGATATTGCATGAAAAAAGAATAAAACAATCCAACATAAATTTTAAACTTAAACCACCAAATAATATTTGAAGGAAATGCGTTAGTAACATTCACGGAATAAAATGGTTTATCCGTATTTTTTCCAACACAACTCTGTGAGGTACTAACTACACTTAATCTAAGATTACTAAACCATGAATTACAAAAAGCGACATTTCTAGATGCGATATTCTTAATGACAGCCGCAACCTGGAGAAGATACTTCGCCCATCAACCTCCGTAATTAAGGCCACTTAACTCGCAGGAGCCGAGAGCGAGTTTCGTTGGCCATTAATAGCGTAGGAAAGGGCGCGAGGCGTTCATTCATTCTTACATGATCACTGCTACGGTGTGTGGCAGGGTGTGAATACACACCAGACTACCTTTGACGCAAAATATTTCCCCTATGCGCGGTTGTATAACGTTATTCTGCTCCCTTATCGTGCCTTGTAGTAAGTTGTTTGCTGAAAACTGTTTAGGCGCCTAATTCCCTAATGTAAGTATAGCAGAGCAAAGAAAAGCAGACAGTGGAGAGGCTAATAAATTATTACATTATATAAGTTCTTACATCCGCCCGTGATTTAATATCACACACACTCCATGATGATCAACCGGTAAACCAAGATTACGAAAATAAAGGGGAGTTAATTAACTATTTTCAAGGTTTCTAACCACAAATCAGCCATTTGCAGTGAACGTACGAGATAATATCGTGCACGGCATGAATTCAGTTCCGAAACTCAGTAAGAGGTAGCGCGACGGTACGCTTTGTATCAATACATTACGAAACGGGTCTCGCGCAAGTCACGCGGCCGGCGAGATTGCATCTCACAGGATAGTTCAGCTGGCAAAGGAGCACTTCGGCGAACAACAGATTCTGTCCAAGTGCCAAGTTGATCGAATGAAAGTACAACTTAACACAAGATATTTAACAAATCTTCAGGAAAAAGGAAACATTGGTACTGCCCCATCTGGCGCGTGAGATTTCAATTCGAGTGAAACTAAATGCTGCTGCGTTCTACACAATGGAAAATACACACAAAAATACGCGATCCATTTAAAAGTTGATTATGACAACACACTGGCTATGAGCCAGTGGAATTTCACGAAAAAGTAGACTTCCAAACATTTACAAAAATTGAATCAATATCGAACCAAACTGAAGGAGTAAAAAGTTGACCAATCACCCATGAATGACTTTCGAGCCTATCATAAAAAAACTTAATATCGATTAGTAAATATTTACAGGAAATAGCATTTGTCATTGGCAAGGCGTGGGTGGCGGGCGAAAAAAAAGTCTCAACATTAACTCGCGACGTAAATGAAGATATAAGGAAAAGGGATAGGATCACATATAAAAGACGAACACAGTAGAGGCGGGGAAGGCGGAATTACGCAGATCACAAGTGCAAAAATTTCCTTAACCGGTATATGTGTATGTATATATATATATAAAACGATGAAGGAATGACGGTCAGTAAGTGTAAGCCATAAAACCGCCCAGTTAAGCCGAAGGCAACGTGTTCCCTTCGCGAGCGTTTTGAGTGAACGAAACCGAGGTGCGATTACTCGATAACAAATAACACACAAAGTTTTGACATTGTATAACGAAACCGCCCAGCTTCGACTTAGGTTCATAGAAATGATTGGTTACTTTCTATACACGTGCGTTCCACACGTTGCCGTTCGTAAGTCTAATTTAACCGAGATGGCACGGCTGAAATAACGGGCGCCGACACAAATTGTCGCCAGGGAAGAAACGACATAGGCTCATCGGTCAATTGCCAGTCACTGCGGCGCGTTATTCCAATAAAAAGCGACAATACTTCTAAATAACTGAACCAAATCGCCTATACAGCCTATCTTGGAAACCCACGTTTTAGCAGCCACAAACATGTTCATGCGTGAATCATATTATACACGTTTCGCATTAATTATCACAACACTCATCATAAAACAGCAAGGATTATGGTCCATAGAAATGAAATGGATCAAAATGGTTAGAGGGAGTTAAAGGATTTGAAATATTTGTTCCACATGTTACGTAATACAGAAATTGCTCGTAACTGCCACGCGATAATATATCTTCCCATTTTAAGTGCCGCAAAGATGGACTTTTTGTTTTACGTAAAATGAACACATTTGATATTGTGATCGAACAAATTCTTCCATTTCCACAATACAAATAACTGTCAAATATCATAGAGAGTAAGAGTTCTTGCGAGGAAAGCAGAAGTCAGTAGCGTAGATAAAATTTCGTACATACATTGACAAGTAAGAGTTAACCGATATTAGCCAGTTCCAACATGGCTTTTATGAATGTCCACATTTTCCGACAATATGCTATGAAGGAACACGGAAATACTCAATTCTCAAAATTTTCCCGAGAGTTCTCGTTGACAGTCAACTGGATTAAGCCCTTAAACATGTACAGCGAAAATGTCTTTGAGGGGAAATCAACCGCCAGAAACCAAACAATCGATTGATTATCGTTAGATGTTTTCCCGACGCATGCGCTCCAATCACTGTGCAGAAAACGAGTACCAGTGACCAGGGACGAGAAATAGATGAGGACATCAGATTATTTTTCTAACGGGAGAAATATGAATGGCCCAGAGAAGCAAATATACAATGCTAAAAGGTACAGAACACTACTGCCCTTGAAGTCTTGAATCATGAATAGCCAGGGATACCTACAAGATAATGTGTACAGGAGCGCAACAAACCTTCCGCAGAACTATCAGACGGGCAAATCCAAGGGAAAATGTCATAAAAGGGAAAACAACTTAAAAATTGATAGTTTGGTAATCAGGCTTCCTTATTGTGTCGTTTCGATAGATGGTAAGGCAAACAATAGCAGTGACATGGAACTCAAATGCCATTGGAGGATTTAATTATCAACCATGTCGACCCTAACCCGTCACATTGTCGGCTGAAATCAATGACAAAATCAAATATTCACATTCAAAAAGCTGGCACGTTTAGAGGGGTTAAGGTTCTCATTTCATCAAAATATTGACTGGAGTGTCAGGAAATTATGTGAATCATGTTGGGAAAAACTATGCTCATAACAAAATTTCAATATACCCCATGACCTTGAGGAGTATAATGACCTATTCGAGCTTGGCCTTTGATCTGTGAACTTTAAATTGATTCTACAGGAAGATTCTATACGAGTCTTCTAAGGACTCTACAGGAAGATCCTATAAGAGTAAACGCATGATATATCTCTAGTCGTGAAACAATAATTCTAAAACAAATTACAGTTGTCACTGTCCCACAATTGATATAAATGGGTGAAAAGAGAAGAAAGTCAACAAGTTGTTAATTATGCGCTGCAAACAACGTTCACAACTAGATCTTAGCCGAGACCTGTGGACACTACGTCATTATCACAACATATGACGAGTTCCCATTATGGCATACTCACATACATCTGCGGACGACAAAACAGCCTCTCCACGAATTTTCTACTGATTCTGACACTGCTCTAACACGTCGAATCACTATACACCGCCAAAGTAACCTATCTTTCAGGTGGCACCAGAGTGACTGAATCGTCGAGATGTATAGTTACAAGAACGTGTGGTTGGTGGCGCGAAATATTACGCGAGAGAGTCCATCCGGCAACAGTGTAAAATCCTGCGCCGAGAACGATAGCCTCGAACGCTAGCCGTCGAGCGCACAGAGAAGGCGGCATTAGTCGCGCCTGGTGATTTTCGGAACTGTGTACCCGAGAGGCGGATTGGTGGGTAGAAGGGGGGAGGAACCCGACCTCGTCGCTCTGTAGGAATAGTCGACTATCGAGCTCGCGGGAAACAGTGGTCTCAGCATTATAATCGACGAAGCTACGTGGGACGCGCACTGTTTCTGACATATTCTGTAAGTTTACGACAAGAACCTCCGATTTATACGTGGGCGAGGGACCCTTGGCACTTTACCACGATGTCATTCATACTTAACGGGTCACAAAACTGTATTATTATTTTCCTAAGAACAACCCTGGGTCAGAAAATGAACCCGGGCCAACTGATGGGTTAGAAAACCCACGACGGCAAGAATGGTAACGTCGGTAGACTGTCGAGAGATACGCATTCGGAGAAAAAGAAAAAAAATAAGAGCTAGGCATGCAGCGAGAGCACGCGATGGTGAGTACAGCCGCTTCACGAAAACAGCTTTGTAAATGTCTCAACGTATGACGACACGTCCCAAAATCAATACTCTTACACAGCACAGAGATAGAAACAGAAAAAAATTATCTCTAAGAAGTCATGATTCTATGCTAACCTACAACACAAAATTGTAGCTAACTGTCGAGCTGGAAGACAGCGGAAATCTCGTCAGAACATTGCGCACGTCCCGGAAAGTGATGCAACAAGCATTTTACTCGGGCGCACGACGAGCTACGATCAATCAGTGATTATCGAAGACAGGATGAACCTTAAACCCCGCTAACTGCTCACTCTTAATTGGCATTCGGAATGCAAATTTCTGATTTTCTGACAACAGATGGATTCGAGGGGGGCTAGGGAAAACCAAATGCTGAGATAGCAATAATGAGTCTTTCCTCCCATCTTTACCTAAATCGTCAGAATGAATACCAGTTGGATACGCCATTCCCACATAGCAAATGTTGGAAAACATTATACATTCCATATTGGGCTCGGCACAATTTAAATAAGGGGCACGTCTCAGCGCCTGGCAACGATTTTGTACAGAACCAAAGAGGGAATCGATAACTTGAAGAAAAGCAAATGAAACGGACATGTATATTCTGCACACTAAATTATTACAATAAAATTTGTGGCCGATTAATAACTTATGAGTGTCAAACGTTGCAGAGAGATAAGTTTCCCCGACATGGCACGTTTCAACAACCATGACGGGCAAAGCTTCACTTTTGCTTACTTTCTCAAATTCACAAACCCCTCAACTGGAACTATCCCCTAGGAGCATTCTCTTGACTATCATCCATTTTTTCAATACACGCAAAAGACATTTTAAAATGTTTTGCCGGGGTCCTGTTCAATGTTGATAAATATAAGATGTTTTTTGCTGTATTCCTACATTAGCTTCATGCATTTAATTCGATTGTAAATAGAACATGAACGCTATCCGTTCGTACACGACAGAATAAAGCAATAAGCTCTCATTAAAATAGTGCTGAGGAATAGGCCACTCATATGCAATCCATAAGGTGTCAGATTGTTATCGTACATATGGGGAATAAGGAGTCGGGATGGATTGTGTTAGGAAAAGGAGTACAACATGGATGTCCATTCCGCGCGTGCATTTCCACGCAACCGTGGAGAAAATAGGAAACAGGCATGGACCACACTGAGTTAAAAATGAAAGTCAGAATTAGTTAGGTTTCATTCGCTAGTCAGAACAGAGCTTTCAGATGTCATTTTTCACACGAACGATAAGGGATCAGTATAACTTAGTCCGACCGCGGCAAATTACATTTGGATCAAAATTAGTCTGATGTGCATTCACCCCCTGCCACACATCCTTGCGGTGGCTTGCAGTGCACTAAAGTAACTAATACAACTAAGTCATTCACGAGCGGTTTAGAAACTCAGGTGAAATACGTATGGTTTGGGAATATTTTATATTTCAGTACCCTACAAGGCACCGCAAGGGTGTGCGTTAAGGGGTGAATACATACCAGACTAATTTTGACCCGAATATGGCCCTAACGCGGTCGGAAATGTTATTCTGATCCCTTATCGTTCGTGGAACAAATTACATCTAAAATCTATCTGTTCTACACTTAATTTCTGTGATTTTATTAACATTATCTCTCCTACCGTAGTAATAATACATTTTCTAAATCACGGATAAAGAGACATCCTTCAATTTATGGAAGAGATTTAATCTGTAATTAAACCTTCGCTCCGTGTGTGAATCCCAGGCTAGCTCCTCTAATATTGTGGATACGAAACTAATTTTATCATAATGATGTTTTACAAATCTAGCTCCTATCCGCTGCACGCGATCCAATGCGGCAATCAATCCAACTTCGTGGGGATCCCATATTCTAAATGAGTCCTAACCAGTGAAAGATAACATTTCTCTTTGACCATTGGAATCAATGGAATAATATAATTTTGATGCTTTCGAGAAATAGGGAATCTTAGCTAAACGCTAAAATAGGAGGGCCTAAAAAACCTAGTAGATGTACCAGGAGTAGTTGGACATGTGCACATATCTTGGAAAAGTTTTCTAACAAGGTAGTTTAAATTGTACGGAACAAAAAGAAGTACATAAGACAAAAGGCCCATTCACGAGGAGGCCAGAATCGATGAAAGGGACACTGAGAAAAAAAAGAACTTGAGAAAAGGCTAGTGAACACTTCAGTATGGAGTTTAGTTTTATATGGCAAGGAAGCATGATCGCTGAAATGAAATGATAGGCATACTATAGAAGCTTTCGAGCTGTAGGTGTGGAGATGGATGGAAGAAGTAAAATGAATGGAAACGAAGAAGTACTAGACATGTTGGGCTTGGAGGGTGGATTGTTGGAAGAAATCAAAAGAAGTTAGGAAATATTGACACACAGCATTTTGATTGGCGATGGACTGTTGAGAACGGTGATAGAGGCGAGGAGGTTGGGCAAGAGATTCAGAGGGAGGAAAAGGATAAGCAGGTCGAAAGGAATAGAACAGGATGTGAGATAGAATGTGCGTGGACATGAGGAGTAGCTTATTGTACAGTGGAATGTCAGGTTGTATTGTTAGGTGAAGTTAAGGAATGTAGGGTGTGCACTGTACAGTCTGTGTTCACCCAAAACCTACGTCAAACGGTAGACCACCAAATAATAATATACTACGCGAAGTTGCAAAATAGTGCGGTAGAGCAATGGGCTAATGCCACGGGCTCGATCCATAGTGAGTTGGATCGGCTATGGATGGGCTAATGCCACTGATTTTGGTCATCTCTTTAATGTGTTAACATCTAAATGAATTATCACTATAAACAAATTAACAACAGTTATATTACCTTTATCTTCAAAAATGGCAATATTTCCTTTCGAGATCGTACGACTGAAACTTGAAGACGACAATAGATTTCAATACAGAAGAATAGTGCACTCATCAGCGTTTCCAAAAAGAAGCCTTGCCGTTACGAGCGTTCCTTAATACTAAAAATTAGTTTCATAGAGATTTTACCAGCACCAATGAGAAAATGACCGTTTCCAATATTGAAAACTTTCGGAAAATCAGTCGGGGTTAGATTTATCAGCATTAAGGCTAGAACATCATAACATGAACAAATGAATTCACCGAAAAAAACCTGGTAGGCCAATGAACTAGTCATTAACAATTTCCCTCATCACACCCCAGTATGGCCACATTAAAATGTGAGGACGAAGAGAGCGAAGACCGAAGATGGTTCATTGCCGTTAATAAGATAGATCAAACTACAAGTATATACGAACTTGCTAGCATCTAATTTAGCATCTAAAAGCCTACTTTAAGGGAATTCCATGGTCGGATCCTTAATCTTGGACTCGAATCGGGCAAAACTTGCGTTGCCTGAAAAACCTTTTTGAACCAGTAGAAAGCGCCACACAACCATTGGAAACGATGAGCCGGGAGTCACACAAAAAGACTGCACACAGCAGGATAAATATGAATCATATGAGGTCATCGCTAACAGCGGGAAAAACTCTGGCTCAGCATTACACTGGTAGGCGAAAGCACAACAAGATAAGGGGCATCATCTACTAAATAGACCGATGACATGACGCACGCTTGTATATATAATATGACATTATGTGTATATTAGCACTCTTCTTTATCATTATTACCAGGCAGTCTACCGTTTAAGGTAGTTTTCGAAAGGACACAAGGCAGGGTAACGATACATTTACTTGCCTCTCCTAACGAAACAACCTGACACCCGACATTGCAATATACCCTTCAATTCTACATACTTCCATTTCGTCCAACACTCAAATCCTTTTCCTACCCCTTCCACCCAGCCAAACATTATTCACTCTATCACAATCTTATCATAAATGAAAATTTGAACTACCGAAAATAAAATAATAATCAGCAGTTACACTACTGGCTGTTAGCACCTTGCATCCCATTCCACACGCCGCTTGCAAAGTGAAATATACACCTGAGATCTGAACGAAGGCAGGAAAAGAACTGAGGTTGAAATATACGTATAATGCTCGCATGTCCATAAAATAATTGGCGGGGTAGAGCTAAATTTGGCCAGAAACATTAACAAGGAATTCGCCAGGTTTGCATGTTTGCTAGATGTGCGCATCCTACAATCGGATATACAGGGTTCGTCCGGAAAATAAGTGTACTGACTCCTGGGCTGGGCGCGCCGCTCCAGGCGCGCCCAGCACCGCTCTGACGGGCTGCGATTGGAGGGGGGTATGTTGGCAAGCGACGCTGAAAAAGGCAGTCGGCTCTGAGCTGTGGTGTAGTGAGGAGCTCCGTTAACGCGAACCTCCACGCTCGACCCACGTCACGGAACGCGATGCCGAAGCAGCGTTATTCCATCAAATTTGCGGTAAAGCTTGGGAAATCGTCTACCGAAACTGTCGGTATGATTAACCAGGCTTACGGGGAGTCAGCCATGTCCAGAAACATGATCTTTCGGTGGCACAAGATGTTCGTGGAGGGCAGAGAAGAGGTCGACGACGAGTCTTCGAGAGGTTCCCGATGATGCCTTCGCGGGAGCGTTCCAGGAATGGGAATGCCGCTGGAACAAGTGTATCGACTCACAAGGGTCCTATTTTGAGGAATATTAGCTTAAGATATGTAAAAGTGTAATAAATTTTTTTTCCTGAGCTCAGTACACTTATTTTCCGGACGAACCCTGTACACGCAATCTTTGGGGGCAGAGGCATCTTGAGACTGTTCGGGAGTTGTACTAGAGCTTGGTCTCTCTGGCTAACATACAGCCTGCAGGTTCTATTCTGCCATTCCTCACTTTACAACAGAGGTAAAGTAAACCGGATACCCAAGTGGTGTAAGGAATAAGGTTAGAACTAAGCATAAAGAAATGCACAACAGCCGAAAAAAGAACTGAGGAAGAAGACAACGAACAGAATAAAATGGTGGAAATAAACACCTCAGACGGATCAAATACTCAGGTGCTACTCAGCATCAAGCTTTCTATGAGATACACCAACAAAATAATATGCAGGTCAGCGTCAAACTAGTTATCACTTAACGCTTTTAAGGAAATTATACTGGAAAAGTAAGATAGAAGTGTCACTTGGCTATAATTAGGCCGCATATTGAATAAACGGTAAATTTGGGAACCCATTGGAGAGTTTCCTAATCAAGAAACTGGAAAAATTTCAGAGAAAATTCGATGGAATAGTTAAACATTTCTACGAGAAAATAGTGAAAATTACGAGTATCTTGGAGGGATTCGGACAGAGCCCATAAAATGACGATGAGAACAGATAGGGCTAAATATAAGACTTTTAGATGGGTCGAGTGTGACACCGAGGCAATTATTAAGACCCCTCAGCACATGGGGTGATTAGACCACAAGCCTTACATACAAGAGATAGACACAATGACATGTTCAAGTACTTGTTCTTCGGTCGCACGGAAAAACATCGTAGCAAAATCAAGCATAACCACACCTAGATGTTACAAATTAAAAAATCACATTGAAAGGTTTACTCTATGACACTCACTAATGATGTAAATAAAGGTAGGCGTAAAACGTGGAAAAGATATTTTTCACGAACAAGTACATGCTTATAAAGAAAAAGCTGGTACCATAACACCACCCACCACGCGACCGTGGCGGGTGGAATAGTGGGTGAGTGTAGATGATACCTGCGGATCAAGTCTTACCGAGACGTGTTTATGGATGCAATTAGCGACACCAAACTTCCGAATATTGCAAAAAATCCAAATTTTTCATAAAAACAGATTACATCCTTAGAAACTTCAAATGACACAGCTAAAATGTAAGGGTTGCACACTATTAATCTTTCACAAATTGCACTTAAGATTCAAACTCTATTAGGTCACTTATGGGCACAGATCATATCGTAACAGAATATTATACGCGCTATAGTCTATTGCCCCGGGGGCGGGGCAACTATGAAAAAGAGGTCAAATAAACCCAGGATAAAGAAAAATGTAAATTAATGAATATAATAGGTTGAGAAACAATACATTACCAGAAACAATGATATAAAACTGCCGTGAAAAATATTTATACTGTCGCCAGATAGTAAGGAACCACAGAATTCGAAACGAGTACGGTAGTAAAACGGAGTATCTCGCAGACATTTTGCCTGAAGAGACTACTAATAATAAATTATGCAAGCCTTGAAGGAAAACACATTGGAACGTGACTCTCAATGGTCAATCAGGAGTCAACGAACCAGGCTTCAAAACAAAGGTCAATTCGATACGCGAGGCGAAGGTTTACATGACAACACCTCATGACAATTTCAACTGGAGTTAATGAGGGCATCTCCCTCTATTCCGCTTCGGAAAGCAATCCAGAAAACCACGGACCTTAACTACTGACGGTGAGGTGTTATCTTGCATCTCCAAAATTTGAATGGTTCCGAAGATAAATGCATTACCGCCTTGCATAACATGTCTTACGACACGGGATAATTACGCCAACAGAAAAGCGAATACAGGAAAGATGGAAATTGTGCCATGCGGAGGCAACACTGAGATTAAATGGATGAAGAGTTTTGAAGATGAAAATTTATACACATAAGAAGAAGGCAAAACCCAAGCTAAAATTCTTGTGATAAAGTACAGGCAATGTCCATGAAAAACTTACGTAGGTATGGCAATATCCCGAATAGAAAAATATAAGGAATGGATAAAAAGAAAAACAGAGGGAGACGAAGCGCAACCATTCGATACGGACGTGCGTGAATGTTGGGAGCAATAAAAACTGGGGGCAAAAATCGGAAGAGATCAGCACTGGCTTGGAAGACAAAATGGAACTCAAAATCCTCAAAACCCACTACTCAGCCAAAGACGTAAAACTTACCCACTAGAGCTATTATCACAATTACTAATAATAAAAATGCACCTTTGCGAGCAAAAGTGAAGCGATTCCTAGTAAACTGCAAACATCTTGAGTATTAAAAACAAATAAGCAGTAGTGTATTATAATTAATAAGAGGTTCCTGATAATATCTTCCCCTCCAGTATTTAACACGGTTAATCCTGATATATGTACTTCTACATTTTCAAAATGTCAGGCTAAAGTTAAAAGAAAGTATCCTCTTTAACAATGCAATAGGATGGAAGAAAAGACATCAAACTCACTGCAATGCCACGGTTTGAGAATAAGCGTGCGACTAACCCCCACTCAGCGATTTTATAGTACACTTGCGAGAGAATTCTGCACAAGTACTTTACGGGTCTCTTTTGCACGATCCGGCCCAACTCGCCCCGCCGAATATAGTACGTCAGCCCAGCCAGTACGTGTTGGCGATTTTCTTCATCGAATGAAGTTTTGTAGACACATCAATAGGGATAAATCGCGATCATGGCGTGTAAATGCAGATATAACTAATAACCGTAGATGTACATATTTACTATATCAGGAAAATTCCAGGTTTATTATGTGTTTGGGCACATCGAATTTGCCGATGTCTATTTGCTGATTAGACGATGAAGAGTGAGGAAGGTGTCTAAGCTCTCGGGCTTCAGTCCAGTCCGACGGTCAACACAGGGCAATCCTGCAGCACTGAAGTCGGCCTCGGACCGTTGTAAACAGAGACCCGTTATAGGCGCGTAGGACGCCCCGAGAAACCCCATATTCCGGATCTCCAGGGCACGGAAATTTTATTAGTAAACCATTAGTTAAAACATAAATATACTACCTTGATCAAAAATTTCCCGGAATTTATTCAGAAAATTAAAAATACAAGTTTATTCATCTAAATCTATATTGTCCCCTTCAAAGTAATCCCCATCGACTGCAACACACTTATGCCAGCGCTTGATCCAATCCTCGAAACATTTTTTATATTCGGTTTTCGGTATGTCCATCAGTGCTTCCTGCGATTTTTCCATTACTTCCTCTCGGCTGCTAAAACGCGTTCCCCGTAATGGTTTTTTAACTCGATTGAACAGAAAGAAGTCACAGGGAGCCAAATCAGGTGAATTCGGTGGCTGTTGGATGGTATTTGTTGCATTTTTCGTCAAAAAATTACGAATAATGATAGCACTGTGCGACGGTGCGTTATCATGGTGCAAAATCCACGAGTTTTCTGCCCACATTTCTGGTCTCTTTCGGCGAATTGCTTCACGCAAACGTCTCATAACGCCCAAATAATACTCTTTGTTTACTGTCTGGCAAAAATTCATGATGCACTACACCGTTGTAATCCATGAAAACCGTCAGCATTGCCTTCTTTTTTGACTGAAAACGACGTGGTTTTTTTGGTCTCGGCTCATTTGGTGAACGCCATTCACTTGCCTGATGTCTGGATTGCGTGTCGTACTCATAAACCCACGTCTCGTCTCCAGTAATGATCCTTTTGATGAATGTGGGATCGGATTCAGCCTCGCAAATCATGTCTTTTGCGACGTCAACACGGTCTCTTTTTTGCATGAAATTGAGGTCTTTCGGCACCAACTTTGCTGCTACGCGACGGAAACCCAAATCATTAACCACAATGTCTTGGACGGATCCATAGGCAATGTTCAAGTCCTCCGCTATTTCTCTGATGGTTAATTTGCGGTTATTGACCAACATTTCTTTTACTTTATCAATTTTTTCACCGACTTTCGATGTCGATGGTCTGCCACTGCGTTCATCATCTTCGATTGACTCACGACCACTTCTGAACCGCTCGTGCCACTGGTAAACGACCGTTTTTTTAGAGAATCGTTGCCGAAACACTTTTCCAACATTTCCAACGTCCGTGCGCCACTAAATCCGTTTTTTACGCAAAATTTAATACAAGTTCGTTGTTGCAAATTTAAATCCATTTCTGAAATTGTAAAAAATCGCCAACACACACAGAGATAGATGTACTCTTGGCTACGTAACTTTTGCAAATGTCAAGTTATGACACTAAGATTTAAAGGGAATATCAACAACAGATGTACCAATTTAACAAAAAAAAACAGAACTCAAATCGGAACGATGGGAGCGCCACACGGTGGTTATTCCGGGAACTTTTTGATCAAGGTAGTATACATTATTTATTATTAGGTAATCTTCCGGTTAAGGTCGGTTTTTGGATGGACACAGCTACTAAATAAATATTTTGTGATTCCTAACAAAACACAATATCCATCATCCTTACTATAGAGTTCTTCTATACAGGTATATTCCTTCCATCTCTCTTGGATCTTTCCTGTGTCAACTATTATCTTACCCGCCTAATCTCTAACTGTTAGCATAGATCTTCCTTTCTTACTTCCCGATAAAGATTTAACTTTGCTGTACAGCGCACCAATTTCACCCTTCCTCTGCAAACTTTCCATATCCCCAAACTGTGTCTTCCACCATGCTTATTTTGCTTTATTTGTTGCCCGCCTCAATTTATTGCTTAACTCTATGTCCTCCAGTTTGCCTAACTCTGGGTTTACATTCTTCCATCTTCTCTTCTCATCCATCTTTTACTAATCATCTCATCCGTGATCCATGGTTTCCCAGGGATTTTCGCGTTAACGGTTCCAAAAGGGTTTTTGCGGCTTCACACAAGCCTTTCTTGATACTTTCCCGTTTTTCTTCGATAGTAGTTAGCTCTATACCATCCTCCAATGTTTCCTCTACAGCCTGTTGGTACTCCTTCTTTTTCAATCCATTTAATGCTTCTACATTCTATTTTCTAACCCGCCGCCCCTGCCTTATCTTTATGAAACGGACGCTATATTTCATAACAACTAAATTGTGGTCAGAGTCCGCATCCGCTCCCGGGAAGCTGTGCGAATTTATCACACTGTTCCTAAGCCTGTGTCCAACCAGGATGAAATCTAGCTGATACCTTTCTGAGTCACCTAGCATTTTCCATGCATACCTCCGTCGCATTCCAATCTCCCATCACTACCAGATGTTTCCCTGCAGAAATACACGCAATTATGCCCTGTAACTGATCGCATATCCTATCGACCTCTTCCTCCGTGTGGCTGCTCGGTGGCATGTATACCTGAATAATAACAGAGTTCGTCGGCTCTGCTTTTATCTCTACAAGTAATATTCTATCCGTTACTTGTTCTGTGTTGACTACGCTTCTTCACATCTCTTCATTTAATACTATGGCAACCCCTCGTTGGCTCTCGTCCCCGCCGCTGTATATTATTCTATAATTGGCGTGGTGGAAATGGCGTTACCTCTTTGCCCAGATTTTCTGAATTTAGAATATTTCATGCATAACTAACGTGAGCTAGCAAGCTAAACTGAACTGCCCATTAATTACGATGTTCGATTGATCTTTCTTGAACAATAACGTAACGTCTGAATATCTTGGACAATTTCAGTGCTAACAATGCCCCAGGTCAATGGATTTCGACTCCGAGCTAAGGAGTGCGTGATTTAAATTATGCTCTTCTCCAGATTTGGATGTCCAGTACAACATTCGTTGGTATGTATGTATTTACGGGCCTTTTTCCTTGTTCCATCGATTCTGGATCTCATACGATGAACAGATGTACACACAAATAGTAAGCATGTTTTTCAATTAGAATGATTTAAATTTAATTCAGCTAGCCCATGCCGACGGAGTTACCTCTCTTCCTCATTTTCTACTCTATTCGAAATACCTGTTTTCCACAACCGTTATATCAACAGGGCGGTGGGCTAATAATTTGCATCAAGCTATTAGTATAAAATCGGTCACATAATTAGCCTTATCCAATTGAGCGTTTTTTACAGGGAACTGGATCTGTCTGTATTCGACAAAGGAGTGTTAGGAGAATAATACTTTGGGACCTGAGTCTCAACGGAAGCATTGACAGTTAACTGTAGTACACCTAAATATTCAAAGAGTAGACTCACGCACCTATTCCTATTACTAATATGTGTCGCACTTCAATAAAGATACGTCCCACTGCACATCGAGGTCAGTCCTAAACCCAAATACTTCCTATCGTTCGAGACAAAATCAATAAAGACACTGCCTGTAAAGTTCCCCAAAGGAGCCTGGAACTGCTCCCAGCGAATCGGAAGATAAGACTCGAGAAACAAGCTGTCATAGTCGGGTAACATACACGAACGAAGTTGGCTGCCGGGAAATGCAGATCTCAGAAACCTAAGACAATTCCGATATAAGGAATGTAAAAGATAGGGCAGTTGCAGCGCAAGGGCAGTTGAGTGTATGCAAGGGCATCGTCAAGCTTTTGTGACCAAATATCCTTAAACACAGAAATTTCAAACCCGCAACCAACGAGCAATCCGGCACGTTAGTCAACTGGTAAACCCCGTTGGCTACAGGGTAGGGTTAGCGACCCAGCCGCGTAATACTCAATTCAATGCAATCCACTGGCGTGAATAATAACATGTTTAGACGTCTCGACGGGCGTCGGCTCTGAATCAACAGCTAATCGTCACATGTACTTCACCCGACCGTGACCATTAGCCACAGAAAAGATCAACGAATACAAAATATTAATAAGTTAAATCGAAAACTACAATGGCTTGAATACGAAAGGTAAGCATGTTCAGCTTAGACACACAGGAAACGAGTTCACAGGCGACGTTTATAATGAGCCGCTCAACCTGCTTGGTTTTCCAGCAGTTTCAGCAGCAGCAATATCCAGCAGTACAAACTGGTTGCCCGACCATGACAGAAGAAAGCTTAGGTTTCATTGATTATGGATACTTCCACTGTGGCCCTGTTATTATCAAGTTCAAACATGGGGAATGTGTACACGTGGGCGTAGTTTTAACGGATTTCCGATGGGATGGAATTTATGCAGTGTCTGGTTACCATCTGCAGTTACTCACCCCAAACCTTCGTATTCCAAGATGTATTCTCGCTGGTGGGGAGTGGCAGCATTCCAAAAAGAAACGGAGCCGAGGATATGCTACAAGGCCAAATAAACCGAAGTGCAATACCAATAGCTGCACCACCACTGATGTGTCAAAACTTGCACCTACAATTTAGTAGTCACGAGTGGCACGGGTGAAAAAAAATTACTCGACCAATAAGACCGCTGCGCGAACATTCATCAAAAACAATCAAAATGGTAGTCACAGGAATGATTCCAACCTGAAGGCTTACATTCTACCTCCACTCACGCGTCATAAAATATAAATACTATTTTTAAACAGAAGGAGCGTTGTTTACAACCACTATAGCGGCGTATCTTCAATGTGCATTACTTTATTTTACAAAGGCGTTACATGGGACATATAATAATAATAAAACTGTTTTAGCAAATTTAATCAATTCAACAACAGTGCATTTTCCATCTCTAATCAATGTTACATTATGGTGCCCTAATTAGTTCAAAAATTTAAACGCATTTTACTCACTCCCATATCCAGCACGGAGGGGATGAAATGAGTAATAAACAAATGTTATTTTTACGGAAAATGGCAATGTCCGACATGAAAGGATTTAAGACGTGCATCAAACAGAATTGACAACCATGTGTATGTAGTGAGAAACTGAAGCCATTGATTTTATCCTCGAGCAAGATATAAAGGAAGTAAAATTGTGACGCTATAAGAAGGAATTTTTAATATTTAATACATGATGCACAAAATTAACGAAATGCACACATTTTATATTTAGAAATACAATACGGAGACTGTAATTTACTGTATAAAACTAAAACAGGATTAAAAGTTTCCACTCATGTCCCGAGAATATAGAATATACACGACACGGTTGCTTGAGGCAAAAAAAAACTTCACCACCCACTTCAACTTTGTCGTTCTATACCGTCGAAATTGAAGAAAGAACTTACTTTAGTGATTCATAGTAAATTCGTCAAGTGAAGAAATATTTTTTCATAAGAGCGGAATATCACTTTACTTCGGCCCAAGTTTCCTTCTCACGATGTGTTTGTCAGGTCACCGTTAACCATTCATTTAAACACGCATGTCAAATGAACATAATAGAAACAATTACATTGCATTCAAAGCCTAATTGCAAATTGCAGTTCCAACGTGATCTTACATTTAATCATGCAGTCTCACAAATAGAACATTGAGCGAATTGAACATTCATATCAGCGATCCGGTTTTGTGAAACATTCATATCCGCGAATTACGTGATAGTTCGTGTAAATGGTCCAATAGGCAAACTTATCCCATTGTAAAATCAATACAATGGCGTGAACAGCGATTAACTGGTCATTCTCACCACAATTCATCAGCATAGGGCGATGGCACAGTTCACAAGATCACTGAGAATTTATTGAATGCAGAATCGGCGTGGGAGAGAAGGTTCATGTTTCTTCATTATATATCTCCACGTTTCTCCAGTTACTTGTATAAGACACACATAACCGTTTCTGAGGAATGCGAATATCGACCATTTATCCTGCGCTGAGGGAACAACTGGCAAACTTAGGTAATGGCTTCCCTCCATATTCACATTTATTACAGAATTCGCGATTTTCGTGCTTACATTGAAGCTCTTTATCGTGCGAAGATTGGTACATAAATAATTATATGCCAACACGACTACCGTTGCAAACTTGTCCAAGGCCTCATTCACTTCAGCGCTGGATTGCCGGCATGCTTGCACTTTGCAGCAACACTTCGCTGCTTTACACGACCAAGTCGTATTTTCGACATGAGGTAAAAAGCCACAACACTTTATGCCGGCTAACATCCTTCACTCCACTAGGCCAATAATCACCGAAGTTCGCCGTGTTGCATCACTACCCACGCGCAACTATGAACGGATATTTAATGAAAATAAGCTCTAATTTCAGTTTCTGACAATAATATATTAAAAACAATAACATTTTGGCAGGGAACAAATGCATAATTAGGCGAAATCAAAGAAACAATTAATACCTCTGGGCGCTTTTCATTCACAATGTCTTGGTTTTGGGAGAAAATAATATACCAGTACACACGGATATCCTAGACTTGAGGAATACTATCGATCGGGTATCTCCTATCTAGCTACTCATAAAAAAACAATGGGATAGGTGAAAAACCATTTGTTGGTATAAAAACTGTAATCACTCATCATTGATGACGGAAACAGTTTCAGGCTTAATATGATGGAAATCCTTAATGATGAAAGAAGACACTTGGTTTTTCCACAGAGAATACTTTTATGAAGATCTAGGTTTTGTTACAGCGAACGTGAAGACGCTGTAACGAAACCGAGATCCTAATATAAATATTCTATGTGGAAAACCATTGTGTCTTTTTTCATCATCATAGATGCTATTGAATCTTATCGGGCGAAGTTAAACATTGTTCCCATGAAAGAGTCATCCTATTTTAATGTTTCTTGTTATAGACGACATCACCACCATGGGTAGCAGTTGAGTTTACTTACATGGCGATCACGCAGCCAATTACAGATATATCCCAGATGATAAAATATTATTAACAGACAACCGTAATAATGCAATACGGTGCTTTTGTGACCCATGGCGATTGGAATGAAACTTGAGATGCCTTGGGAGCAAGAGTATTTCTTAACGTTTTACGAATCTAGCTCCTCTACGCTGCACGTCATCCCATTCGTCAATCAGTCCATTTTCGTGAGGATCCCATATATGTACTAGGCGCATGTTCCAAATGAGGCCTAACCAGCGAAAGATAACATTGCTCTGTAACCTTTTCGTCACATTTCCCCAACACTCACGTACGTGTTTGATCGAGTCTTTTCAGCATTCCGTAAGTAGTAGGCGTTCGGGAGGGAATTGCTGTTATTCCAAAAGTTCTTCCGGACGTCAATTTTTTAAGCTTAATTATAATTGCCAAGTGTCGCACCAACGTCATATAGCATCAAAGGTATCTGATCAAGCTAGGTTACACTCAGGACGACGCATAACTATGTCAATCACTGCATCGTCCGTAACCCATACATACATATATATATATATATATATATATATATATATATATATATATATATATATATATATATATATATTCAAACACGAAATCCCGCCAAACGGCGAATAAATATAAATAAATAAATATCCCTTTTCCTTATATCTGTTTCTGTATATATATATATATATATATATATATATATATATATATATATATATGGGTTTCTGTGTTTTTCTCTGCGTCCACTAGTGCTAGTGTTATACATTATATATATATATATATATATATATATATATATATATTTAATGTATAACACTTAGCACTAGTGGACACAGAGAAAAACACAGAAACACACAAAAAAGATACTCACTAGTTTTCGAATTTTCGGTGGTCGTGACCACCTTGAGTTCTGTCCCTCTCTTCCTTGATAAAGGTGGTCACGACCACCGAAAATTCGAAAAATAGTGAGTCTCTTTTTTGTGTGTTTCTGTGTTTTTGTCTGTGTCTACTAGTGCTTAGTGTTATACATTATTATTCACGTCCGTGAGACTTTCAAAAAGTGTTATATATATATATATATATATAAACGCATTTTACCATTGACCACGGAGTCTTCATGTAGAGAAGGAATAAAAGAGGACCGATTACATTACCTAGGGGAACACCTGAAGTGACCTGTACCGCATTAGAATTAACACCATCTACGACTACTCTTTGTACCCGATCATGCAAACAGCCTTTAATCCAGTCCAAGATATTTTTATAAATGCCATTAACTTCTAGGTTTGTGAATAATGTAGTATGATATATTTTATCGATAACTTTTTTAAATCTAGAAAAAATAGATTCACTGGAACATTCATCTCTACCGAACTAAAGATATCAAGAACAAAAAGCGTAAGTTGTCAAGCATGATTTACCCTTTCGGATACCGTGCCAGTTTTTCATCAGACTACCAAGGCAGCTCACTATCGAACTAACAATTACATCTTCCCTGACCTTGCATAATGTGGATATGAGAGAAATAGGTATGTTATTGTTTGGTTTCTCCATCTCCATTTTCAAATATAGTCGTCAATTTTATGTACATAGTTATGTAAATTAACATAACTATGAACATTGACGCAAACGAAGACGTACTCGGAATTTTAGAAAAGGAAAGTAAATTGCTGGAAAAAATTCAATACAGGCAAGAAAATTAGATGCAGCAAATTTAGATTGGCGAAGGAATGTTGAGGACTGTGATAAAAGCAAGACCTTTGAGGATTGCAGAATTTAAGTAAGATTTTCATAGCGTGG
This sequence comes from Hetaerina americana, assembly GCF_022747635.1. Taxonomy (NCBI): domain Eukaryota; kingdom Metazoa; phylum Arthropoda; class Insecta; order Odonata; family Calopterygidae; genus Hetaerina; species Hetaerina americana. The sequence goes on along the minus strand of NW_027287383.1, from coordinate 817,692 downwards.
GGTGTCAAGTTGTCTCCCGTAATGCGAGGCCTAAAACTGTAACGGAGATTGGTTTGCGTGTTCATCCAAATCCACCGTGAACTGTTGACTACCATAATGACAGTAATTAGCTAACTAACATTTAGAAGGCATATAATTTTACTGTCGAATGCCTGGAGTGGGATGACACTCTGCCACACATCCCAGGCGTTGACATGCAGGTACCATGCAAATACTCATAAGTCTTCTTGGATACCGACATCCATGGCACCAACACGAACGATACCGACCAAATGTCAGTAATAGGGGAAGTCCATCCACACCATAAATATCTTTGCCTAAATTTGATACTGAGATTATCACGAACAACATCCCAATGATATTGCTAATCAATTGAAATGGACCAGACAGCAGTAAATATACTATTTTCACCGGTACCCTAGCCACTACTTCATAACACCCTGAACACACTTGACGCGGAGTCCATATTTCGATTTTGTCGAGTTGATACGTCAGAATTGGCACAGACATAAGAAAAATCATTCGGAATCAATGCACGATTATATATATATATATATATATATATATATATATATATATATATATATATATATATATATATATATATATATATATATATATATATATACACACACACATACTATAACGTACACACGAGGGTAAGCCTAATAAGTCGCTAACGTCGGCGAGACAAACGCAGGAGTGGTTACGAACATTAAATTGGAAACGCTTGAAACACCCACAGTACAGCCACGACTTAGCCCCCAGTGATTTTCATCAGTTCGACCCATTAAAAAAAATCATTTTGGGTGGCCGGCGTTTTGAAAATGACGATGTCGTAGGCCGTGAAACATACTCGCGGGCTGCAACAGCAAACAAGAGACGTCTTTGCTGCCGGCTATCAAGTACTGGTAAAGAGATGATGGTATCAAGTATCTCAATGCACAATGAGACAGTAGAAAAGTGAAAAAAATTTCACGATGTTACTTCAATTAGTGATGCCTCGATCCAGTCGTGCGAGCTATTTATTAACTTTGCCGCGTGGTTGCCTGTATGTGTGAATAAATAAATATCCATATTTTTTCACATATACACACACAGGACCATAATTATCACTTACGGTTTGGACGAGTTGAGAAGCTCCTTTTCGAAATTTTCGAATGACCGATCACATACCCCTAAACAGCGAAGCCGAAACCTCAGAAAAGAGAAATCAAACCTTTCAAATTGTCCTTTTCTTGAAAGTGAAGCATCGAAAAAGCATACGAATTAATAACATTATTACGCTACAAGCTTCCACAAAATCCTTCGCGGGACTGGTGGTGGGGCCGAGGCTTGAATCCGGTCGGAATCCGAGCCGACCGGAGCCGACCGTCTGGTAGGCCCCCTACTAACAGTTCCAAAACTAGGTCGGAGCGATGCTCCTAGGCTCTCAATAGACTGCGCCGTCCACTCGATGTCATATCTAACCTGGCGAACAACTTCGCATATCGAATGAACTCTTGTATTGCCTCAACACATTATCAATAAGTTGCAAGCGTCATTATGGATCAAAGCCCCAAGATTAATTTAAGAGTGATCAACATATGAGCACGGGTGCTCTTATTGCTCAATTAATTATCTCCAGTGTCCGAAGCCGATCCCTACTGCCAAAACATGGCATAAGTCGTTCAGCAGCCCGCCTACGAAATTACGCAAGATCACGACGGATGGAATCAATTTTGTATTCTACAAATCCAAGCACGATGAAGGGATAGAGTCGTTGGGTTGAAAGGGGGGTTGTATGTCAATAAAAAATGTTCCAATGCTTAATGGAAGAAAGATATCACTGACGAAGCACTGATGCAATTGACAGATTCACTAAGTTTAGAAATAATGCTGCCCTTCAATTAATATTCAAATTCCTAAAAATCGCAGAGGAAACACTAAAGAATCACACACCTCCGTGGTACCTCAACGGTCCCAGCTTGTGCTCTGCTTCGGTAGTAAAACCCAAGAAAACCAGCTTTCCCCCTAAGCCAACAAACCCCACCGCCGTTCATTCCGTTCGAATTCTGAAATTCGCTAGCCTCCACCGCCATGTGAAAAATCGTGCCACTAATATGAGACATGATTCAAACTCACAATGAGATACAATTTCATAGATTCCCGTAAACATGCAAATGGATGCTAGGGAGATAACTTTGGAATTCAATGCAATGTAATAATAAACCACGGCCGCCAGCTTACATATCTTTCTGCCAACGTCACCGCTTTTCACCAGGCATGACTACTCGAGGAGAAATGTCGGGACGACCTATGCTCGAGCTGTGACAAAACAAGGCCAGACACATCAAACACAATGCTTAATAATTCAAAATATCTAGATGGCTTTTCATGGTTAAATAAATAAGCATAATTTACCAAAACAAAAAGAGCGCCCAAACAAATTACGGATACGACGAGGACATTACCCTTAGCAGAGAGGCTACATGTCACAACCTGTATTTAAGTATTGTCCACAGCCTAAGACAAAAATCGGTGGAATTGAAACGTCTAAAAAGAAAGCAGAGAAATAGAATTGGCACGGGGAAACACCTCAACACATGCGATGAAAGGAAATAATCATTTCAAGGGCCTCGGGTGAGAGGCTACTTTACGAAGGAATCGACGTTCGCTGCGAGTTAACTCGGAGACTTTTTCGTGAAACACACGCTACTGCTCCAAGTGGTCTGGGGCCAGTCTGCCGCACATGTAATGGAAACGAAGTACCAAACGTTGATCAGTCCCAGCTAATGCCAACAATTTTAATAAAAAGAAACTCCTGTGCTAGGCCAAACTCTGGCTGGAGCTCGAATTAATTTATCTTGAGCACCTTTATTTTTACACTTAAGGAGGACATGCCTACAAAATCTGCTTTTTGAGATGATTGACACACAATGGGCTCCGGGGGTTCTGCCGATGTACATCACCAACTTAGAGCCAACTACTCAATCTCATATTGAAAGTTCCATGCATTCGGACACATGCTCCGAAGGTACAAATGATGGGAGTAACGCCGAATATTAAATAAACAATCACCCGGTTGCGTGACGAGGGAAATACTGGTGATACTCCAGATTAATATCAAGCATGGCAATCAGCACGTGGTTTTGGGGCAATGTATATTAGTAACGTTCCTGCAGCACCCAATTGATCTGCGACTTAACCATATCCAAACAATTTTGACGGGATTTTCTACAGGCCAGTCACGGAAAAATATATACAACTGGGCTCAACTATACGATACCATTCTGAAGGCGTAAAGGCGGACGAATAATCAAATAAACATAAAATGTTTTCATTTGGACTGCCTCCTCCGGAGGCAGTGATATAACTCTGTCTCACTGAAAATAAAATCACAAGGGGATCAAGGGGTTTGAACTTTAGTGCAATGTGAGTTTCACTTTCTCAGGACACAATTATCCATTGTTAACTCAAAACGGGAATCAATCCGAAATAAGTCCTTCAAAATCACTGTAATTTCACTCCGGCCGGAGGAAGTTCAGAGAAAGGATACTAAGGCATCTGAACGCTAACGCAGTCTTCCATTTCTAACCAGAGTGAATATTTACTGGAGGCTTACTAATTTGGTACACCGGCATGGGATGACAAACGTAGATTCGTTAAAACAATAGGGATGCAGAACTTAAAACTAACTATTAGGAGTTTAAAAATTAATACAGCGGAGTGAACCAGCTAAGAACTTGTGAAGTTCTTTGGCCGTATTTTTCTCGATATGTCCGCCATAATCCTCCGGAGGCAGCCAGGCAGGGCTATGTAAGAATGCATGCGTTGCAGCGTTTACAACTCTTCTGTTTATACGATAGTGCCAGTGGATAAATACGTTATTGTATTTGCGTTAATAATTTAAATAAAATGTGGGCGATGCTAGTTCATACGTCACTTCGTTAAAAAATAGAAACAGACGATTTCAAGGATCGCAAAAAAACTGTTTGGCACAGAGCCAATAATTTATATTGTGACTACTAGAAATAAAAAACCTCAACTATCCTAGTGCACAGAAATGCCTACAAAATTGTTCTTTATTAACGCGTACCGCTAACGTAAATTCGTAGTGCCACGAATTATTCACTGAATTTTGGCAACTAACTCGGCAGGCTAACCAACCATTGATGGGTGTTGGCTTCAAATCAGATAAAAAGTATCAGCGAGGAAAAAGACTCCCAAAATGCAGATAACTTTTAAAGGGTAACAGGAGTAGGCTTATTTACACAACAAATACAAATGCGATCTCAATTAAGCATGCAATGCCGAATTGATTTTGCACATTAAAAGTTAGCTGCACAATGCAATACTGAAGAAATATGAATGTAGGGCTTACCAAAACAGGGGAGCACCCGGTCTCCTTCCGAAGTTTACACCTCTTTTAACCATTTGTTGCCCTTGCACGATACAGTGGACGCGATTTGTAGCCAATGACATTCGAGCTTCTAACTTTCTACTGTTACACCATCTATCGAAAAGAAAGCGTAGCTCTGAGGTAAACAATCGGCGCAATGCGATAGTCAATTGCTAGTCTCCTAAGGACAATTTTTATATATTAGGATTGATGTTTGGCTACGTTGTGTTCATATTCGAAAATGTATGAGATTTATAGAACCATTTCACAGTTCGGCTAAGATAACAGTAAGTCACAATTCCCTCAATCATCTTTTTACGGTGTAATTTGAGATGTGGGCTTTACGTTCGTGCATCGCCTCGTCCGACGTATTGTAAATAACAATCGAGACGGGTGCAACTCGGACATTTTTGTCTGACGAAATTTACATTTCAACTCATGACTTATATGGAAGTTTTCATGACTATTTCAAATGAATCAATTTCGAAATGACAATGATAAAATCAGATGTCGTGCTACAAACGCCTCATTCCAAGGTCTGAACAGCGTATATTCAGAAATAGATTCAATTCCGAAGTTCAAATACAATTTCATGAAGTCTGAGGTCATGTGTAAATTATTTCTCAAAGTAAAGCATTTTTTAAGTTTGTAGGAGCAATGTATTATTGTAACTACAAGAATGTTTTACGACGTACTAGCGGTATGAACTGCGGTCACGTAAGCGCAATTATTTAACGTTGTAACTTAGTAAGGACTGGTTTACCCACTCTTTACTTTAGCTGAAGTTCCTTGCATTTGCACCTGGCAAGAATCAATGAAATTATCTGAAATTTGAAGTACTTCAACGATTTTGGAAACTTATTTGTAGAAAAATAATGATACCATTCAAGAAATTATCTGGTTACACTCGCTCAGTTTTATCTCAATGCTTTTAGAGAAACTAACGGCATCTTTGATTCGAACGAGTGTGGGAGACCGAGTGAATGGGAAGATCTGCTCAATGTAATTCACAGGGTGGAATATGTTGTCAATGAGAAATGGCTTTCCTCGTTTGTTTTTTCAAGTAAGTGCGTCTTTTCCACACAGACTGTTAACGACACAATAAATGATTAATACTGAATCGGACATTTCTTTCAGAGAATATTTAGCATTCGTTATGATATTGATGAGGTGAATTTGAAAAAGAATGCTGTCACGAATGCCACAACGAATTTGAAATCTAACGAAAGAGTTCAAGAGAAAGGGACCCTTAAAAGTACTAAGGATAAGAAGAGACTCTCTGCGAATGTTGTAGAACCCACGATGGAGTTGGAAAGAAGAAAGGTTTGTTTATTGAAATGCGAAGGATACAAATGAGTAGAAAGTTTGACCATTTAATTACAGACATTTTCATAGGAAATTGAGAAAAATTTGCTTAGATGACACTCCTGTTGAGGCAAATGTTTATTTAAAACCTATGCCATGTGATATAGTAGATGAAATGAAGATGGTTGGTGGTGAATCTATAGGAATGGCAAAGGTTTGGGAAAGAAAGGATTGATATAGTGGAAGTGTTGAAATGTAATGAAATAATTGACTTTGTAATTCCACACACTTTATTTAAAAACACGACCCAGGTTTCGACGTTGAACGTCATCATCAGGTGACGATGACCTGATGATGACGTTCAACGTCGAAACCTGGGTCGTGTTTTTAAATAAAGTGTGTGGAATTACAAAGTCAATTATTTCATTACATTCAATATGTTATGCAAATTCCACAAAGTTACGCCTGAGACAACAAATTTTATAGTGGAAGTGGTTGGAATAATGATAAGTAAGTTAATGCATGATATTTATGAGAGGGGCAGAATGCCTAGTGCTTATAATTTGGCTAGCTCTAAGGCTAGGAATTTGATGGACAGCATATGCATACACGTCATGTAATTTTTTTTTCTCTGTGGAAGGATTGGCATTTAGGACGTTGGCTGAGTTATTTGGAGCCTCGTCCCTTGTCTGTCAATATTGTGTTTAGTCCGACTGGAGCTTGAATATTAATGTTGCATTTTTTTTGGTAAGAAATAAAATATTAATTGGTTACCAGAATTGCTGAATGTATTCTGGTTTTTTATCAAGTTTTCCTTAAACCATTGTTTTTCATTTATGTTCATGATAGTTCTTTAAGAATAAAATAAGTGTTATTTTAACTGAAGTACACTGTGAACATATTTGTCGTTATCAGGCTTAGCACGTATGGGAAGGAAATTGTGGGTTATATAAAGCTTACTTTTATGAGTAAAACTTGATTCGGATTGGTCTAGGAGGAATCAATTTTTTTCAAATGATTTTAAATGCAGGAGGAACCTACTAGCTGCTTCACCATGTTCATGAGCATTTTCTTATTGTGGGCTGATATCAATAGTGGTTATTTGGTCATTCCAAGGCAGGCAAATTAACCATTTTTCGCAGTCAACACACTGGTTACATCTATTTTCTCTCATGGTTACTTTTATCCTTCATCATCATAGTATTTTACCTATTAAATGATAGGCTTGGGATAGCCCTTAATTTATTTACTTTGAAAGTATTGCAAAAACTATATTTTTTTGCCCTGCATCTTTCTTCATAGTGTCTGCCTGCTTTTAAGCTGTCTATAAAGCCTACTTTCTTTCTTCCTCTACCCTGCTTACCCTACATTATTTGGGGGTCAGGATTGTGTGGTGGCTATTGTACTGGGTTGCCACCCAGAGGGCCTGGGTTCGAATCCTGCTGATCTTTTTCAGTGGTATCTTGATGCCTGCTTGACATACTTAATGGAGAACATTCGTGTGTGAACACGTGAGTATGACATCCATGGAATGGGATGTTAAGCTGTAGACCCCTTGGTACCTTCCTATAAGAGTAGGCTAGTGCCGATTTAAGGCTTCTCTCCACCCTTCCTCATTTCCCATCCAGCTTCAGCATGCCTCTACCTTTCAGTGTTTCTGCCATTCACTTTCTCTCCCTTTTTTGGAAATCCCCCTGTAACTTTCTCTCTTTTCCCACTCTATTTAAAACCTCAGTATTTGGCTCTGCCCTGCTTATTTTTTAAATTCTCCACATCACTCGCGTATAAAAGCCTATAGTCTATGCTCATTCCCTTGCTTCAAAGATAAGTTGTCACGTCTGAAAAGCTCTATGATCCATATTAATGTCTTTGCTGTTTTTTATCATCTTTACAATGGGTACCCATCGTCAAGTATCTTCTTGCAAATGGCTCTTTTTCTTTAAATATTATCCAAATACATGAGGCTCTACCTGCTCTAGTTTGTTCATTCCCAATTAAATATTTAATGTAGCCTTCTCAATAATCTGATTACTTCCACTTTCTTGTGGTTAATCCCATACCACCCATGGAAGAAATGACCATTTGGTCTCAATTTTGCCCAAATAAAGACATCTATCTATAACCCTTTTATTGTTCCTTTGAAGCACTCAACAGTAACTGCATTCACTTTGATGTTTGACTTATTATTGCTTGATCATCTGTAAACCTGTCTTCATCACCTTGCTTCCCAGTTTTATTCTCCTTACCCTCTCCAAGCTACTCTTAAAATTTCCTTAGCATGTATGTTCAGAAGTTCTGAAAATAATGAACAACCCAGCCTCATTCCTACAAAAATCACTCACCAGCCTGTTTGTCCATCTGCTACCCGTGTTGTTTGATTCATGAATAAGTTTAAAATATGCACCATCCCTCAGTCTACTCCTATATTCAACAATATCTCCATTAACTCTACCCACTCTGTGAATGTTTTCTCAAAATCCACAAAAAACACAAACAAACCTGATTTTATTCAGTTTTCCTTTCTGCTTATGTTATCATTACTGTGATAGCATCATATGTTCCTTTCCCCTTCCTAAATCCACACTGGTCTTTACTTAGGTGGTTGTTTGTATTTAATATTACTGTTAGTTTTATCATTAGGCCAAATTCCATATTTTAGTCTTTATGTGAATATTTTCCTAGATATAAGGATTTGTATTCACCTGGGCGCACAGAAAAAATAGTGCTTTTTCAATCTAAGCAGAGTAAACAACTTAGTACTCCTATGAAAATAAAACCAAATATGGTAAGCTAATGGAAATACATCTTTTAGAGAAAATATACCCTAGAATCCAACATGCCAGCAAAAAAGTTCTGACATTTTAACATTTTATGTTACATATTGTAAGCAGCAAATTTAACTAAATTGAACAAAAAAGTTACATTTTTTGACTCCTCTTGACTACAGAGGGTCTGTCCAGAAAGGACGGAATGATGTAATGTTTTGAGGAAAATAGCCTACCTAGAACAATGAGGCCTTCCAAGTACTCTTGGGACCACGCATTTATCCCAGCATCTCTTCCACTTTTCAAAACAATCGGCAGAGTCCTTTTTTGGAATAGTCCATCAGCGGCCTAGCTGCATTCTCTTTCATCTGGTCAACGTCTAGAACTTTGTGCTGCAGTTGCAGGAGACTTGCTCCAATCCACTAACAATGAACCAGGTTTCCTAGAAAAAGATCATTACTGGAGATGGGTCCCTGAAACAAAAGCCCAGTCTTCTTAATAGTCGGTTGAGCTATGCTATTGAATGACCCAGTGAAATTTAGGACCAGAACGTCATCATGAATAAAATAATGCCTATATCCTTGGATGGTTGGGACACCATGGTAATAGAGAACATTATATGATGAAAAAACTGACATGGAGAGATTATGAAAGACATGTATCAGTCTAATTATGTTTGAAGTTGAAAGGTCATGTTTTGGTCTGTGATTCATTTGTAGATCCAGACATAGGTTATGCATACTCACACTCAAAAGGGATGGAAATACCATTGCACTATTTTACTCCACTGTAGGGGTTGGCTCATCTCTCAATCTCACCTCATTCAGATAGACATACAGGGTCCGTACAACAGGTATCGGGACTGGTTATAAAAATCAAAATTTATTGCAGTTATCATTACAATTACTTAATAATCTTCAAAATATATTCCTCCTGCATGGATGTGCTTAGTTCGGTGCATGTGCCACTCGTCAAAAGCCCGCGGGAAGTCAGTTTCCAGAATACTGTTGAGAGCTTTTGTCGTTGCTACTTGAACCGCCTCGATGGAGTTGAACTGATATCCTTTGAGCTCCATTTTTATTCGCGGAAACAAGAAAAAGTCAGGTGGAGCCAGGTTGGGGCTCTAGGGGGGGATGAGGCAATGTTGCCACGCGGAATTTCATCAGCAGCTAAATTTCCACCCGCAACAGTTTTTGTTCCTCGCTCAAGACTTTCGGCACCAGCTTTGCGCGCACATTCCTCATCGCAAGATCCTCTGTTACAATGGTGTGGACAGTTCCAACTGAAAGGCCGGTCTTACCACTGATAAGGGTGATGGTTGAATGCCTGTCAGAGTCCAAAACGTTTTTTGCTTTGCCCACCTGAGCATCGGGTCAAGCGGTTGTCGGGCGTCTGACGCAGTGCTTGTCTTCGACGAGCTCCCGGCCTTCTTGAAACATTCTGTGCCACTCATAAACTCTTGTGCGGCTTAAGTTCAAGGGTCTCCGACGCAGATTTCCCAAGTTTAACGCAAAACTTCACAGCGTAGTGTTGCTCAACGGTGCACTCCATGCTAATGCAACAACACCACAAACAATCACACGTCACAAAAATCCACGTCCTGTCTCAACGCATGACCAGAGGCGACGGAACTAAAGTGCGTCTGAGTGGTGGGGGACCACTCTACTGAGCTGACCGGTTGGACCCTCATCCACTGCTCCGTTGAGGCTACAGCAAACCAGTCCTGATACCTTTTTTACGAACGCTGTATGCTATGGTGAGGGTGCTCTTTGCCATTCACCCTCCAAAAAATGTGTGCATCACTGCATAAAGAAAAGAAGTACTGAATGGGATTTTATTTCAACAAACATTGTGATTTCATCCTGACTATCCTACTTGAACTTGGCGAAAGGTATAATTTAAATGGTGTTTTCTATGACTCCGAAAGGCTTTTGTGTTAGTTGATCATGTAATAATTCTGAGGAAAATGGAATCTCTGGGATAACCAACCAATCGATAAAATCTTTTCTAACGGGAAGATCAGAAACAGTTAAATTATATTCAGCTAAATCAAAGTCATTTGCAATCTCTTATCCCTTGATGATAGAGAAAGGTGTCCCTCGAGGATCAATTGTGGATCCCTAAATTTTCCTTCTATGCATAAACAACCTCCCAAATTATTTTATTAATGGGCCGTATATGTATGCAGCCCTCCCATGGACTTCAACCTTGACGTGGTGGAAGGGCTTGTGCATTCTGATAACCCCTAGAGCCGTGCTGGCGGGAGCAATGATAATTGGTCCTTGTAGGGTCACCCATGCCAGTGTTTCTCAGTGAGGTGGCTGCAAAGGCATCTGACCCCAGTGGGGTGGCCATTGATTGATGGTGTTATGTTAAAAACACTTTTCAGAGAGGCAACAGGAAACCACCTCAGTTATAATTCCCAATACTTTAATGATAAACTGTATACTACTCTGTCCAATAAATACGCCAACTGAGGCCGTAAAAACTTTATTTTTCAAAATTTAGTCTACATCGATTATTTTCACACTTAGCACTTATTCCATCTTCTTTTCCACTGTTTAAGGCACCCTTGGGAGTCCTCAGCAGTTAGGCTTTTTAGTTTTCTTGCTTTATTGTGTATACATCTTCCCAGTGTTGTCCCTTCATCATATTTTTGCGTTTTGGAAAGAGAAAAAAGTCGCAGGGGGTGAGATCTGGCAAATAAGGAGGATGGTCAAGGATGGCGATTGAATTTTTTGCCAGAAACTGGCGAACAATCAATGCTGAATGTGCAGGTGCATTGTCATGGTGAAGGATCTATCCATCATGTTCAGTTAAAATATTGTGCACTGTTGATTTTCCTAAGGTTAGTTCATCAGCTATCATTCGGACAGTTTTTTGCTAATCAGTAAGGATAAGGAACCGAACACAATCAATGTTGTCATCATCAACACAGGTGTTTGAAGGTCATCCCAGCCTCACATCATCCATGGTGTATTGTTGGCCATAGTTAAAACTCTTGATCCACTTGAAGACGGATGTTGTCTTCTGAGCATTATCACTGTAAATAGCTGTCAACATTTCAGTCATTTCTTGATATCTTTTACGACACTTCACCAAAAAACTTGATGTTGATTCATTGCTCTGTGATTTGGTCAATTTCCATTTTCGACAAATAGTGAAAACAAGGGACTACAGGAACTAACATAGCTGGCTCCATATGCACAGCTTGACGATCCACCAACCACAGACATTTGGTCTCAGCCAACTAGCACCGTTAGGAGGCGGGGCTAGTTGTCTGAGTCCGCGGGGCTGTAGTCCGTGCCATGGCTGCCAGATTGCACCAGTTGGTGCATTTATTGCACAGACCAGGTAGAGAATATCAGTCCTGGAAACTACGGGACTTAGCCCAATCAGTCATTTGTCATGCCAGGCAGTGGGAGAGGCAAGCCTTCTGCGGTTGTCATCTCACGAAAGCCTTGGAAGACTGAATTAGTTAGAATGGGAACTTAGAATGTTGAGGGCAGGAAAATTAGAGAATATATTATGAGAGATGAAAAGAGGAAATCTAGTTATTTTATATCTTACAAGGTGAGATGGAAAGATAGCAGGGACTACTGGAGTGACAGCTATGGAGTAAAATACAGTGGAGGGGACAAGAGTCCACAAGGGGTTACCATAAAATTGAGTAAAAAGGTAGGAAGAAGCATATTCAACATAGAGCAAGCAATGGATAGAGCATCACTAGAAGAGGTACTCATAAAAGCAGAACTGACAAGCTTGGTCATTGTTCAGATATACATGCCACCTAGCAATCATAAGGAGGAAGAAGTCGATAGTATGTACGATCAGGTAAAGGGCATAATCGCGCGTGTTCCTGCAGGAAAATATATGATAGTTTTGGGGAATTGGAATGCGATCGTAGACAAAGGAAGAGATGGATACGAGGTGGAGGATTATGGTTTTGGTTTGAGGAATTTCCACGACGAGAAAGTAATTGAATTCTGCCGGAAACAGATTAGTCACCAACAACTCTTGCTTTGGACACCATAAAAGGATACATGGAAAATGCCAGGTGACTCAGAAAGGTATCAGTTAGATTATATTATGGTTAGACACAGTGTGATCAATTCGCACAGCTTCTCAGGAGGAGATGGTGGGCTCTGATCACAATTTATTTGTTATGAAGTTCAGTGCCCATTGAAAAGATAAGACAGGGGTGGCAGATTGGGAAATGCAATGTAGAAGCATTAACTGGATTGACAAGGAATAAGTATCAGCAGGCGGTAAAGAAAATAATGAATGATAGAAAAGGGCTGAGTGCGATCAAGGAAAAATGTAAGTATATCAAAAAAGAGATATCGAAAGCCACAAAAGAAACCATAGGAACTGTTCATGGGAAAAGAACAAGGAAACCATGGATCACGGATAATATGGTTAGAAAGTTATTTGAGAGAAGGAAATGGAAGTATGCAAACATAGAGTTAGGCAAAAGGAAGTACAAACAGTGAAATAATAAATTGAGATGGGTTGCCAATAAAGCAAAAGAAGCATGGTGGAAGACGAGGATATGAAAAGTTTGCAGAGAAAGAGTGAAATTGGTGCGCTATGCAGGAACGTTAAAACACTATCGGGAAGTAAAAAGAGAAGATCTGTGTTAACAGTTGAAGATAAGTCAGACAAGGTAATAGTTGAAACAGGAAAGATCCAAAAGAGATGGAAGGAATATATAGAAGAACTCTATGGTAAATGACAGACCAGCAAGGTTAGACATGGATAGAGAATATGACGTAGATGAAGATAGCTTAGGTCCAGGCATCCTTGATGATGAGATAGAAAGGGCATTAGGAGAGATGACATTAAATAAGGCCATAGGGGTAGACAGCATTCCTGCGGAACTGCTAAAAGGTTTAGAAAAATATGGTAAAAAGAGTCTATATGGAATGATTCGTAGCATCTTTGAGGAAGGAATCTGGATGGAAGACTTTTTGAGATCATTGTTAGTTCCTGTACTGAAAAAGGTAAAGGCTGCATCATGGGAGGACTATAGAACAATAAGTTTGATATCCCAGGCAGCTAAAGTGGATCTCAGGATCAACAACAAAAGGATGGGGAATAGGGCAAATGATTACTTGGGGGTTGATCAGTTTGGGTTAGGAAGGGTAGAGGCACGTGCGATGCCATTGTAGTAATGAGATGACTAATCAAGAGGAATATTGAATACAATCCGGACGTATTTGCCTATTTCGTAATTTTCAAAAAGGCATTTTAAAGGGTGACTTTGGAAAAATTAAGGAATATATTGCAGAAAATAGGAATAGATTGGAAAGACAGTAGCCTAATCCACAACCTGTACATGTCTCAGACTGCTCATGTGCGAGTGGGGAACGGTGAGTCCGGATGGGCAGTGTTAGGAAGAGGTGCAAGGCAGGGTTTCCCATTATTACTGGTGCTGTTCGATGTATATGTGGACGAAATTATTGAAGAGGCATGGAAAGAACTGGAGTTAAGATGGAAAGTCAACAGGGAGTTTTTAAAATCTGTTAGATTTGCTAATAGATCAGGTGGAACAGTTGACATATCTCGGAAGTGTTTTGGACCAACATGGTTAAAGTAGTAGGGACATAAGGAGAAGAATTGCACTTGGGGAAAGAAGCTTTCGCAAGGAGGAGGGTGTTGATGACAGGGACGTTGAGTAAGGATGTTAAGAAAAAACTCGTCAAAACTTTGATATGGAGCATAGTTGGCGCAGAAGCGTGGTCACTGAAGCAGGAGGATAGACGTAGATTGGAGGCTTATATAATGTGTGTGTGGAGAAGGAAGGAGAAGGTGAAATGGATTGAAAGGAAAACAAAGGAGGAAGTACTAGGCATGGTGGGCAAGGAAAGGGTTTTGTTGGGGTAAAACCTTAGGAGGCAGGAAAAATGGATGAAGGTTGTATTGATTGGTTGTGGAATGTTGAAGAATGTAATAGAGGGGAGAATGTTAGACAAACAAGGAAAGGGCATGAATAGGATAGGAATGTTGGACGGCATGAAGAGGGAAAGGAAGTGCACAGATATAAAGAGGGACTTGATGCAGAGTAGGATGCTGTCATGTGTTTTGTTATTTATTTGGTACTTGTGTCCATCCAAAACCTACCTTAACCGGTTGATCACCTTAAAAAAATGTGTATGCAGAAGATGTGTACAACTTACCTAACCTCCTCCAAGAACCTAAACCATGCAGTAGTTCAAAGTAGCATTGAATGTATGAATAAATGGTGTAAAGATAATTTGGTATTCATGAACAATGAGAAAATGACATCCAATTTCATCCCGACCAAAGAAAAATTATAGCCTCCCCACTTTTGAGGATTAATGGGTCCTCTCTTAAGTTCTCGTGTGACAAAATTCTTGGGGGTGCATATCCATGAGAGACTATCCTGGGCAACTCTTGTTGATAAAATAACCAATAAAGTTGTTATAGGTTGTTACCTCCTGAGTAAAATTGTGACCCTGGTTGATGGTGGTATGGCTCTCTCAGTTTGTCATGCATTCATTCATAGTCAACTGAAATATGGAATGACTGTGTTGGGGCACTCATGTAATGCCATGCACCTCCTAGGCTGCAAAAATGGGCAGTGAGAATCCTAGGGCAAGTTCAAAGGGCAGTTAGTTGTAGACCTTATTTAAAAAACATAAAATTGTAACTATTCCCTGTATGTATATTTTCCATGCTATTATTATAGTTTAGCAGAACAAAAACATGTTAGCTTGATAACCAATGCTGATGTATATAGACACAGCACAAGAAGGTGTATTATCTTCAGGATAACTACTCACAACTTGGCTATGTTTGCTAAGAATCCTTGTTATGCTGGTGTCAAATTTCTGAAAGCATTACCTGGAAAACTAAGGGAAATAGAAAATTTGTTGTCATTTAAATCTGAACTTTATCAGCTCCTGTGCAGATATCAGTTTTATTCTGTGGATGAATTTGTCTATCTCTCTGTCGATAAATAATTTTTATTATGTATGCTGTTACTGCTCCTATTTACTATTTTATTTTTATTTGTGACTCATTTTATATTCAAACTCCAATTGCATCTGTGTCTGTCAGGAATATTTACAAGCAATGTGACATGTTCCATGAATGTCACTAACATGTATTTTAGGAACCAATAAATGTCAATCAATCACTTAATCTTCAATGTATAGTCTTGGAAATAATACAGTAGGGCATTCACAGTTCAAATTTTTCCCCATGACATTAAAATGGGAAACTGCAATGTCTTCCTTAATTTCATCATTAATTGTTCTTTTGTGATGTTGAATTAGTCTTGTCTTTCAGGAAATTCAGAGTGTTGTTGGTATTCATTTGGGAACAAACTCTCTGTATTGGGCTAAAATTGCTCGAGATGGAGATGTCAAAGACTGGAAATATGTCAACCTTTTCCCCTCTGCTGACATTGGACGAAAAATGTCATTGCCCAAAATTTTTGCAATGGTTAGTGTTATGGTCATATTGTTCAATTTTAATTAGTCTTAGGAAGTCTTACTATTCAAGCATGATTTCATTAGTCCTTTGTTGTTATTGGACCCTCATAAGCTTTAAATCAAGTAAAATGTAAAAATTGAAATTTGACAACTTACGATTTCTTCATTTTTTTCCACCATGTGGAATACAAAATAATATAAAATTGTTTTACAGATGGATTGTGCTTTAGAGAATATTCCTTTCTCAGACATATTTGTTTTGGAGGCTTCCAACCATAGTATGCTTACATCGGTGTCTTCTCCTGCAGTGATTTCTAGTGCCATTCTCCGTTCCCAAATGAGTGCCATATTATTAACTATCTTAAATCTGAGGCTAGAAAATGAGCATTCAGAAGAATATTACCACAAGGTATGCTGAATATGTCAGAAAAGTGAATTTATAATTTTTAATTGCTATGTTAATTGTTATGTAAACCTTAAGAGCCAAATATAAATTTCTGGATATAATGTTAAAACGAAAAAGATTGATTTTGAAAGAACAGAAGCATAGTAAACTAGTTTCAAAGTTGATAGCATTTTATTCTATTTATTATTATTGCATGAGGGCCATAAAATAAATCTGCCAGTATTTACTTTTCTTTTACTAGTAATTTTTATTTTTTATTGTGTTACTTTTAATATGTACTTGAATTTTGACTTATGTTCAATCTTTGCTCCTAAAGTAATTTGTAAATGGTATCCTTTTCCAAGTATCTATGATGCAGTTTTAATGTTTAAAGTGAGTGATGTGAGAGAGAACATAATAGTGAAAACTATGGTAAAAACTCATTATCAGTCAAAGTTAACTGTTTGCTGGATCTTTTATGTTTGAAATTTTAATCATATCACAAGTCAATGATTTTGTTAAATTTAAGCTCCTGGCATCTTACAGTACATCTTAAAGATTTTGCTGCAATGTGGTTATCACTTAAGCATAATTAAAACCTGTTTTTTGTTTAGATTCATTCTGGGTCTTTGTGCCAGTTAAAAATGAAAGGTTTAACTTTTTTATTTACTCATTCATTTCCCTGCTTTTAAATTTACATTTATTTTAGAAGTATTAAAAAGGTATGACCTATTTGATTGCCTGCCTTGAAATTTATTCAATGCAACAATAGAAATTACCTTCCTTCTGCAATAGTCTACCAGGTTAGGTTATGTTTGTGGTGAACCTCAGTATTACCCATTTCTGTGCTCCTAAGCCTTGATTCACATTACCCCATAATAAATGATAAAATAGCTTTTTCTTGAAATTTGCATGCATTCTACCTCCCTTGATTCCATCCAAAAAGCTAATATTTTCTTTCCTATACTTTGCTTTCCTAACATTCTCCTATTTATTTTCAGTATCCCAATGCCTCTCAGTATTTCCTACGTCCACTTTTCCTGCTGTCTTCGAATTTCTACCAAGAGCCATCTCTCATATCTTCCTTCATAAATGTTGAGGATGAGCCCATGGAAACTTTTCCTTCCTTGTTTTCCTAAATTCTTGAGTTCTTATCATATCATATTCCCTGTCTACACCCCAACTTACTAACTCATTATCTCTATCACATTGTCCAAGTCCCCATTTTCTCAGTGGTGTTCTTCTTTTGTCCTCTCTCATATTTATATCTGCTTAGCTGTGCAAGGGTTTCATAGGATGGCAACAGAGGAGGCCTTGCCTCCTCCACTGCCAGGTGTGACACTAGGTCCTGTGGGCTCAGCCCTGTATTTGCAAGGTCTCATTTTTCATATTTGGCTCTGTCATGATAGCTTGAGATAACTTGAGGTGATTTCCTGTTGCCTTCCTGATTAGTGTTTTTAATGTGGCACCATCACTGAGAATGACGGCGTAGAAATTTAGCCCTATTTAATGAATGACGGCGTAGAAATTTAGCATAGAATACAAAAGTGAGTTTGCCCCAAAATGAACATTGAATATTTTCCCATTTATTAAATTGTATGTTAATCCCAATTACATTACCTGTAACTTATCCTACAATTATTTTACATCATACTATGAAAGGATCAATACTTAATTCATTGAGAGTACAGATAGAATGTATTAATAATCATTTGTAGAGTTTTTTCTGAGACTATGCAAAAAGGGTATGAATTCTAAAATATGAGAGAGGTGGCAGTTTCTTGGTTTTGAGCTGGCCCTGTTTTTTTAATCACCTTTTCTCCTCATTGAAATTGGTCTGTACAAGGAGTGATCAAAAAAAGACTGGACTGATTTTATTCTGCGCAAACTGTTCAATGGATTGGAAACAAGACACAGTGCACCATCTAGCAACACATCAGATGAGTAAAACAAGAGGTGATGCGTTTGTTTACATCAAGTCGTTATGCAGCAGCAGCGGTACGTGTCTTAACCTGTTCGTTGCTGTATACAACAGCAGCAATGAAGGAGGAACAGTGTGTAGGCATGAAATTTTGTTTCCAACAGCCTTCGTTAATGTAGCTATGAATCAAAGCCAGTGTTTTGAGTGGTACAGTCGTTTTATTTTGGGCAGAACCTCTACATATGAAGATTCCAAAACGGGGCGACCTTCCACTTCAACAGACCCATTAAACTGTTAGGGAGATAGCCGAGGAAGTGAACATTAATGGGCATGATGCACATCGCATCAAAATTCTTCCCGCGGATGCTGGCTGATGAACAGAGACAAAAATGTGTGGGCATTTGTCAGGAACTTCTGGATCGAGGCAATGCCAACCCAGAGTTTTTTAAAACCATCGTAACCAGTGACAAAACCTGGGTTTACAGTTATGATGTTGAGACAAAGGCTCATTTTTCTCAGTGGAAAGGTCCTCATTCTCCACAACCAAAGAAAGCTTGCATGTCACGGTCCAATGTGAAGATCATGCTGGTGTGTTTCTTTGATTGGCAAGGGTTGATTCATTACGAATATATCCATCAAGGTCAAACCAACAAAGATTTATACTTTTAGGTTATTAAGAGGCTGAGGGTCACAGTGAGCCGAAAGAGGCTGGACATGTTGAGAAACAATGCATGGTGTTTTCATGATAACATGCTGGCTCACATGGCACTGATCGTGACTTGAGTGTTTCACCAGAACCAGAATTTCTGTGATCCTACAGCCACCCTTCTCTCCAGACGTGGCTCCATCAGACTTTTTTTTGGTTTCCAAAGTTAAAATCAACCTTGGAGGACACTGATTTAACTATATTGTGGACATTACAACTAACTGTACGGCAGACCTGAAGAGGATCCCTAGGGCGGCTTTCCAGGCAGGGTTTGAGACCTGGAAGAAACGTTGGCAAAGGTGTATGGTCAACCAAGGAATCTACTTTGAGGGCGACAAGTTCGATTGAGCTGTATCCGTTGAAATAAACAAGTTATAAATCGGTTCTGTCTTTTTTTGATCACACCTTGTATAATGGGCTCATGAGGAAGATGATAATGTTTACTCCATTTTCTCAGGAATGATTGTCCTTGTATCTGTTCTCAATCATCTGTAGTCCAGTGTACCCTTTGTAACACTGGAGGGTCTGTTTTATTCAGAGGTTAGTATCTTGGATTGGTGCTCATGCACATTTTTTTACTGTTAATGCCTTCCTTTACTGACCTTATTTATTATCCTCCATGCCAAGATACAGATTCTTTACCTTCCCTACCCCCATTTTAGCCTTTTCAATTTGGGCTGGCTGTCTTTGAAGAAAAACAGGAAGACAATTGACAGTTTTTAATTTTGTGAGAAATGAGGGGTAATTACTAGGTGAAAGTCAAAGAAGGGAATAGAGTGGCTGGATTAGAGGTTGAGATGTAGTTGGATATTAAAGGCCCTCATAGAAGGGAAAATTTTAGGTAAATGGGGGAGACTATTGAATATTTTGCACATCATTGAAGCAGTTCGAGAATATGGAGAATGGTAGGAAATTATGCAGGGCTAAAAAATAGGGAGTCAAATGTTATATGTAATAGTTAATATGGAGTGTACAAAACCTATGATATTTAATTGGTAGACTACCTATTTTGATGATAATGACTAAGCCTTGCTTATGATCCCCTAGCCCCTCATATTGCTTGACATCACCCTAGTTTATGCACCCTGTTACCTTTAAATGTGATATTTAATTAATTAATGACCCTTTTATAGCCACCATTCATTTTCCCTCCCCATTCAGCAGGAACTTTATCTATTCTTCATTCTACCCATGTCTAAAGATTTCCTTAGATGATAAGCCCAGGTACTGAAATATTGGGTATCATGAAGGAAAGTTGGTACCTCCATTTATGGCATTGACCCTCGTATAATCACCGGAAATCTTTAAGCATCTTAATTTAAATATGTGTTTTGAAATGTTTGTGTTAGCTAATGGTATTTCCAAATTTTCAAGGTTTTTCTGCTGAAGCAAAGGATAGTGAGCCGCTTCTTCAACCTCCTTGTTGGTACAGAGCGTGTATCGGCTCTGGGACTTGTTGACTTAATTTTAGCTAATAGCGACAGTTTACCATCTCTATCCATTTCTGAAATAATGGATGGAAGCAAAGCAGCTAGAGAAAGTACTCCAAGCACAGACATCTCTACAAACAATTCTCTACCCATTTACACACCTATCCAAGTTCCAGCTTCAATCATTGAATCATATCGTGCTCTTGGAGCTGTGGAAAGAGAAGCCATGAGCCAAGCCTTACTCATCACAATGGCATTCTATGATCTTGTCGTGTTTAAAGATCCCAAGATTTTGGCAATCTTCCAGAAGTAGGGCATATATTTTATGATTTTTTAAGTCAAGATATTTTAGAGCATAATTTTGTTGATGTTTTCCTATTTGTCATGACACAAGGGATATAATTTTATGCTCTTCCTCCAGGTTGTTGCCTAGTGTTTTTCATAAACAGTAGTTTTACCCTTTATGCAGAGATGTGGAAGCAGATTTGTGGACAATACTGTGGTATGTGAAAGCATTTGTGTAAAATTCAGTGGGTAACAAGGTACACTAAGGAGTGTGAGTGGTGCTCGAAATTCTTTCCTTTTAAATTAAAAGGTATTTCTTTACTTTCCAATTACATAATTCTGTATTTGTATCACACCTAAGAGAGTGAGATTCATGCTGGTGGCATTCTTATTGTTAGTATATATTTACTACAAGCAGAATGCTCAACTCAGTATATGTAAATAAAGATGATTTGTACATAGTTACTTTGAAAATAAAATCTTTCTGATACTTCTCCTTGTGTTTCACTAAACCAGCCTCGACCTATCAGAAGTGTTAATTTGTTTTTATGAGTAGCATTGTATAATGGGTTCAGTAACTCTTTGAAATGTGAACGTTCTCAAAAAAGCAATCTAAGAAAATTCATTATGACACAGCATCTCTTAAGTGTGGGAGATCATTTAACAGAACTGATTTAGGATCTAATTATGTACATTATAATTTGTATCTACTTTTTCTAATATTCAATGCAAAGGCCATTTTTATAGATATTATTTCTCTGTCACGCCATTTTATTGTTTCATTTTTTATTTGGAATACTTTCTTTGTTCAAGCCCCTTAACTTACATTTTACTCTGAAGAGATTGCATGTTATTATTTGTTATATATGCTAAACTTCCTGTGTAAGTATTAATTTTGTAGTGTGATTATTTATATTGAGATCTTTTAATGTGCCCCCTAGTAAAAAAATGCAGGATTACAGATAAGGAAAATAAAATGGAATACTAAGAACATATTTTAATTGGTAGGACAGGATATTATCGATGGCCAACAAGATGATCTTTTTCCAAAATTATGGTAAAAGAATCACCTGCATTTGAAGGTTTAAAATCCATTCAGTACTGAATGTTATTTTGACCCCTAGATGGTCAATACTACCTGTTTACTCCATCATAAATAGATCATTATAAATATATGTACGTAATATTTATTTTTCTACTGAATGTTGTATTTGGTATTGTTATATTGAACTCATCACTATAATGTTATTTGAATATTGTTTTTCTTCTAACTACCATGTTGAAAGAGGCGAGAGCAAGGTATTGAATGAACTTGATCATATTTTATCACAATTGGTCATAATAAAACAGCGTGAAATTAACTAGGAACTGTAATGGAGCTGGTGGGACAAATTCTTTAGTGCATACATAAAACTTTTTTCTTTTGTGTACCGTCTATGCCATCAAATTTGTCATATTATTGATGTGTTATGCAGGCATTGTACGTTGAGTCAGTAAAATAAATTATGAAGCGAAATAGTTTCTTATAGTATGCTCTTATAATGGAAATGGGGCCTCAGAAAAATCAAAAAGATATAATATGTAGCCTTGATAATGGAATTGTCAACCACAATTGACCCTCATTTTTGTACATACCAGATTGTTAGCAATCCATGAATCCAAGGACTGGAAATTTGCGGAAAATAAACCTTTTCAATTAGGCAAAACCTGAAATTATGGCATTTTTAATGGATGACAGTAGTTGCATAGTAGGCAAAAAAAACAACACATTCTTCTGCAATTTGCTTCTCTCACTGCCCCCATCTGCGGAAGATGTGAATTTTACAGAATAATGGAGAAATTTCGGAATGGTTCATGCTAAATAGTTGTACATGTACTTGGAAGAATGAGAACAAGGGAGAATAAAGGTTGATCAGGATCATAATATATATACCTTCAACAAATAATATTGCTTACTTATAACAGATAAATGACTTTGCCTTTTAAGATTTAATGCTATGCTTTTCCATTTTCAAAAAATCTGGATTAGAAATGGTTATTTTATGTATTGAAAAAATTTTGAGTTAGGAGTAATTCACAAGAGCTAATGTATGTGGCCAGATTCACCCCATGACAACTTATTTTTGACTTCAGAGAAGCTTTCTAATGTAATCCTTTCCGCTTGCACTCCTCATTGGCTATCCTCTTTTGCTTTGGAAGTATGATAGAAATTTTCCAGAAATTATCTTCTCATGGCCTCGGAAGAGCATCCTAACCCTGCAGTACACTATGAGAATAAATAAAGACACTTCACACTAATGCTAACCCGGATGAACTGTCACTTAAACATTGTAGCACTGCCTGAAGCATGTATTGTCAGTGAGGTTAGAACAATGAAATTTGTTTCACATTAACTCATAACATTCACTACCATGAGTGCATGGTGTGTTAACGTATTTTTGAAAAATTATCCGCTGCAAATGGCAGACTTAACAGACCGAACTCATCATTTCCAATTTATGTGGACACCACTGAATCAGGAGAGAAGTTCCTATTGGGTTATTTTATGAACAAAACATTAGCAGTTAGCTATTGTTTCTGTTTAAAAAACCCTCCTGTACTTCACTGAAACTTCAAGGTATGTGACAAATGAGACATCCAGCACCTTCTTTATGGAATCTATTAAGACAATATTTAGAAAACTTTTCTTATGTTCTTCATAATGTAAAATTATTTTTCTCAATTTTATCTTACATCCATGTCACCTGAAAGGTTGATTTATAAGCAGAATTTTCGAAAGCAAGAGTCATATTCCATCATGAGTCACAATGAGGTCCTCTTAGAGAACATGTTGAAGAGGAGTCCGTTTTACTTACCTCATTGGCATCAAAAAAGAAAATAGTTCTGCAGGGTGTTGTAAAAACCTTATAGGCAGGCCCATTTTCAGCTCTGAAAGTGACAATTCTCAAGAGTTAGCATGGAGGCTGACCTGAACTATATCAAAAAAGTTCAGCTCTGCAGAGGAATGTAAGGGTATCAAATCAATACTTGGGAAGTGTTGGCAATATAATTTATTTTTCTTAAACTCATATTCAGTTAACTAAATGTGGACACCTATTAGGCATAACAAATTCTAAATATTAAATTCTACTAGCAAATTGAAATTGCTGACTGAAATAAAGATATTTCACGTGGGATCTTGAAGAGATATAACAATTTGCTCAGAGGGGCCATCATCATTTTTGACAGAAACCCTCCCAAACAATTCACTTAAAATTCACAGCCCTTCATCATGACAGGTAGATGACTATTAACATCGAAAACATAAAAATTTGAATTTTGAGGCTGTAGTTTCTTATGAAAGTAAGCAAAGGGAATATATTTTGTTGAATGTGCATTATTATCATTCACCATTTCACCTCCAATTCATGGCATTACTGGTAACTAGATCAAATAAGTTTATATTTTTTTAGACTTTAGCCATTATTTTACAGTAATTTTGCTGTTGTGCCTGCACCATTATTCAGACTGTTAATGAGGGATTCAATTTCTCCTAATAGATAGCTTTGTAAAAAACATCATATCCACTATTTTTTCACTTAGGTACATCAAAAGATAAATAAAGTTCTCAGGTCTTCTACTGATTCAAATCAACTACTGAACATGCAATGAGATTATTAATAAATTCCAAGAAACTGCAGGAGATGCCACAACAGTGACTTTTAATGGAGAAATCCACTAATTGTGTATTTTTAATAATTTAAAAGTTGTGTTTCAGTGGAGAAGTAAGAGAAATTAGAGCTGAACACATGGGCATTATGTCTGTACTCTCCAAGGCATATCAATGGAAATTTTAGGCATACCCTTGTTAACATTGGATAATAGGGAGGATTTCTACCAGTCAGGCTGTAGTGGGTGAATTACGAGTCACCTATGACCAATCTGAGAGATTAATTGGCCTAGTCCAAGAAAGCAATTAGATACTGACCAGAAAATCAGCTGTAGTTCCTTATAAATGGCATAAGTGAGTACCTGCAGCACACTGAATACAGGAGAGGGGACCTCAGTTAAATTTTACAGTAATTGATAAGTACTTATCAAAAGAATTCATTCCCAAGAATGAATTTAATTTGCAATACATTTTTAGTTTGAATCTTTTAATATCAAGATCATTCATCCTGTTGTGACTGACAAGGGTAGGGAACCAGCATTCTGATTTTGATTATTAAAAATTTAAATCTTCTTTGTGAACTAATATACATATATATATTGGACAGCAACAAACAAACAATATAGAAACACATAAAAAGATCACTCACGCATTATTTCTTGATAATATTGATGGAATTCTGCTCCGTCTTCATCGGAAGATAGAGAAGTAAGAGAAGTTACTTCTCTATCTTCTGATGAAGACAGAGCAGAATTCCGTCGAAATTATCAAGAAATAACGTGTGAGTGATCTTTTTATGTTTCTATATTGTTTAATTGTTGCTGTCCAATTTATTATTCGGCACTTCCATGTTATGTCGACAAAATCATCCATATATATATATATACACACATAAATTGAATAACAAACTTCTGACAAAAACGGAAGTGATTAACTATTGTAAATAAAATAATTATTTCATGGCAAAAGTATTATAGCATATTTATATATACTTAGTTCGATTTTAATTTCTCATAACTTATTGCTATTATATAGATAAATAGATCAAATATTGTCTATGAAATAAATCGTCCATTCTCTGACAGCATGTAAATATGTAGTTCCTTGAGATTTATCCTCAAGGTTTTAATTCTACTGGACTTATGTCCTTTCTCGATAACAGTTTAAAATTTAGCCAGGAGTAAGGAGTATAGCACAATGAAAATATTGAATAATTATGGTTTTGAGCTACCAGAGCTATAAATTCATTTTTGAAAGTTTTCCCAGGAGTAAGCGAAATATCTTAATTTTATACTCTGTTAATACTAATTTTATATTTAAAATAAAATATTAGTATCAACAGAGAAATTTTGATTTTTCTTCTCAAGAGTTCGACTTTACAATTTATCATTAAAAAACTTAAATTTGATATATGATTTTATTTTCAACTAGAATCAGCTCCAATAGATTCATATTAAAGATTGTGTTTCTAAATATTCTAAAGAAAACCTGGATAATGTTTTGCATAGACACCATTCAAGTTTTGTATCAATCACCATCAAGACTGATGCTATTTTAAATTCTTACTTGTAGGTTAGTGGGTTGAGAATTTAGGGGCTAACCTGATTGATGCCTCTTGCCATGAATTCCAGGTGATGCTGCTCCACTGGGGATACAGGTGGTCCCCAGTACTTAATTCAGTTCACTTGACTCACTCTCTTAGACGAATAGCTAGTTATTATTGCATATTCTCCCTAAATAATATTTCATGGCATTACATAATTCTTGACATTGCCATTTCCCTAAGAAGAG
Organism: Hetaerina americana; assembly: GCF_022747635.1. NCBI lineage: Eukaryota > Metazoa > Arthropoda > Insecta > Odonata > Calopterygidae > Hetaerina > Hetaerina americana. Next base: position 791,614 of record NW_027287383.1, on the reverse strand, counting down.
GATAATAATAATAATTAAAAAATTAGATTGTCATTTGGAAAATGATGATTTAAGCTCAAAAATTTTACGCATTAGGAGTGAAAAATCAAATCTTTTACACACAGAATATATATGGCATTCACAGAATTAAAAATACTCAGCTTTTCATGGAAAGAATTGAGCCAGTGACTTTTACATAATGTATGTAGAACTGCACTGTATAAAAATGCTAGAACTACTGCACTGCATGCATCTCTGCAACTGCTACTCATTTTCATTCTCAATTCATTAGGTATTTGCTTTAAGTTTGAATGAGATATCCTTTTGTATTTTGACTTCAATATTACACTAGATTTTCAGGTTAATTGCAATTCAATCATATAATAAACAACTACATACCTATCATTACCTAATTATAAAGCCATTCCTAGTTAAAAATTGAAAAAGAGCCCACACTCCTCTTTGATTTGCTAGTCAACTCAGCTGACATATGAAGTTCTTACAAGGATGGAAAAATAGAAAATTTCTCCATGATAATATATCTCAACAAATTTCTCAAACACAATAGGAATTCTACCACTCAGCCAAATCTTCATTTTAATTGAAAAGTTTAAATCTGGCATAATCACCACAAGTTTTTGTAGAAATGAATGGCCATTGAATGTTAGAGTGAGCTTCATTGAATAATGAAATTAAACTACTGAAAAGAAGAGAAAATACAACAAAAGGGTATTGATTTTGAGTTCCCAAAATGCATAAATTTGTACTTCTTCGTAAGTCAAGAGTAGAATAGAATGACTATAGTCACTGTGGTCAAGTAATAGCAATAGTCCCTATGTAACATTACATTTCCGTTATCCTTATTCATTTTTTAGAGATTGCAACACCTGATTAGCCTAACAGTGAAACACACTTTCCTTTGAATCTTGCATTTTTTAAAACTAGATATGCATTAGAAAGTTCCAGGAGCACATGTTGTTCGCTCTATGAATATTTTTATCAGGATAATGAATTGTGTAATAGGGACTGAAAATTTGGAGCTGATGGTAGTAGTGGTGTAATGATTTTACATGTATTTTTTTCATTTGAGCCTTCTACCACTTTAAAGATATCAAAATCACAAGACTGTTATGCCCCAAGGTTCACATTATGGATAAATCTATTCATTACAAATGTCATTCATTTGCTTGTATGCATAATGCTAAATTTCACTTTACATTGAAATGATAATTCGAACAGAAATATGATTTATTTAGATACCACTTTTTTAAGAAACACCACGATGACAATCAACTCCAAAATTCATATCAGGAGGGTTGTTCACGAAGAGAATAAAGTATTCAATATTTTACACAGTTAACACGTGTAATACAATAGCAGTTTAAGAAGGAAATCAATGAGATAATTGATTCCTTGAAGTACTTTTCAACACTGACATTTTGATAATGCTTTGATACTTCTCTTCAACTTGTTCAAAAACAAACAAGAATTACAAAAATGAGAAATCCCAGCATTTTCTTGTAAGAAACAAACATTTGTTCCTCCTCTCACATCTGTTAATCTCAAACACCTTCAATATATGAAAAAATACCATAGAAATGTGTCACACACACAGAATTTCCATTGAAGGGAAAAAAATCACATTGACAGGAAACCGTATAATTGATACATTAACAACACCATGTCATGCTCACTATACTCATGGAAATATTTTAATCAAATTTGTTTCCAAGTATTTATACTTTTGAGCAAAATACTTTGGTGACATATAGTATTTCACATTTATCAGTAGTACAGTGCCATGGAAAGAATTTAGGTAAAGATTCACTTTGCTTTGACATATTCATGTCAGTGTGCTCAACATATGATAAATGATAACCCACTTATAAGGAAAAGTTTAAGACAAAAGTCATTAAAACCATTCACGTCCATTTTCCTTAAAGCAGCTCACAAAAAACATCCCAGGAGTGGAAATAGAAATGGGGGAAAATACATATTAATTACAAAATTAACATAAAGACACATCTAAAAAATCACTTACAAATTGTCATAAGTGTTCACTTGTGCATTTTCATCAACTGTCAATCACTCAACATCACATCACAGCAGCTTCACTTCATTCACACTTTTTTTTGCCTATAAAACACAATCAACTGAAATTCAAGAATGTACGCGTAAGATAGATTTCCTGGGACTTGTCAATGTATGTGGTGCAACTGCATGCAAAGCACAACTCAAATGAAACACCTGCACACTGTCCAAGGAACTTTTCTTTAGAACCGTGTAATTTTTGTGTTTTTACAATCCAACAACAAACAGCTTCTAGGAACATACGCAAATAAATGAGATGCACCAGTAGATAATGAAACATCACCAGCAGATTATAATGCAAAGAGATATTATCTACTAGCTATATTTGTGTGCCAGTGTGCTTCTCATTGATAACCATTGAAAAATTGCAGCAAATTATACCAAAAATTTATTGTAGAGCAAGTTTCAGCAGGTAGAAAACTTGACTTAAAGTTATTTGAGGAAGAAAACAGCCAGATAAATCCATAAGAAAAATTAACAAATCATCTGCACACACACAAATATTAAGCCAAATAACAAATCATGTTCTTCTCAGTCTTTACGATGGTGTACATCAAAACAAGCACACCATAAGTATACAGTCAATATCTCAATTTTTCACTGCTAATATACACTACAATATTTTGGTGGAAGTGTATGAAAGTGGTGGAGACAAATATATAAAACACATCAAATTCATTACCTAGGAATCTCGCTTTTAAATATTTTTATACCAGCCTTCTCTACGCTTATGAGATTGTGCTGCACATAACACAAAATGCCTACACACATACCAATAGAGAGAGCTTGTGAGGAACATGTCCAAAAACAAATGCAATAACTTTCAAAATCTGACAAGTTCGAGCAAGAAACAGCTCTTGAATTGAAAATCAAATTAACACAGCTATTTTATGTACACCTTTAAAATATAAAAAAAATTAATTCCATTGATCACTGCAACCAACCTTTGAATTTATCTTTATTATCATCCACTTATAATCATTCTCGTAGTTGGTACGAAGAGATATTCCATGATTACATTATCTGCCAGAATAAATTATCTGAATTTAACACATACTCCCTTAAATTGATTTGAAACAATCACATTGGGCAAGAGTGAGGATGAGGTACTGAGGAATAATAAATTGATTGCACAGCTCGATATTTAATGAAAGAGCCATCCCTATTCGCTACAGCATTAAAAAAGTATCACTTTTCTGACTTATAAGTTCTTTAGAGTCTTATTATTCACAAAGAGAGTGAAAAATTCACTTTACAGATTAAAGTTTTATATTTACATTGTTTTTATTAAATTTTAAAATTTTCATTAGTCTATAAGTAGTTACAACTATTAAAAAAATAAATATAAGATATTTATAAAAAGAGCAGACTACAGATAAATCACCCTTTTTTCCTCATTCTTTCCCATCATACTAAGGAAAAACAAGCATGCAATGCATTTTTACTTTATGTGTGTTTTTGTTGTCTTACATGTGTATAGAAGATGACAGCTTTTCTATTAATGAAATTACTCCACAGCCACAATACATGGACAGCCTAGCTCCTGAGAAAAGCTCGAAAGATTTTCTCAATGGCACTTCCCCACAGTAAGTAACCCAATTAAATTGTTATATCACGTTATAACAGCTCATTACTGGCAGTGACCAGATATTGAACATTCTTATTAGTCCCATATAATGAGATTGTAAAAGGAGAATGACCTTCCTAACAGTAATTACGTTATGCCATCACATTACTGGTGATACACCAGTAATTTACATTTCAGTCTACATACATATCCCTTAAGATCATCACAGAAAAAGCTTCCCTCTTGTTTATATTTTTCACTATATTATCAATGGATGGTTCGGATGCCATTCATGATGCCCAGAATTGATGGAAACTAATAAACATAACACTGCCTTAAATAATATTCAGGTCAAATAGTGTTACTTTCTTCTGTTTTATATTAATGCCATTATTCAAGGAAAGGGTAGCCTTTTGCAGGATGTTTTAAAATCATGAAACAAACATATGAAGTTCTCAATTTTAAAATAAGATGCCAATACTCTTTCAGTTTGTTTTCAGAATAAATTGAACAGCTACAACTGAACCACTGTCAGAAAGCCAGTAGGGGAAGAAATAATCATAATTTTTTTGCACGGGAAATTTTAATGCCATTATAAATATAAGAGCTCAAATTTTTAATCATGACTATGCTCATTATTCCTTTAGGAGTCAACTTGAAGTCCAGAAAATATTCAATGATTCCATGCACATATGAATGGGGAATATTTTAAAAAGACATGATTTTGAAGAATTGACAAAGCAGTTTTGCAAGGCTACAACACCTGAAGCTTTTGGAATTTCATTTCTAATTAACAGTAAAAAATCTCTGATGTGGACATATTTTTTTAAAGACTAAGCAAAGTATTGTTATTCTTAATCTTAGTGTCTAAAGGAGAAAATTTATTTGACCATATTGATTTTCTTCGAAGCAGAAAGTAGAGGGGGGAAATGCAACATGAAATATTTAAAGCATCAGTAAATATGGGTGCCCTCAGGTTAAAGATATGTATATAATCTACTTTCGGTAACTATATGGAAAATTATCCTTTGACTCGTTCTTGATGAACCGAAGTGCAAAGATGAGTCATCATTTTAACTTTTATTAAACATTTGATATTAGCAACAAATTTTTAAAAGAATGTGGAAAAGTAACTTACAAGTTATGGCTGAAACTTTACGACTGGAAATAAACAGTGCAGCTCTAACAACTTCATCTTTTTATAATATGAAAACATGGAGGTTGGCTATTGTAGTCTTCAAGCTGAAAGGATATCCACGATCACATTATTAGACAATTAAATCAATGTGCCATTGATTTGAAAATCTTCATTGCACTGGAGAACCCTTATAGAAAAAACTCAGGCCATCAAGACTCGTGTAAAATGTAAAATAATCAATTTTCATAACATTTTAAAATAGCATTAACTCTACATAACTTGAATAGCTTTTCCAATTAATCCCACAATTATTGCCCCTATAGCCTGCAATAATGTGACAAGTGTTAAAAGCATTTTTGTTAAAAAAAATTCAGCCGTTCACCATGGTAAATTTGCAACTCTTAAATCAAAATGAAAATTACTTATCATTCACTGCCATTTTAAAATCAAGAAGAGTAGTTTCAGTTTCACTCAGAATACCTCCAAAACCCGAGGGAACACTTATTTTGTGAAAGGTAGGCTTCTCAATCTAAAAATGTTTCGGTTATTATTATATATTTATGTGGAAAATGTAGTACTTTACTGTACTTCCAAATTGCTAGATCTATGCACATATATCCAACTGTCTCACAAGACTCAATATTTAATAAGTACATGACGAAGGAGAAAAAAAATTTTTGTAAACAGTTAAAAAATCACCAACAGTTGCAGCATGTCTCAACCTTCTAACAGGACATTATCTCAATTACTGGGGGATACAATCACTTAGGTTTGGCCTGATACATCGTCTGAAGGCATTAAACCTGTATGAAGGTTAATTTTACCACAGAGGATCCAGGAGAAATATAATACAGAATGATACAAAAATTCTTCCTTTCAAAATGCATTAATAACACAGAGCTTTGTGTCATGGTGCAAAAAGACTGATCCAGATACAAGAATAAAATAGGTAGATCATAATTTTACATAATTGGCAAGAGTTCAGTATCACACTATCAACACCCATTCACAACAATGATATGGAAGTATCGTTTTGTATGTTCGGTGTAACTGAGCTCAGCTAGTCATGACAATTGTGTTTCATCAATGTCAATTTCTACAGGGAATTTCTACAGTTTTATCCTTTTTCAGTATTTAATTTCTCCTTAGAATTTTTTAAACAAACCAGAAGAGGTAAGCGTCTAATTTTTATATTTTACTCTGAAACACAAAAGTAATCATGATAACAAAGGATGACAAGTTTAATGAATCCATAATCAAAGCAAGATTCCTGAAATCACCCATTTTGAATAGAAAAACTTGCCCTCATCAAAGTGAGCTGAAAGACATGGCCATGCAACATTCAAGAGGACCAAATACTTTGGATCACATCACCATAAGGCAATTTTCATGACACAATATTAGCTAAATTAATCCACCACCATTAGACATAATTAAATGGCTCAGTCAAGATATTACAATTCTTCCAATAAAAAATTGAGCTAATTCAGTCAAACAGAGTGTTCTCATGGAACACCCAACTCCCCATCCAATAATGTATCACAAGCCCAATTTTTACTAACAAAAAGCCAAGGAAACTCCAATATTTACATTATCATAATTTTTTTTTAAATTACAGCAAACTGCTATTTAGATAGTTTTTATAAATGAAAACCACAAAATAATGTACCACATTACATGTAGAGAATTCAGGATAAAATCAATTATGGCTCCAAATTTCTGCCTGTTTCAAGCAAGTACAACTGAATGGATATTATTGTAATCTTTCTGTAATTTTGTTAGGACAAAAATTATGAATTCAAAACCCTAAATGATTTTGAAAATCAATATACTTAAAAAACTAGTTTCCTGTGCTTTCATGAACTTCCTACATTAACATGTCATCTAGTGATACGAAAAGGATCTTAAATATAGGCATCATAGTTTTAATACATAAGAGTATTGCTGGGGTTGGTGGAAAACCTAACTTCCATTAGGCAATATTATAGTGCTCATGAGAACCAGTTGACCAATTACCGATACATCAAACTGCCAATGCAGTTTATTGATGCCTATGCAAAAAAAAAAAATGAGCTACCAGTTGACAAATGCACGAATTAAAGGCCAGCTCAGCGCAACATCTAACAAATGACACATTTATTGCGAACTAATAGTGAATTTGACTATAATATTTTTTCTGGTTTAATGAATATGGTTTTATGAATGAAGGAATGGTTTTTAATGGCCATGAAATTGAAAAAGAACAAAATTTTTTGAAGAAATAATTTTGCTTGGCATAGTTGGCATGAACAATGGCATATTTTTTTGGAACATGCTGCCAAATGACCAATGAAAGTTTTGTTTCGTGCCTTTTTTGCTTAAGGTCTCAGAGCAAATTCAGAAAATCCTTCTTACCAGAGTAAAATTTGGCACTCTTTCCCATCTTCTACATCCATTCATACTTATGAATCTCAGTATCTTTAACAGCTTACAAAACACCTTATATTTTATACCATCATAGCTAAGCTTATTATGCTGCTCACACAATGGCAAAAATAACCAGGTGCAGTGATTGTTAGAAGAGAATGGTTAATGGTTTGAGAATGAAATGGTTAATGCAGAGTGGCTGATTGGTCAAATGAAACCATTTAAAAGGTTATTGGTAAGTGGTATTAAATGGATATTTGGTGGTTAACTGCATGCATTGGTTGCATCCAGTTAATCCAAAATCCATTTTTAACCATGAGCACTAAATATGATGTAAGTAAAAATTATAGTACAAATTCCAATTCTTTAAGTGCACATTAAAAGACTTAAAGGTTTGATGGTAGTAATCTGAATATGGAATTAAGGAATTTCATCATTCTCACCAGAGATCACAGGCAGAGAATCATGAAAAACTCCTTAAACAGCAAAGAGTCACATTCAGTGTCTATAGCTACAACCCCATTGCTTGAAAAGGATAATAGGGTATTCTGCTATCAATTTGGATCGCTGAGTATCAAAAAGTTTTGATTCACTTATATTGTGTCATCATTGAATTTTAAGCACATATTAGTGGCTCTTGGTCAATAACTGTCTTAGTCCCACGAAAATTCCAATTTAAAAAAATGCATTGCCACTATCCATGGATCACTTGCACACCTAATGACTAGCATATCTGGAAAGGCTCATTCCTGCCTGTATCAAAAGAGCTGATACAGTTTAAGAAAGAAGTATCAATTCAATATATGCAATTATGGTGACTATTGAAAAATACACTAAGTCAAGGGCCAAATGTAAATGTGGATTGCAATCTTTAATTAAAAAATTAATTCTGCGATTATGGTATTTATGAGCAGGAAAGGAGTACATACTTTGAAAATTAAGTAGGTAAATACTCAAAAACAAGCCATTAGTAAATTGATAATAATTTTATCGCTAAAAACACAAAAAAATTACTTGAATAGATTAAATGATGGAAATTCTATGCAGTAATCATTATTACAATGATAAATAAGCCTTATATCTTGAAAATGCCATCTACAATAATATTTAAGAATATGATGTTGTTAAACAAAATCGAGGGATCTCAAGTATATGGGATCTAATCCACAAAATTTTGAGAAGTTGGATGAATGGTGCACTGGGTATTAAATAGCCTGCTTTATATGATGAAGGCCCTTCAGGAAGAAAGAAGATGTATAATCAGATGGAAAACATTAAATAAAAATTTAATAAATGGCTACCTTTGACATAAGAGATGGTGATACTTAGAAAACTATAGATGCACTAGGACAACAATATAGATACAGCAAAAATTAAACATGGGTCTTCCTAAATGAAAATATATGATCATTATGACTTTGAAAAACTTAGGCTTTTTCATTTACATTAATAATAAAACAAAAAATTCACTAAATGATTATCATACTTCATTTCTATTAAGCTTTAACTAACACAAGGGGAACCAAATAGCAAATGTTTACTGATCACAAATACTGCTTACACCAATCACCCAACTTTTAGCCATAATAATTAGCATGTGAAATTGGGACCTGTACTTGAGTTTACAGTGTAGCTTAAAATTGGAAAATTTAAACCCCACGAATTTATTAAAACAAAAATGAATATTGGCATCATACAACATTAACTATGCCATTAATCCACAGAAATGAGATGGGTTGGAAATGGATAATCTATACCAGCAAATATTAATGCCACTTTAATAGAATATATTGCGGCAAAATTAATTTTGCAGCAAGATATTTTACTAAAAGACATTATACATAGATATCTATTTAATATTCAATAAAATTTTCATCAGCATACATTTGTAATAATCAACCAATCATTATAACAGTCATCACTATGATGATGAAATTCACCCTTTGTAATAAGAAAACTTGAAAAACAAATTCAGAGGGTTAAGCACATGCAATGGTTTAAAAATTGTTAAAGAGTCAACATTTTAATCTCGAACAGTAAAGAACAGATCCCTTTAGAAGCCAGAGCAAACTTAATTATAGAGAAAGACTTAGGTAATTACGTTGATACTGATTCTATTGATCATGCACAACAAAGCTTGTACTTGGATGTCACTACTAAAGATTTACCTGTTTTATTTGATTTATCAATAAAATTTATCATGTATCACAATGAAAAATATAGAAAATATTTCATCAGGCATTAGGTATTTAAAATCTCTCTTTAAGGTAATATTGAACATTTTAAAATTAATATGGCTATTTAGTCAACAGTACCTAATTAATTACAAAATTTCAAAATTCTGAATGGTTGCTTAAAATTTGTAGTGGAATAATACAACTAAATAGTATCTTTCTCTGGAAGTTTTAAAATAAAAAAGGAAACAATAAACAAAATTTAAGAATGAATTTTTACATCTTTGCATTTGGCCATCAAGAAATCTAAAACACCATAAGTATATAGAATAAGAACCACAAAATAATATCATTAACAATTTCAATATGCACCTACTAAAAAGTAGATACAAATAAAAGTTTTGATAATTGCATTCAACCAAAAATTTCCCAAAACTGCAGTAAGCACAGGATACATTTATCACTATGAATATATATGTGTGTGGTATATATATATATATATATATATATATATATATATATATATATATATATATATATATATACTCATATATACAGAAACAGATATAAGGAAAAGGGATAGGAACACATATAAAGGACGAACACAATAGAGGTGGGGAAGGCGGAATCGAACGGATCACAAGAGTAAAAATATAAGAGCATCCGCCCGGCAAGTGGAAAGATCCGGTGTTCGAGTCCCGGTTGAGGAAATATTTTTACTCTTGTGATCCGTTCGATTCCGCCTTCCCCACCTCTATTGTGTTCGTCCTTTATATGTGTTCCTATCCCTTTTCCTTATATCTGTTTCTGTATATATGAGTATTTATTCGCCGTTTGGCGGGATTTCGTGTTTGAATGTGTATATATATATATATATATATATATATATAGACACACACACATACATATATATACATTCATATGTGAATCAACATCAAAAAATTTAAAGTGTTATGAGAACAAATAGATTTAAAATTCTATCTTGTCATTAACTGTGATAGTATAAATTTGACAAAAATAAAGGAAATTAATAAAACTTTGAATATTTAACGATATTTTAAATGCTTCAGTATAATGAGGTTATTTAATGGTACATTAGCAATCCGCCTTACAAAATTTGAAATTCGATAACAAAAATATCAATAATTTATAATGTTTTCTCATGAATTTTGTTCCAATAATTTACCTCAAACTTGTACATACACACTGAGGAGTAGCTAAAAAAATATATAAAAGTGGAAAAACAAGGATAAAAATGATATTGCCTCTAATCAATATGATGGAAGCATGCTTACTGCATTTCTACATTTTGTCTTCTAACGAAAAATGAAGTATTCGGATGAAAATTAACACTTAAAAGAATGAGTTTTAAACAACTGCAAAAATCATGGATTCTTAAATATACTGCCAGAAAAGCCTTTTAGACCGTAGAAATATTTATCTGTGAGAATTTTTCACTTTGCTATAAGCCTACATTTCATGGCTCCAATTCACCAGCATTCTAAGAGAAATTTTATTTACTCCCTAAACTTTTCCAGGATCAGTTTGAGTTATACATAGGTTTTTTCTATGTATTAATGCATGCTAAAAATGAGACCAAATGTTTAGGTGATTCGAGGAACCAGTAATTACCAAAGAAAAGTTTGGCAAGCTTTGGGGGTCCTCAAATCTGATATCTGAGCCCTTGGCAATCTAACTGATCACTGCCCCAGTGCATACAAAAACTTTAAATTCAATGTAATTCATGGATAGTACTTTGAAAGTGAGCACAGTTAGTTTCAATCCTTTGGAAACATTATAAATCTGCCGTAGGTATCATCTCTAAATTCATTTGAGAGAAACAAAAATCTCTTATTTTCCTATTCACATATTCAACATTATGTTGGTCATGCATCCCCAAAACCATCTTGACACAAATGCAGCACCTCATGAAAAATCAATTAAAATATATCTATATAATTATATAATAAGGTATATATTTCACACCATCTACTTTTTTAAAAAGGTAGTGTAAAGCAGACTTTTTTCCTATTAAAAATTATTTATACATAATTTATACACAATGCCATTTCTCTCAGATTTTCATTTGCTACATATATTTACGTTGTATATATATATATATATAGGTCTCTTTTCTTACTTAAATGTATATACATATACCTTTCATATAAACCCCTCAATCTCTCTCTTTAATAATCATTCTATCACATTCTTTACTTCACACAAAGAGTTAGCTGGCCAATTTTTTAACGAGTCAAGTATTATTTCGCACTTTTTGAAAGTGATACGTAAAACTTCCCTAAAAAGGAAGGACAGTCCAGTTCCTTGTTCTTTTAAAATATAATTGGCCTAATTGAATATAAAAAAACAAAGGAAACTAATGAAATAAAAAAACTGAACGACTAGGGCTTTGGTAATCGGACAACAACAATCCCTATCCACAAAGCCAGCATGTTCCTCTTTGATCTGTACCTTGAGAGCTTAATACCCTGATAATTAGAATGTCAAATTTTTTAAAACCTATATTATGAAAGTCCATTTTTACAAGCTTGGCTTTAGTGTTAAAAAAAACTTTACGTATACGATGAACTAATCTTCTTTCCTTTTATGCTTTCACTTTGCCCTATGGAGGAATTATTAGGCAGGTACATGCACTGGTTGTGCTGACCAACATTCCCAGGGTGTTAAAGCTTTAACTCACTGCATTTCATGCTTTCCACCTGATGAGAATTAATATTTGTGCCTCTCTTTCCAAATGCTGTGATTACAGCAAAACCAGTTAAACTGGATGTAGTAACATACTAGATTCTGACAAGAAGAATCATGTTTAAGTTGAATGTCATATGATGCAGGACTGTCAAATAAGTTAGTCCCATGTCATGGATTACTGCACCACCAGTTAAAGACAGACTACACACACAGTTTTCCAAACCAAAATTAAACTATTTCAGGCAAGAGGAAATATACCTCAGCCATATCAACAAAAGTAATGCTGCTCAGAAGAAAACCTTAGCATTTTTATTGATAAAATGCATTCTTTCTATTAAGGGCACCAGATGTTCATTATTGAAATCATGCATAACTTCATAAAAGCATGGCTGCAAAAGTTTTTGATTTAAATAAAAAATCAATTTAACGTGCCCTATCAACAAAAGGAGCACTTCAACACAAAATGTGGGAAACCAAAGCATATGCAGAATCAATATCAAGCCCTTTAGGAAGGAGAAAATCACAATGGGGAGGAGAGGATGTGCACTTTGAAAAGGTCCATTTTCAAAAGGTTTACAAATAGAAGTACTACAACAAGAGACATGGATTTCCTACCCACTACAGGAGAACTTGGACACCACTGGGTAGTCATGAAAATTTTATCCTAACAATGCTTAAAATCTCCAAGTAAAAAACAAAGAACACCATGATAGAAACAAGCTTTAGGAAAACATTCAAACAACCAAAAAACTCCCAGCCATTTTTTTTAACAGTTAATTGAAAAACATTGGAAAAAAATCTTCCAATGATCTTTGTAAAATCTTTACAGAAACACATCTAAAGTGATAAAAGATGGAGGAACAGTAATATGTCTGTGTAACATCCTTGTTAACATCTTTCATTGTAGACAAGATTGCCTCATTGATACAAATATCCTCCGCCATGAGCTGTTAGATAACACACTTCTACTTTGTAAACTCGATACAGCCACAATGAGGCACTGTTACCTACCTAACTTCTTCCTTGCTATTGGCCCCTGCACAATGCATATCTAAAACGTCCACTAGGATGGAATGGGTGATTATAGCCGTAACCATCCTTCATTTTCCTTGAGGGAATTTTGTGAGATCGTGCCAGGGCAAAAACTCCGGCAACCTTAGCCATCCCTTTCCAGATATTGCACTGGATTATTTTTAATGTTCCAGTGAATTACCGGAGGGACAGCCTCGAGATCAAGGGAAGTCTTTCCAATGCAGCTTCAGAACAAAAACATAAAGGGGCACTCACTCATGCCCCTTTGAAAGACTCACTGCTCCCAGAAATGTGTAACGTAGCAGGCTCTTGTCGGCCATTTTATAGTCTGGTGGTGAGCAATCAGCAAGAACTACTGAGGTGAACCAAGAAATAGATCCACTTGGTTCCAAGGTTCAGTGGTTCCATTAGACCCACCTCCCATGGCCCCAAGGGCCTGTTCCAGTGGCTGCTGCCCACCACCACCGACCTCACTGAGTCTGGAGACCTCCAGCTCCACCACCTGGGGATTCTTTGAACTCCTGGGGGCCACCACCCGATGACCCAGTTCCTGTTGCACCACCAGCTGTGCCTCCAGTAGTTCCATTGGGGCCAGGTGTGCTCCCTCCACCAACTGCTGATCCACCATTTGAACCTCCCCCAGAAGCACCATTTGCACTATTCCCACCAGCACCAGTTGTAAACTGTGATGGCCCACCAAATCCACCGCCGGGAGCATAACACTGGGGGAAGTATAACTCTGGTTTCACTACTGCTCCACCGGGCCCACCAGCTCCCTTTGGAGATAGATAGAAATTGCTTCATTCAATGGACTAAAGATGATACTGGCTGCCCTAAAACCATCAACCCTGGAAGGAGAGCCCCACAAGTGAGACTCGCCTCCTCATCGCTTCATCAGGAAGCAGGAAATTCACTTCAGATTTTTAAATTGGATTACAGGGAGTACTAAATGACACTTTGCAGATATAAAATTATTACTAAACACTCAAAGGATTGAAAGTATATTTTTTTCACCAAACACAACTTATACAAAGGGAAAACGACATACTTGTGAAATTCAGACTCATAATTTTCAAGTAATAGGGTAAATTTGGGACTAAGATAAAGGTATCATGAAAAAAGAAAGCAAACTGATGGTTCATTATTTGGTAGTCAACTATTTTAAGATAAGTTTTTGGATGAACACAGGCTGTACACTCTTAAATTTCTTAGGTCTAACAATGAAAAAATCTGACACCTCAAACTACAATAAACTATTCTTCAATTACTTGTACTCTCTGCCTCTCTCAATTCCATCCAGCATTCCCATCCATTTTCCCCTCCTACCTCACTTACCTATTGTCCTTCCCTCTATCACCGTCTACAGCATTCTATTGCAAATCGAATTTGCTCTGCAACCACTCTCTGCACATCCATTTCACCCTTCCTTTGTAAACTCTACATGTAATCGCACTTATGCCCTCCACCATGCTTCTTTTGAATTATTAGTATCCTGCCCGAGTTTATCATATTGAAATTCCTTTCATCTAATTCTATGTTTATATTCTCCCATTTCCTTCTCTCACCTATCATCTTATCAGCAATCAAAGGTTTCCTTGTCCATTCCCTATCCTTGTCTGTTCCTTCAACAGTTAAGAATCTGATTCGCCCCGCAGCTTCATATTTTGGAGAACAAAATAACAGGTTGCAGCGAGCAATCCGCAGTGCTCTGGCAGCCTCAGACAGCATCTGAAACATCTTTATTGTGTACGACTTGTATCGTAGGTCCTCCTCTGCCACTCGACGCACTGTTAGCTCACTGACATTCAATTTTGTTGCCAATTTCCTCGGCGATCACCCTGGGTCCTGTGACATCAGCACCTGAGCCTTCTTGATGGCTGCTGCAGTTTGTGACACGCTTTAGATCAAATGAGGTTTCCTTGCCGGGTTAGCAAAACCTTCCCCAGAATTTACTGAAGCATTATACTTGAGAACAATATTGTTAGCAATTGATCTGGGGCACCCGATGAATTTAACTATTTCACTGGTTGAATGCCCAGCATGAACACTTTCAATAATAGCAGCTTTTTGATTGTACTCTACACGTGTACGTAACATCTAGGCCATTTTGAGGTTATGACTGTTTACTAGATGCCTATAGATTTCAAGAACACCAATCGCGACCTCCAGGGGAACTACAGTATGGCAGGAAATCAAAATTGAAATTTGTCCTGAGATAAGTGCCACACCCTGTAAATTAATCACCCAAGACCTAAATATGTATGTTATCACCCTATAGTCCAGCTGATAACTATATGTCTTCCTGGTCATTTTCCATGTGTATATAGGTCTACAGTGGTGTTTAAACCTAGCATTCATTATGATTAATCCTTATCTCCAACAGAAGTCTATTGCTCTCTTGCCAGGAGAAGTCATTCCTTGTTCCTAAACTCTAGTATTTTACTACATGGCCATCTCTCCTTCACCCACTACTGCATTCCAATCCCCTATAGGTATTTAATGCTTCTATTCTAACTGATTCCATTCCATGTGTCTTCTTTTCTGCAGCTGATTTCACTTTGAAAGGGCAAGTGTGCAAGGTAGCAAAGTATTATTAAATTATCTCACCAGAGTCAACATGAGACCGGGTTAAGAGGCTAAATTATTTCAAACAAAACATGCTTTAACTCGAAACGAGAATTCTTAAAATTTTATGTTTCAATTTCAAGCAATGCGTTAACATCTATAACTCCGTAATTACTAAATAACATCGGTTTATAGTGATACATGTACCAATGAACCATGAAATACCAAGGCATGCACTACGTACAATACTGTGGTACTTTGTTACAGGTGCTGGTACTGAGGAATCCTAGTTTCCTTGCCCTAAGTACTAACTTTGCAAAATACATAATAGACCCGAAAAATTTCAAAAGAAGTGAAGTATAAGGCTAAGTTTTTCGTATTCTAATAGCTTTAGATCATGCATTGATTTTGACATTCATGATTCAAAATGAAACAAGTGACCTTTGGCACAGCATCTACTTACTTGGGGTATTCTTGCAAGGGGAAGTAAGGATGCTGCAGCAGCCACAGCCGCCGCAGTCCTGTCCAGGGGTCCTCCCTGACCTGGGCCTACCATCCCTTGTGCCCCACCCACTCCCCCTGGCCCACCCCCACCCATTCCTTGCTGTTGCATCTGCTGTTGCTGAGCAGCAGCTGCAGCCGCCGCAGCTGCTGCCCGTGCCTCCTTCCTGGCCCTTGCAGCGTGAGGATTGAGATGACCATCAACATGTCGTTTCACTTCTCCCTCAGTCGCAAACCTCCGCCGACAGTTTGGCATTGGACAACAGAATGGCCTTTCTCCTGCATGTGTGCGTGAATGCTGGTCAAGTATGGCTTTTTGCCTGTTAGCAAGATATAAATGGATGTCAGATAGTGGAATTTTCTTCATTCAAAAAAAAAAAAAACTTTTCTGGTTCTAGGCTCAAGGCAATGTATCAAGAGAAGTTTTCACAAAATTGTTGTTGAGAGAACTGATCGCTTAGGGCATATGAAATGTCACAAAAAAGAAACATCACCTGAGAAGCACAAAACTTCATGCATCAGAGGATGACTCACCTGAAGTCCTTGCCACACTGGGTACACCTATATGGTTTTTCACCAGTATGGATCCTTAGATGCTGATTGAGAATTGTTCTTTGTCGGAATGCACGGCCACAATAGCCACAGCCATAAGGCTTCTCATTAGTGTGAATGCGCAGGTGCTGTGTCAGGTGAGACTGTTGCCGGAAACGCTTCCCACACTCAGGGCATGGGTAAGGCCTACAATTGTGAATTGGTTTCCAGTTAAACAGATCAAGCAGAGTTAACAAAATAGCTTTGTACCAGCTATTAATAAAGATCCTCCCGAACACATTTTTACATTACAAATTTCAGATTGATCCACAATTAATGCAGCTAACATACGAGGGTCATCCGGAAAGTAGTACCCGTTCGTGAAATAAAGACACAAAAGTAAATATTAACAAACATAAAAAATTTTATTTGAAAGAGGATACTTTAAACTACTTCTCAACATAATCTCCAAGCAAATTAAGGCATTTGTCATAACGTGTGACAAGTTTCTGTATTCCTGCTGCATAGTCCTTCGCCGCCAGCTCATTGAGATACGCGAGGGACCCATCTTGCACAAATTTTTGCATAATGCAGATGGTGTTTAACAATTTCATGAACAATTGTTCGAGAAACATTGGGAAAATGCTCACAGATGTCATCAATTGTGACGCGCCGATCGTTCCTCACGAATTCGTCAACTGAGCTCACCAGTTGGTCTGTAATGACAGACGGTCTCCCCGAACGCTCATCGTCGTGTGTGTTCCCCCTCCCCATGTTGAAGTTGCGACACCACCGCCGAACAGACGACTCGTCCATTACATTGTCTCCATACACCTCCTTTAATTGGCGATGAATATCACATGGGCGAACGTTTCTTGCATTGAGGAATTTAATCACTGCCCTCACTTCACAACTGGCGGCGTTCTCAATTTTTTTAAACATTGTAAACAATCACAGAAACAACACAGGCAATGCTAGCATCACGCAACTTGGCTCGGAGAAGGCAGACAAGCCACTGAAGCTATCTGACCTCGTCCAGCGGCTACTCGCGTCGTCAGCACTTCATGCGGCACGAACGGGTACTACTTTCCGGATGACCCTCGTATTTGCTTTATTATGACATTATGCTCAGGGAAAGAAAAAAACAACTTTTATTACTGCAGATCTTCATTGAGTGGGTAAATAAATGGAAATGGCAAATGTAGGAGCAGACTACAATCACAATCATAAAGAAACATCAACATGACTAAGGTAATTATTTACACATTCATTTCATAGCTTAACAAGAATGCACTCTAGGCGGACATACAAGGTGTGTCCAAAAGCTATCTGACCTGAGTTCATATCTCCACATTGGAGCTAATCTTCGTAATCCGGGGTGTGGCATCCTTCGAAGTAGTCCCCATTTGATTGAACCACATGCTCCCAGCAGTGCTTCCACATCTTAAAGCAGTCCTCGAATGCATATTTTGGAATGGCCTTCAGCTCACGCATCGCATTACTCTATGTCATCGAATCACTTCCCTTTGAGCTCCATTTTCAACTTTGGGAACATCCAAAAGTCGCAGGGACTGTATGGAGGCTGGCAAAGAGCTATACAATCTTGTTTCCCCAAAAATTACTGCACAAGGTTTCAAGAATGCACTGGTGCATTATCGTGGTCAAGAACCCAGTCACCGCTTGACCAGAGACGCGGTTGTTTTCTTCTTACAGCATCACAAAATCTTTTCAGAACTTCAACCTAATATTCTTTGTGGATTGTCTGAATTCTTGGAGAAAATTCGTAAGGCACAACACCCACACAATTAAAAAAATAATAAAAAAACTCAGGATGGATATTTTATGGACACACCTCATACTACTACACAAAAAATCTCTTTTTTAAACTTTTGAGGATAAAAAAGGGATTGGATAGGGATAAATTGAGAGACTTTGTAACTTTGCAGGAACTTGAAGCAAGCAGTATTATAAAACATGAAAGAAATGATACTCTTGCCAATGTTTGTACCACTGTCCCCCATTAAGTTTCTCTTTCAAATTTAGGTCATGTACAGTATATGACCTAGATTTCCAAGGTTGTGCTTAAAAGAAACATATCTTATCTTCCATTAAAAATTTCTAATGCACCCCTGATGTACCTGGATTCAATGTGGACACAGCCATGTTGTAGCAGAGTAGATTTTTGTTTGAATTCTTTTTGGCAGATAGGGCAACGGACATATAGAGGCATTCCTGCACTCCGACCATGCTGTATCACATCTGGCAAGCACTTGCCACCAGGACCAGTTCCACCAGAGCCCCCAGCAGCCCCAATTCCTCCACCTTGCTGCTGCTTCAGATACTGTAGTGCTGTGAAGTTTCCTCCAAAAACAGAGTGCTGCATTCCCTGTGCAGGGTAAAAAATCCTTAAACACTACCCAAAAATATGTGGTTTGAACTGAGAAATTCTGATAAAATGATAGCTTCGGAGTACAGATTCATTTGATGACCAGTGATGGCTTCACTGAATAGTGCTATTATACCAATTTTAGTTTTTTATTATTCAAGAGAGAGTTATTAATTACACCTTTTCATAAATAAAAATGACAGAAACATTATTTATCCATCAGAAATACATATTGCTTTTATTAGGTTCACTTAGTGGTTTCACACATAAGTTCCTAGCTAATGCCACGATAACAATATTTGCTAAGTCGCTTTGAAACTTATTACTCATGATTAAATTTACTTCAAAAGTTTAAATTTTGATTATAGAGCAACTGATTTTATTTACCATAAAATAGATATTTTTTTTGAAATTGCTGAATCCTCCTTTGCTCAGCTTTCATATACCTACATTTGAGTGCTACCCATGCTTCTCTTCAAGCTGAACATGTTTTCTATTATCATCAATTTACATATCACAATATACATATTATATAAGGTGACTTAATGACAAGCCTATTTCCAATATTTTTTAATGTTTAAACATGCAGTCACCAGGCATCTAACAGATAACTTGTAAAACCCTGTATGCTAAAATATATGAATCCTACATGGTAGACAACTCTCCATACAACACAAGAATGAAAATTATGATGTTGTGATATTTTTTGTTTCCTGACAAATATGCAGTGCTATAATTTAAGGTACAAATTTGGTATAAGTACCCACATTGGAGTACGTACCAACAACTGCTAGACTGGTTAATTACGATGATTTGAATAAGTACATCAATTTCATTTTTCAAAAGTCAAAATCTACGTCATGAAGATATAAATACATTATTTCATAATGGTTGGTATAGGGATCTGGAGCCATCATTTTGAATGGTGAGGATTCAGAATGGAGTTTGAAAATAAGCTGAGTCATCATGATGTCTTCGTAAAGTTACATAAAACTATTGGGGGAAGTTGTGGCAAAGCATCTCCTCAAATATGAATTTGGTGATTTTGCACTCCATCTATACATGGTATTCCTCATTTAATTCCCTCCAATGTGTTTGACACTCAAAAATGTAAAGAATCCAGTAAAAACCCTAGCACCTATAATATGTGCAAAATAAGGATTGGCCACAAATACTAAACATTATGCCAAGCTATGGTGATAACCTGTAGTTTGGATATATTGTGAAATCTAGAGACAGGTAATTATTTCAAGGTCTCTATGATCAATATCTATTTATTTTATCATTCTTAATTTACATATCCACAATTTTAAATAAAAAACATGATTTTTCATATTAATTCTGATGTAAGGCAAATCATAAATTGCATGTAAAACTGTATACTACCATTTATTAATTGACACTAACACACAGGTTACTTTCAAAGAAAATTTTAAGTAAGTAATAGAAATTAATGCATGATATTGAGCTGAAATCATAATAAAAGAAAAATAAATTAAACAAATATTCTCAAATAGAATGAAATCAAAGAGGCCAAGTTTAAAGGAAATCAATGAAACAATTCCCACTATAGTAACAACACAAATTGACATTCTTAAATATAATAACATAATACACAATCGACCATTTACTCCTGAAAAGATTTGCTATGCATAGAAGCCCAGCCTCTCTTCTAGGCTAGCAAGATATGCAAAAATGTATCCATGCTGAATTATATGCCACACTTATTTCATGCAATGGTGAAAATTACTTACCCACTTTTTAATGCAAAAAACCTTCCTGCTCTTTTATGCTTTAAATTTACAATTAAATAGGAATGGGCAATCAAATTTCATATATTCATATCGTACCTTAGAATCCTTGAAATATGAGTGATACTGGAGGTCAGGATTGCCTTCTTTTCCACCTGGAGGGCCACCTTCTCCATATGCCTCTTCTTTGGGTCCATCAGGACCACAAGAGGGAGATGGGCTGGCATCAGGGGGATAAGGCACATCTTGAGGCCATAAGGTTGGTGTCATGCCATTTTTAAACACCAAATGAGGACTCACATCTGCTCAGAAAAGAAGGATACTGATGAAGGTGTCTTCCTCAAATTGGGCAGTGTTTGCATCAAGTGCAGAAAAAATTAAACCAAACTCTGTCCATGAAATTGATGCTTGATGGAAATATTATTAAAAATACCTAAGTTCATTGAAAATATTATTTACAGATAAAAAACAATTACAAAAGCAATGATTTCTTATAAAGTCTAAGACTCCACCATAAATTCATAAATAATAAAGCTGATGGACTATATTCCATAGAGCATCACTAACAGAAGTACACAAACTATACCTGCTCTGTGAGTACAACATTACAGTATACATAATATAAAGCATTGGTGCAGATTTTATCTTTAAAAATAAGTTAATTTTACCTTTATCATGTGATTACTGATAATTGATTAGAGTTATGAATTTTCAGTCAACCATGGTCACAAGTTAACAAGTGTAAGGTAATTGCTTATGGATCAAAATCTCTGAAATCAACTTTGTTGATGACTGCTGGGAACAGCAAGGTGAATTTCAACACACATTCATGCCACTAAAAGAAAATACATGAAAAATACAGCCTTCTAGGACCTTCTGACAAGTAATATATCTTAAAAGATGTGAATTATCACACACAAAGCATCTGGCCTTAAAATTTGAATGCATGATTGAAAAAATAATACAGTGATATTTAATCTAACAACGATAATGTTCCTTATTGAGGGAATCCTATTCATCCTATCATTTCCATAAATATTGCTATTCGCATTCTAAGTACAAAGATCTTTATCTTTTAGTGATCATCATTTTTATATCCAGAACTTATCTTAGCAATAATTAACTTATGTTCAAAGAAACATATCTAGGAATGTATAAGTTCTAAATATTCCAGGGCAGGTATGTTTACAAATGCTAGGTGAACCTCCTTAGGGTATAACCTTTTACGTTATAGATTTCATCCAAGGCTTTTTCCCACTTTCTCTTGTGTTCTTACACAAATACAATGTTTAGCCATTATGAAAAAATTATGATATCTGACATAATTACAAGTTGAGAACTGAGAACATTTTCTGAACATAATAATGTGTATGGACTGGACCAAATTGAATGTGAGGCTGTATTTCCAATATCCACATTGAAGAAGCTCTTCCTGAAGAATAAATATATCCTCAGAGATATTTTCAAATTGGGAAAAAAATACCTGAAAATATTATTTATCCTACTGATGCTACATTAGTGTACTTGCTCAAAAAATAAAATTTTTTGTCACATCTGAATGTACCGAATTTCCTGGCAAGTTGTTGAAGTATTCTTTCTTGAAGGACAATAGCATGAACATATGTTTAGAAACTTTTGATAAAATGTGTCTGACAGGCCCCACAGTAGAGGAGGTAAAAGTGAGAAAATTATGGATGGATGCTTAAGACTGTTGTTCAGGAATACTATCATTTTCATACTGATATACATTTCCATGGTGTAAATAAAGTCACAAACAAAAATATACAGCACAAAAGGCTTCATATCAAAGATCATTTCTAGGTACCTACCTTGAATGGAAAGCTAATGACTGAAATGTACCATGGAAACATATATAAAAATAAGTATTGTGATTTTCAGCAACTTACATACTATTACAAACTGCATCACGTAATTACTTAAAGCATTAAACTAAAAAAATAGGCAATTCCAGAACATTTTCAGAGAGACTAATGTAATGAAAAATGTGACAAACAGATTTAGAAGCCACATAATCCCAGTCAATTCAGATAGGGCTGATTACTTTACCAAATGTCACCAAATATTTTTTGGAATTAGAAATACACAATCCTGTAAAAATTAAAGGAACAAAGTATGTCCATGACACAAATTGAATAAAATCTCTACATCTACTGGGGATGAAGGATGAAATAATAAATATGTTAGGAATAGGGTTAAATGATTTTATTCTAGATGACAGCTTAGAAAGACACAATTGTTGGATATGCACAAGGAGTAAAGTAGGAAAGTTTGCATGGACTCTGTCTCAGTTGCTATAAGGAAAATATTAACTATCATTGATTACTTTGATTTTATTAAAATAAGCATGAGAAAAGTTAGTCATAGATTAAATAACTGCTGAACCTGATATCCCAAACAAAAATGTATTTTTAACATGCAGTACTTTCCCTGTCATATTTAGATCGATCATATAACAAAGAGGAAATATAAAAATAATACAATGATGTAAAATTACAATTGATACAGAAATAAATTATCCAAAGTTGAAAGAGGCACTATAGTCCACTGTCACAAAGGATTGCATTTGGTCTGCCAGGCAGATGCAAACTGTTATCAAATCATAATGAAAGTTAGGAATAAACTTCTGTGTACTATTTAGGACTCTACAATTTCTGCTAATGTGGCACAAAGCTAAATTTGAAAGACAAAGGGAAAATGACATGCAGATATACTATTTCATATTAACCAACCAACCAAAATATGCATGCTAATGATTTATTTCATTTGTAGCATGTAAGTGACATTAAATATTCAAAATTAGCTCTCCTTTCTATGAGATAGACAAAAACAGTGATGATCTCAACTTATCCTTCAATTGAGGTAAAGTAGAAAATGGGAGTTTTCAAAAGTCAGTGGCTGTGATAGCAAATCAATTTGTATGTAAAAATCAAATGTACGCCTGAAATTCAAATAAAGATTTGAGGACAAAAAACATAATTCAGGTGTACGAATAGCACTTTCACAAACCTTAATCTCTCCATCCAACACCCCTTGCATTACCATCTTTTCCAGCTCAATTCTTGCCTTCATAAAATTCCAAAATCAAAAGTATTTCAGTGAGGATACTGACACTTCCAAAAACTATAAAATACATGTCATTTCCAAGCATTTTAGTTGTTCCTTTAAAAAGTCAGGCACTTTCTAAATGTCCAAGCAACTATTATTCACCCCCTTAATCAGATTTTCTAAGAATCAAGAGGGTTGATGGGAGCACTCCAGTCCATTATCACCTATTATATTTGTGATTCAGCTGCATTGTTTGGCTTTGACAGGCAATAATTTCACTTCCACTACTGGAGGTCCTTTCGTGGACAAAAATGTGTCCTGTAACAGAGGTGAAACTGTTGTTTGTCAAATACTGACCAACATAACCAAATCCCAAAAATGGAAGCTGATACTTCATGATGCTGTGGGAGTCAGTGCACTAATTCCAGATGATTAGTTTCAATAAAATGAATCTTCTAGTCCAATACCCTGCACTGTATATGAAATGTTGAATTTAAAATCAGAGCTCTTTGTTCTATCACAGTGTCCTTACGCCATTACATTTACACATCAAAGTACAGATTCTAAAATCCCTCCAGATAAAAGAGTGCCAGTGGTGAATGAATCTTGAACAAACTGAGAAAAATTTACTTATTGTCAGAAGCACTATTTCATTCAATAAGTTTAGTAAGCTGAATTCACACTTCATTTACTTCATTAGTTTTAAAGAAAATTGAATTAATATCTGAACAACATATGCATCAAGGCAAGGAATCCAAAATACATTAAATGAAATGTAACCAATGGAACCTAGCCAATTCTTTGCCAGATAGCACAATGGAAAACTTCAAATACAGGGAAAACTGCGATAGAGTTGATTTTTTTAAATCATGGAATAATAATAACTCTGCTACATCAATTTCCATTCATTATTGAAAGTCATTACAATGCAGCATTGTGCCGTGAGCAGGCATGTACAAAATAAAAGATTTATCTGAAGTTAAAACATTTTTTCAACTGATGCAATGCATTAAATAACCATTTTTAAATGCACTTGTTGTATGCCTATAAGATAAAGTCCAGGATAATGTAGCAACTTCAAAATTTGGATGAGCTTGCACACCTGATGTAATGCATATGTTCATGGCAAAAACTCTAAAATATCACTTTTACAATCTTAAATATCTTTTAAAAACTTTCTATGGCTACACAATTACTCAACAAATTTCATAATAGTGTGATGTCAATTAACTTCAATCAATTAAATGCTAAGGGCAAAACATTTAACTGTAAAATGAAATTCAGATCCAATGAATAAAACAGATAATATTAATCTTCGTCAAAACAGGCACAAATCAGGAAACTAATTATAGAGAAACATATTAGAATGGTGCAAGAGTCTTGTACGATTGAACAAACATCAAGCAGGATCTTAATAAAACTCATAAATCACTGTAAGAATAGAAAATTGCACAACAGGAGCAGTTTTCAATGCCATTCATCAAATAAATAAAACATTTATTAAATAAAAGGACGAAGAAAGACAGTTTCTATGCAAAGTTCAGAGCTATCCTTAAGGAATAAACTGCCCAAATATTTGTCAAAAATTCTGGTTTAAGATAGAAAATAAAAAAAAAGGATCCAATCCCAAAGCCATGATAAAAAGGAAATAGCATTGGTTAGTTTGTTAGTGTTGATGTTTTCACCTCCAGGGTAACAATTTTAGGTTTTGTAGTAAAATACCAACTATTTTTCTTTTAATTTCGAGAGAAATGTTTATTGAAACTTCATTTTTTCTAGGACAAAAAGATTAGAGAACTGCAAATTTAGAACAATAATTAAAACAGTGTTAGTGAAAATACAACACTTATTCCATGATGACTATGGAACTGTCTTCTGCGGAGAGAGAAGTTGCTGAATGAACATAAAAGGAATTTTCTCCATATTCCTTACAACATACAACTACAAAACAACTTCTTATATATAATCTGAAAAAATAACTATGTTCTTACCTCAGATAAAGTAGGAATTAAGATCAACAATTATGACTACTTCCAGGACAACATTTTATAAAAATTACTTATTTTCAGCTTTTAACATAAAAATATGGCATCTTAAGTTATTACCAGCATAAACTGCATTTGTACATTTAGTAAATCAGTATTTTTAGCAGTTAATCTGATATTTTTATTCTATAAAATGTAGGAGCTCCAAGAATTAACACGTTTCTGGCAACTACTAATGAGATAACAAACGCATGTATGAAACAATCATGAATAAATTGTAACCAACATCTGCTTGTATTTAGCAAGTACCTACTGTCGACATTAATTAAAACTAAAATCAGATCATGTTGAACGCAGGCTGTTTAGTAAGCTGATACAAACAATATTCCATTTTTTGAGGTATTTAGTGTTCCTTCAAAGCATATAAAACTTCTCAATCTCAACTAATGCAGCGACAGATATAATAACATTTAGAATTTTTTCTTAAGGAAATAATTGGATACAGAAAGCATAATTAAAAAAAGAAATAATTAAAAGCCTTAACGCAGGTACTTGTCCAAAATTAAAAATAATAAAATTTCATTTTCTAAGCTCCCTTGTTTCCAATGTTAGGATTCCATTGCATTTAGTTTTGAGTTTGAATACCAGATTATCAAGTGTTAATTCACTGGACTCCATACAGTTTAATACCCACATGACTTATGTTTCCTTGTTGACATAAAATGTCGGGAAATTTTTAGCTAGATTTTAAGCCAGTTCACACAATTCAACTTTAATGAAATGTGTTCACCAAACCCCAATGATTACTTATGACATATAGCTGCTGCTTATAATTAAATTCTGTGGGGTAATTGCTACTGATAAAGAAGAAATCAACGGTCATTATGCTGTACATTAAAAACTATTTTATCAATTTTCCCGATAATAGAAGTTAGTTTCAAGGAATCTGAAACTTCCTTGGCATACGATATCAAAAATAGATAAATGAAATGAAATCTAAGTGAACTATAAACTGCTTTCCAAAAAAGTTGAAATCCTTGAACGGGCCTTCACATATTTTTTTGCCAACAATTTTGAGTAATCACAATCACATTCATTCAAAGATTTGCAATGTCTTTTAACTGAAGTACATTTTTAATGGAAAACTTTACAATTCAATTGGAGTTGCGTTGAATAAAAATATGCTTCTGTACTTTGAAACTGGTTAGATTCAGTTTCTGCTTTCACCAAGAGCATGATTACAAAAATTTGCTTAATTTCAAGGCCTTGATTAGCTTGCCCAACAGATGAAAAAGATAACCTGCAATGAATGTTTCGGCCAATAAATAATATTTCTAATCAACATTAAGCTCTTTATGCAGCTCATTGTGATGCAATTTTCCAAGTGAATACACTTCGGAGTTTTAAAATATTTGTCCTAAACATGTTTAGTGTATAAATACGTCTATGCTTTGAAAAACTTTGTTACATTATTTCAACCAACAATGAAAGGCAAGAATGATACTACAATTGAACATGAATATTTATTGATGCAAGATTATTATTTTTTGTCATAAAGAATACACAGCAGATGCCTGATATTTATGGGGGGATCAAGAAGGCCATAATTTTGAAATTTAAAAAGAAAAGGTTGAGAGGCTCATGAAAAAATTGAATCTCACGCGCCACTCTCATGGAGGCGGCACTGATTCTCAAATACCTATAAAGGATATTCTGGTAAGATACAATAATAAACCCTACAGCATTATATCCTATAGCATTTTTCATTGTCTATGCCATATTTAGGGAATTATTGGCAGTTTTTCATAAAACCACAAAATGTGAGGAAAATATTCATTGTATTAGACTGCCAATGTTTCAGGTTGGAAAAGATAATCAGAGGTGTATTCCCATGGTGGAATAGTTTTCTCCAGTTTTACAGTTTACATTTAAATGCACTCATGAAAAACATATATTATTAATATGCTGAAATTCTTATTATAACTCCATAGTTTTGGATAACTAGGTAAGTCTAAATAGTTGAATTTTAAAACTGGAAAATGCATCAAATTTTAGTAATTTATATATATATGTCATTAACACAGAGGTCATTAAACTTCTGAATGTGGTTAAATGCAAAAAATAATATTTTAAAATACCTATTGATTATATTCTTCTCTCTGTAAATATGAAAGGAGTGGCTACTTCTGCGAATGAAAACATCACCAATACACAAAAACCATGGATTTCAGAATTGGTGTTTGGTGGGATCTATTGTAACTGTTGGAGCAGTTTTTACTGAATTCTGTTCAACTTTATGGAAGTACAGTGCAACCTTGATATAATAAATTAAGTTATATTAGTAAAATAAAAAGCAGTCTCACTGATATGATGAATGGTATTAGAAAAGAGATAAGGTTATTTCATTCCTTGTGATTAGAATTTTATGGAAATTGAATTTTAATGGAATAGAATCACAGATGGCAAAGAGTAAGAGGCCTTTCCTCAACATAGGTGTATTGATAAACAATGTGTAATGAGATGGCTCTTAAAAGATGATGGCATTATATTTCTTCCCACTTTTTAAACTAACACAATACCTATATATAATAAATAGCCTTTCAGTCTAGTACAATTTCACCTTGATTTTACAAATGAAAACAGTTTAGGAATGGTACTGATATATGCTCCTTTATTTTGTATCTAAGAGTTTCAAGCATTATCAGTTTATAGTGTAACTGCCTACATCACTAGAGAGAAGTGCGGCTTTATCTAGAATAAATATATTATGTTCAATGCTTTTATGTATTTCCCCAGTTTCCTAACCTATGCCAACATCCATTCTGCTCCTCGTGAATATATATGCTCTTCCTGATATATGTTAACCCAGCCATAACATAAACCTTTCCTTGAACTATAAAATATATTTCACAAGGTATGCAAACATACCTATTACAATATACAGAAGGCATTTATTGTGTTATGACAGCCAACACAAATGGAATAATAAGCTGAGATAGTTGTACTCAAACTTGCAACATAATGAATACTAAAATGGATTCCGCACTAAGTCTTAATTCATATTGCCTCCCATTTAGCATAAATTTGGCCTTTTTTTTCATGATGGTCATAGTGGGATAGTTTTCCAACAAGAATAAAACTCAAACTAGCAATGGCTTTAGCCCAGGAAAAAACAAGTGAGGGAAGAGTGGTTCTTAAATTTTCAGATTTGAATGATCCTTACAATGGCTGTCTTGTCCAAGACAGCCATTGTAAGGATTAAGCCAAATTATTAATTATTATATTAATTAAGAAGTAAGCCAATCCAGCAAATTTCTCTTAAAAATTTTCAGAATATGATCCACATACTCTTTTATGGGTAATCTTTCAATTCAGTATCAATCCAGAAATGTCACAATCTTTACTAAATATTTGCTTTTGAACAGACGAGACACTTCAGTGGGAGATTCTGTTTCTCTACTTTGGTCACAACTAAATATTACGATAGAAAGACCAACACAATTAGTCACATTTTACAATTAATTATGCAAACAATTCTCAAAAACATACTAATTTGCAGTGTTGTTGATTCCACTGAACTCAAATGAGCTCTTTTAGCAAATATATTATTATCCTTTCTTACTTATCTCTCTCTAAGCTTAAGATATGTTAGTCTCAATGTGGGAAAAATATAAATATATCTCCAATTTTTGAAATTGTATGATCAGATTTATAATTGTGAGCGAAATAAAATTTTGGCTACCCCCAATAACACTAGTGCTGCCAATAAATTTAAAAAAAGTGGTTGATATTTCACATCAAGCAAACTAATACATTTATCTTGAATTTCACAAGATCAGAGAGCAATGTCTTTGAATCCTGGAATTCATTTAATGTCTTAAACACATTGGATTTACACACCATCGACCATGTTAATGAGTAGATTAAATATGTAATGAGAAAGTAAGCATATCAAATACATTAATTTTTCCTGCACACTTTCTTTCCTACTAGCAAATAAATATGTACAAAAGAAGAGTGAAATGAGACATTTCCTGGGATGATATTGAATAAAGACAACTGTGAAAGATAAATCAAAATATTCTCTCAGTTTCAGGCACTGAAAAACCATGAATTTAGCATATTCATGAGTATGTGCAGTAATTACCCACTGTGGCTGCTGGCTTCTGCAAGCCAATTTCAACTTCAATGAAATACGTGTGTAAGGTCAAATTTATCATCGTTGCCTAATTTGTAAAGTCGTTTATCAGTGAAATACACATGGCATGATAATTTTCATTCTGAACAACATATACAACTTCTGCGAAACAACATTAATTTATATGAAGTAAAAAATACGCATTGCTATTGGAAAAGCATACAAATATACATGAAGAACAATTAGAACATGACTGCAAAGTGAATCAAATTTATTATGGGCCATAAATAGAAACTAATTAGTTCATTTGCCAATGTTACATTCCTTTGCCGGTAAATACTTGAGGAAGAATTGGAACTAATTTACCTTGGATGAGCTGGAGAGTGCCTACACACTGCAACACTAATTTGACCAGCAACCAACTTGAGAACTAAAGTTCATTTTTACACGGGACTTCAAATTTTACAAGGGTATACTTTTCATCCTTTGCATGGTATAATTATTAATAAGTAGGGTGCACATCTAGATCAGTAGTTAACAATTTTTTAAATGGGGAAATGATGTTTTTGTACATCATTTACAGAATAGCAAGAAAAAGAAAACTGGGACAAATAAATACCATAGCGCTGAGCAATGGAAATCAAAGATACTTTTCTCATTCATGCTTAACTCCCAATATAGCAAGGTTACACATTATTTACTTGATATTAGCATTTTATGAGCATTTTCATTTCAGATCCTACATTTTTTGAACAGCCAATAAAAAGTACTCAAGGGAAACCCATTAGTAAAATACATAATAGGAAATAAAATCTAATAAAAATTGATCCCCACATTACATTTGATTTCATTATAGTGACACAGTGCCATTTTAACTCACTTTATTAATAAATGTCAGCTCTTAAAAATTTAGATTTTATTAATATTCTATTCACATTAGCATTTATTTTAAGCTTCACCACATTTTAAAAAGTTAATGATATTTCTGATATATCACTGGTACTTATGGAGTACTTTTCAGTACCAAAAACAGGCCTAAATGAAATGAATTGTTTATGTACAACCTACATGAATGAATTAAGTTATTATAATTACAAAAGTACACCTTCATGGTAGATTTAAAGAATATAGAAATATTTCATATCTCAATTGTGCCAAATTCATGCTTGCAACTTATTTAGTTCAGGGCTTCATATCCAGCATTTATATACTTTGTTTGTGGCTTCAGAGAACAGCTCATGGATTGCAAAATTGATGAAATTACATTCTGGATGTTGGAAGCTACTACATTCCCACATTTCCCTATGATAGATGAATTGCTCTAAATTAAACACACGATAATTTCCTGTTGAAAACTAAAAAGATACTCCACAATTTTTTATGATGGACATTAAAGTTAATGACAAAGTCATAGGAAAGAACTTCTTCACTGAGTAAATATTTACAAAAATGTGCCATTAAACTAACCTGGAAATAGTCTTAAGTTTATGCATAAAAAATCAATATTAAACTTAACAAATGCAATAAATTAAGGGAATATTAAAGAAATCTACCAGCTAACAGATTCTTAGTAAGAAAAAGACATTTGTGTGTGTATATGTATGCATATATACACACATATAATATATATATGTATATATATACATATAATATATATATACACACACACACACACACACACACATATATATATATATATATATATATATATATATATATATATATATATATATATATATATATACATACATATATATATATATACATATATATATACATATATATATATACACACACACACACACACACATATATATATATATATATATAATAGTACGTGTAAAATTCACAGATCAGGGTAGGGTACGGGGATTCAGTCACTTCCCTGTGCTATTATTTCCCAGGAAGATTTGGCACCCGAAAAATTACACAGCTTTGGTGGAGCTAAGGGTGCCCAGAGGGGCTTACCCTGGAATCGAACCTGTGCCCTCCGGTCAAAAGTCCAACTCTTTACCCTTAGATTAGTGTGGTATATATATATGTATGTATATATATATATATATATATATATATATATATATATATATATATATATATATATACACACACACACACATATATTTATATACATACATATATGCATATATATATATATATATATATATATATATATATATATATATATATATATATATATATATATATACACACACACACATATATTTATATACATACATATATGCATATATATATATATATATATATATGTATATATATATATATATATATATATATATATATATATATGTATATATGTATATATATATATATATATATATATATATATATATATATATATATGTATATATGTATATATATATATATATATATATATATATATATATATATATATATATATATATATATATATATATACACACACACACACACATACACAAACACATATATGCATACATATTTAGTATGGTAGTTTCCAAAAATACTGTACAGTGAGTAATAATACTCTACTATTTTCATCAAGCTATTAATATCAATATCAAGATTTAACAAGTAAATCAGAGGTAATGAGAGGTAGAATGGTAATTTCAATCATCCTGATGCATCTAACTTTAACTTGGATGTTGTAATGAAACCATCACATGTGCCACCAGGCTTATGAGGTGATTTTTCTTTCAATGTGATCTCATGAATCAAAAAGAATGACAATGCAATCCATTTATGGGGATGAATTTTCACACACACTCCATGAACTGATTAACATGCCATTAAGCATTATGAAGGAAAATATTATGACAATAGTCACTTAAGTTTTGAGCAAGTGAGTTTCTGAAAATAAATATTCATAAACATGTGTAGTGATGAAATCCACCTGATTAGATGTAAATGTTTAAAACTACAGAATAAGAACAAAGCATCACTATGAGCTCATCATCATCAGTATTTCAATCATAGGATTGGTTTACTGCAGCTATTCACTTTGAGCTGAGTGAATGCAAATACTTAAGAAAAGAAAGAAAAACATTTCTGATGAAGTAAAAACTCGAGACAGTTAATTAGGAGGAAAGAGAAAATTAGAGGAAGATGTTTGCCAGGCACAATATATTTGTTAAATTATCTAAAAAGTGTCTTTTCCCAAGTAAATGTACTAACATCTATTTGTGTCCATCAAATTTTTGAACATGATATGCTTTAGAAAATAGTAGTAGGAAGCTCTTAATTGCAGAATAAATGTATTGCAGATCTATTGACTGTGCTTTTTGAAATGTTTTCCATGATCCATGATACTGAAAGAAAGTAAGCTGCTTGATCTATGCGCCATTCCACATAAAAATTTTGAGTAATAGCAATGAAAATTTTTGTCTAACAAACCAAAATTAAGTGTGCTAAAAATTATTTTCAAAGATAAGTACTCTCAAAATAACACTTTGTCAACAAGATGCACTGAGAAACATTAAACTTCAGACAAATTTGAATGAAATTTTTATATCAAGAATTGAAAACTATGTTTGGGAAGAAGTCATATTAAAGTCTGATTAAAAAACTCCCATGAAAAAATATTTTATTTGAAACATATGGTCATGGAGATGCCAATGGCTCCTAAATAGTAATGAATTTGAAGGGGATACCCACACATTCTCTTAATTTGGCACATGCTCTACTACAAAATTTAACCAGTTTCATTGATATCTTAAGTGTAAGATTTCATTAGCAATGAAACCCCTTTGTTTGCCTAGACATTTGTAATAGTATGTCCTACGGGCAAGGCCATACATTTAATCTAGGGTTACTGCCTGCATCCTAACAATTTAGGAGGTCACATTCCAAGAAAAGCATCTCCATGCTATAGTCAGACCCTCATAAGAATTGATAATGATCAATTTAATTATAGTGAGGTAGATAATCCCAGAGGCTAACATTTTTTCAAGGGTAAGAATTTCTTAGTATTATAATACCAGAGTGACCAAAGGAAGAACTAAATTATCAATTAACCAAAAATAGCCAATTAACTACAGCCCCCAATTTGAGGACTCAAAAAGCTCTATGGTTAGATTCCTCAAGAAAAATATGCATAGACAGCTGCTGCTTTGATTGATTTACAAAATATCCACCTAATACTTCTGCCTTCACTTATCAGTTCAAGAGAGTACACGATGTTATCAAATAAAAGAAAAACTTTATACCTCTCAACTTCGAACTTCCTTCCTTTTAAACTCTGCACTAGTACTTACTTCTATGCCTGTTTCTTTAAGAATGAATCCAAATTCTTTCATAAATCAATGAGACAAGGAAACCTGGCAATGACAAACATTCATAGCAATAACCATTACATTTCAATCCAAAAGTCAGTTTTTTTACCCAACAGTTAATTATCTACCAACAATCTGCAGCTATTTGCCCACTAGGCTGCCATGGTTAAAATAAAGAGTGACATGAAGTAGTATAAAAACTGATAGTTTTTGCATCAATCCTACAACCTAACATTTGCCAAATACTTTCATTTCATACGTTTAAAACAGAATAATACATTTTATCCTCAACACTGATAATAAGTAGACAAACAATATTGCAGCTCCAAATTCCATCAATCAACACTCCTAAAAGCACAGACAATTCAATCTGCCCATTAGTAAGCACCCCCAGGATTTCAGCAAAGACGCAAATCGGTAATGCAAGCTTAAAAAAAGAATACTTCCAACTTGCATCAGGGTGAAGGGGAATAGGAGATGGTATGGAGCAGGAGAAGATGACAAATGGCATAGGAGTGGAGATGATAAGGGGGAGTGGGGTCAAGGGCGAGGGTGAGGAGACAATGAGGGGGGGGAGGAGGAGGAGCTGGCCCTTTGTCAGAGAGCCAGATTGATTGGTTGGCACGGCACGAACAACCCGCGGGAAACAAGGCCACCGAGGGCCAACGTGGGCCGGGTGGTGGTGGCCTTGCGTCGCCTTTTGTTCTCAGTTCCCGAACCTTGGTGGGTGCGAACGTGCTGGTTGAGAATGGCCTTCTGCCGGAAGCGCTTCCCGCAGTCTGGGCAGGCGTAGGGCTTCTCACCCGAGTGGATGCGCAGGTGCTGGTTGAGGATGGCACGTTGCCGGAACGAGCGCTCGCAGTAGCCACAAGCATACGGCTTCTCGTTGGCATGTATGCGCAGGTGCTGCGTCAGGTGGGACTGCTGCCGGAAACGCTTGCCACATTCGGGGCATCCATAGGGCCTGAGGAAGGAATTGCATACACAGTGAGACTCCTTATTACATAAATTGTTTTTGAACTGACACCCATAATATTTGCATTAAAAATTTTTGGGATGGTATTACATTAAATTCTAAAATCTGTCTCTGCACTTAGCCACAGGAATCACAAAAAATTGTCATGAGATTATAATTTGTTACTTCATAGTTAAGAATGAATGAATGATGGAATTAATAATTACAAATGATAAAAGTGATTGATGATGTCATATGCATTGGTTTTATTTAACAGATAATTAAATATACTTTTTCAGTGAATTTGTTGAGGCTCAAGTCAAAGGAATAGACATGACATATTGTTTTTTTTTAAACTCCCATTCATAAAACTAATTAAAAGTTTTCTTTCTGAATGTGGTAATTTCAGGGACTCTGTGATAGGGTTATAATCAGTATATACAGGGTTCGGCCCTTACATCCAGACAAATTTCAATTTGGATTTCCTGCCTTATCATAGTTCTACTGGAGGTCGCAATTAGCGTTCTTGAAAACTATAGGCATCTAGTAAACAGTCATAACCTCAAAATGGCCGAGGTGTTACGTACACGTGCAGAAGCAATCAAAGAGCCACCATCACCTAAAGTGCTCGCGCTAGGCATTCACCCACTGAAATTGTTTGATTCTTTGGGTACCCCAGATCAACTGCCTACGACATTGTGTCTAAGTATAATGCTGGAGAAAAATCTGCAGAAGGTTTCCCTAACCCGGCGAGGAAACCTCATTTGAGGCAATGCATGTCACGAACTAATGCAGTCGTCGAGCAGGCTCAGGCACTGATATCAGAGAATACGTGGCGATAGCTGAGGAAATTGGTGTCAGAATCAAATATTAGTGAGTGAACCATGGGTTGGATGGCAGAGGAGGACCTACAATACAAGTCGTAAACAATAAAGGTGTGACAAATGCTGTCTGAGACTGCCAGAAAAAAACAGATTGCTCCCTGCAACCTACTATTACTATATGTTCTCTAAAAAATGAAGCTGCGGGGCGAATCAGATTCTTTTCTGATGATAAAATTTTCACTGTTGACATGAAGATCAACCAGAGAAATGATCGCTGGCTCGCCCACGACACCAAGGATGTCCCGATTGTTGCTCAAACAAAGTTTCCATCTAGTTCTCACATCCTAGGTGTTGTGTCCAGTAAGGGTGATATCATGCCGCCACATTTATTGTGTGTGTGTATATATATATATATATATGTGTGTGTGTGTGTGTGTGTGTTTATGTGTACGTGTGTATATACATGTGTGTGTATATATATACTAATTTTTTTACATAGAAATAGATATAAGGAAAAGAGATAGGAACACATATAAAGGACGAACACAGGAGAGGTGGGGAAGGCGGACTCAAGCAGATCACGAGAGTAAAAATATTTCATAGACTGGGATTTGAACTCCGGATCTTTCCACTTGCCGGGCGGAGGCTCTTAACCACTTGAGCTATCCAGGAAACGTAATTTACACTGAGATCTGCAATGCTTTATGCAACAAAGTGCCACAATTCTTTGGCCAAGAGATGGCGTTAGGGAGCTGTTTCACCCACCAAAGGAGAAATAGAAAACACACAAGAAGAAAGGATGGTAGTGTAGCAATCATACAACATCATAAAGGATAAGAACAGTGCGTTTCATGGCACGCATAGCCAGAAGAAGAGATGAGCCACATTGGCCAAACACACATTCAAACACAAAATCCCTCCAAACGGCAAACAAATACTCATTTTTTTTACATAGAAATAGATTTAAGGAATAGAGATAGGAACACACATAAAGGACAAACACAGGAGGTGGGGAAGGCGGAATCAAGCAGATCACAAGAGTAAAAATATTTCCTAGACCGGGACTTGAACTCCGGAACTTTCCACTTGCCAGGCGGAGGCTCCATTTACTCTGTTAAACGGCATATAAGATGCAGCCCCTTTTCAGTAAGGCATAATCAGGAAAATAAGTTTTTACATAGTCTATGCACTTAAGATCTGGAAGTGAATTGGTATATTTTAAAATTGAACTTACATTTTATTCAAAAGACCCATACGACAAGGAATGGCAAACAGCACAATCCCAAAGAACTACCAAGTTGAAATACCCACCTTGAATCTGTGTGTATCCTTTCATGTTGAAGAAGAGTCGACTTCTGCTTGAAATCCTTCCCACAGGCTGCACACTTGAACAACCTTAATTCAGAGTTGGGACCACCCTTCTTACTCCCTCCATGACCTCCACCAGAGCCCACCATGCCCCCACTGCCACCCACAATTCCAGGATGACTCCCTGGTCCCCCCTGCTGCTGCTGTTGGACTATATCAGGCAGCCCCCTCCCATTGTCCTGCATGCCATACGGACTACCAGATGACATGGATCCTCCATTGCTGCCTCCGCCATTACTGCCTTCCCCTCCTGCCCCCTCCGGCATGTGGTGATGATGGTGATGATGGTGGTGGTGACTAAGTGGTGCCAAAACTATTCCTGGCTGCTTGAGATAATGGAGAGCACCGAATCCACCCCCACCAAGCATACCCGGGGGAGGAGGCGGCATTGATCTTGAGTCCTGCACAGAAAAAATGAAATTCTCTTTGAATTCATGACGGAATCAAATGGAAAAAATGCCACAGCTGAGTTTTGTGTGTTTGAGGACACTTAGGTTTTGAGTTGATTGGAAAGTTTGTCAGTGAAATTAAGAGTACAAATAATGCCTTCATTCTTGGGTATTGATGGATAGTGTACCCACAGGCCTTTGGGTGGAAAAACAGTACACTAACCACTAGACCAACATGATCCCCAAAAAGGTATTTATTCATTATGGACCATTATATAATAACTGTCTGCTGGAAGCTGTTGATTTTGTAAAAGCAAGGTTTTGTAAGATGAGAATCTGTAAGTGTGAAGTTATCTTTAAAACTGACATGTCTAGTCTAAATGGTAATTGTACGGTTCAATATTTTGAATGCCCAAATAAAATACAGCATATAGTGTATTGTAGCTATAAAATAAATGGCAACTAAACCATTCTGAAATTAAGAAACTTAATGCAAGAATAAGAATGGGTAAACTTTTAAATTACACAGAAAATTTAATTGAATGTAAAATTCTACAACAAATATTTCCTGAAGTGAAAGTTTTTTGCAATGGAAACAACTGATCTAAAAATGGAAATAAAAATTCAGTCCCTAAAATTTAATAGCTGCTGAATACAGGAGAGGTGAAATATTGAAAGATGATTCAGAGAAGGTAGCCTTTTTAATTTAAAATCAATAAGATTGATTTGGTGCTGTGGCAGGTATATTGGCTACCCAACCTGAGGGCCTGGGTTCAAATCTTGGTGGTGGCAGGATTTTATCCGAGTACCTTGATTCCTACTTTGGTGCCATGTGGAGAGCACTTCAAGTGAAGTATGCTCTCTGTCAATTGGGACACTATATTGTCGACCCCTCGGCAGCTTTTTGTCAAGATTAGGCTGATGATGATACCTGGTTTCTTTCTCCCCTTCCTTGAGCATACTATCTCTACCAAATCTTAATCTATATCCCTAATGGCGCAAATGTACTCAGGTATCAGTAGCCTTCCCTCACAACTATCAATAGGACTCACTTTGAAGTAAGGGTACTGCATTTCTCCACCGCCTCCACCAAAGCACTGCTGAGCCCTCTGCTGTTCCGATGGCCCTCCCCCACTCCCTCCGCCGTTTCCCCCACCACCACCACCAGCTCCACCCCCACCAGGTCCACTCTGATGATGGTCAGGAGAAGGGATCTTCTCGGGACCAAACGATGTTGCCCCTGAGCCTCCTCCACCTCCACTTCCCCCTCCGCTCCCCCCACCATTGCTCCCAGCACTCCCCTTTTCATCCTCTACAGGAGGTCCAGGGGGTGGAGGTGGTGGTGGTGGAACATACTGCACAGGAGAGAGACAGACAAGCTTCAATCTATGTGACATTATATGCTCCTTACTCTGTGCAATGGCATAATTCATCATAAAAATTTCTATTTCTGAACAATATGATCGGCTTATCTCAGCATTACGTCTCAAAGATGCGATAACAATTTTTCAATACAATGAAGAGTGCTAATAGGAAAATGTTCTATACTCTAACAGATGAGATGCACATACTCATAGTATTAAGTCTCTTATCAGTATAATAAAAATAATTGAGGAGTGCAGAAAACTGAGAATGAAAATTTTCAATTACATAGAGCATTCATGAAGTGGTACTGAAAGGAATTAGAAATAGCAATAGAATAGGCCAAAATGGTTGAATCAAAGCAAAAATCAGCATAATTTTGAAGAGTCATAAACAATGTTTCAACTCTCCAGAAAACTCATTCCAGACCACTTAACAATGCATTGAACATTACTTATGGTTCATCGTATTCTTCTATTTGCAATATTTGCAAGAAAACTTGAAAAATATGTTAACACATTGTGATTTAAATGACCAGGCTCCAATGTTTTGACAATAGCATAATGTGGGGAATAATAGCTCACCTGTGGGGAATGGAGTGGGGGTGTGTTGTCTCCCTCCTTTGATCCTCCCATTCCATCTTCTCCACCACAAGGTGAAACTGAGTGAGGGTATCCAGCGGGTGTTGTTGATGTGGATGAGGGGTTCCCTCCAGTGCTCCCGTTACCATTGTTTGGGGGTGTTGAGGATGATGCGTTTGAAGATGATGAGGGGTCCCACCCCCCACCACTTCCTGCACCTCCCCCACCTCCTCCTGGGCCACCTCCCCCTCCAGGTCCACTCTGCCCCCCCCTCTCCATTCCGTCTTTATACAGGACGTAAGGACCACCAGCAGCATCTGGGTAGGGACAGCATCGAAAATGTTACAAGATGCTCTACCCTGAGCAAGATTCATGGGCCATCAACTTATGTAACCTTACTCATTTGTAAGAAAAACACATGAAATCCTACAGGGATTGATACATAAGGAGGACACACAATGCACACACATTACGTGTTACTCAATATGAAAATACATTTTCATTGCATTTTAGTTGATGGCTTACCTCCCTGCTACCACAGAGAATGTGCATTTAAGTCCCATCTTACACATGGCAAAGGAAATAAGGAATAGCACCTTAAATATTGCCAAAGAGAGCATGAGGCATGAAGAGGGATATTAAATAAAATCCTTCAATGATGTAGCAAGTAGAAGATTGAATCTGAATGACAAATGTCATTACTGAAGTCAGTGGTAATTATTAACAAGAAATAAAGGTTAAAGAGCTAAGGAAATTGACCAAGTGATTTCAATTTTGCATAATGAACATTTCCACAAGTGACACCTGATACAATTTCTCCTATGAATAAGACAAGATTTATGGGTAGATATGCATCAGGATCATTTCAAATGAAAAATTAGTACTTTTTTTACACTAACTACTGAAACTTTCATAAGTAACAACTTATTAAATTACTTTCCCAGAGAGAATCATGAGTGATTGATAGGTAATTAAGTGAGCATTAATTTTTTGAGGAAACAAAGCTGTGTCAAGTCAACAATTTGAGAACAAAAACTAGGCATCAATTTCAGGGCGTAAAAATCATTCGCCTGGACTGGGATGATTGATTTGAATACGAATGATTTTTACATTCTGAAATTGATGCATTGTAATGCACACTTAGCTGACGCTTCCGTTAAAAGTTACTGCTGCCGCATCTTCCAGAGTTTCTAGGACTTTAACAAAAAATATATTCACATGTACTCAAAAATTAAAAAAATGGCCACCTCAAGTAATATTGAACATGAGCAGACATTTAAACAGAAGGGGACCACTAGTTTAGAAAGTCTTAACACTTTTCCTACATCAGTTAAGTGGAGTTGGTACTCTCATACTATGTTGACGCTAGAGTTTGAGTCAAAGTGATGGAGTTAGATGAAAATTAAAAAGATATATTTCAGTTAAGTGGACTTGGTACTCTCATACTATGTTGGCACTAGAGTTTGAGTCAAAATGATGAGTTAGATGAAAATTAAAAAGATATATTTTATGAATGGAAAAATCAGTTACATCACCAGGAAATTGTTTGAGGGGGAGGAAGCTAAGATAACAGCTTGGAAGAGTATACTCCATCACAGATAAGTTAACTCCCTTAGTCTCCATTGACAAAATGTTTGTTTTTAGCACTAGTCTCCCAAGTGGCAAGACTACCTCTTTCCCCATTTTCTGATATTAAACTTAACACAAATGTTATTAAATATGGCATGCATCCGTTTAATTTTTATTTATTAATTTTTTACTTTTTATGCATGTGCAAATTAATATTTTGGAATGACCTGCTTAGTAAGTAATTTGAATAATAGCTAAAACAACACTGACACTTGGCTCCCCTTTGAGAGCAACTCCATTCCGAAGGCAGGGAATCTTCATGAACAGATGAAGTAAGATTTGACATCTCATCCCATCCACAAGAACAAAGACATTTTAATGGAGTGCCTTTTATGAAGTGTTATACACAACTGAAACTACAATCAACTATTATATCGTGACTTCTTATGGCTGAAAAATTTTTTAACATGCCATATGTGCACAGATGAGCATTTTCTCAACCCCAAACCCCTTAAAAGCTAATTTTGGGCAATAGAAAGGAATTTATTTTTTAGAAGGCAAAAGAAGCAAGATAGCAGAACTCATTTTTGTGAGACTGAGCATCAAAGAACTATTTCTCTTATTTCTCCCTTTCCCAATTTCTGTTCCTCACTTTCCAATGCACTCTTTCATTTCTTCTTGGAATTGTTCCAAAGTTAAGCTAACTCAGTCATTAGCTGGAGTATTG
Organism: Hetaerina americana; assembly: GCF_022747635.1. NCBI lineage: Eukaryota > Metazoa > Arthropoda > Insecta > Odonata > Calopterygidae > Hetaerina > Hetaerina americana. The sequence goes on along the minus strand of NW_027287383.1, from coordinate 749,552 downwards.
ACTTACCAGCATACCCAAAAGTCATTGTGTTGACTGTTATGAATTTTCTTAAGGGAAATGAAGTTCATTGTGTAATTGGAATGGCTGATATAAAAAAAATATTGACTGCGGATACATATAAACTTTTTTTTTCGGTCAATTGGCCAACTGTAATCAGATATGAACTATGAAGTATATATTGCAAAGATTCTAATGGGATAACATTGGCTTAACTTATGAATTTACGAATGTAGATGATTGATAAGAAAATGAGATTTTAGTCGCTAGCATCTGTAATAAGTTGTTCTAATTCTAATAATTCACAACATGGAAGCATGGTCTAGTAAATAAATTATTTCTCAGCATTTAAGTTAATGAATTTGGGCTAATATTTTGCCATGCCCTTGACCAAACAGTAACAGCTTTCAGAAGCTACTCAGTCCATCTCTAAATAGTAAATAATGATAATTATACCAGCATCATTGCTATTTAAATTTAATTGCATCTTATTTTAATTTTATCACAAATATGGCAACAGAAGTTGTTCATTGGCAATGCAAGAAAAATGTTGGAGAAACAAAAAGTAACAGAAAATGTTACAGAGTGCCACATAGAGTAAAAAATCAACAATCAAGATCTAACATAACCTTTATAATAATTAATTCACATTAGACAACCAGCTGTTTTACCTGAATGAAATACTCCCTCTATATGCTTTACATTTAGAAACACATTTTTTCGTTTGAAATTAGTATTAATCTCAATTATGCAAAATGAACTTAAAAAATAATATCTAATAACTGAATTTAATGTGATCCTAACATAGGACACATGTCACCAAGTACCATAATGTTTCCAGAAAAACTTGTTTTTCTAGATTTCTAATCATTTCCAAACTTAAAAAAAATAAATACAAGAGCTTGCCTTCCTTATAAAATTATATTTATGCTAATAGTTAGTGGTGTAATATTTTTACAGTTGATAATTTTATTGAAAAACTATTGATTATATTAGAAAATGACATAGATGCATTGCAAATTTAGTGATCATTTTTATACGCCGCAGAAAAATACTGATATATTAGCACAACCTGGTTATTCCAACAGTAAAACATGGCATCAGACACTCATGAAATCATAAGATAATTGGTAATACTATTAACATAAAGTATTTAGGGTATTATTTGGGGCATCATTTCGATAATTTTTCTAAAACAAAACAAATTTTTTAGATTTGATGCAGCCAATCTCTAACCAGTTAGAAATTGGCTTGCTGCAGCACCAGAGTGAAATCTTTTGGTCTTTCAGTTTGAAGTAGGTGCCAAATTATTTATTTTCCGATTAATTAACCTACATGCAGGTGGAACGAAAAGCGTTATGTCTAAAAGATTCACAGCCAAATAGTATCAGCATTGTAATTGAATCAATTTGGTTGTGGTTCAACATTCTATATTTTTGACCAAGGGTTTTCTTCTTCTTTCAAATATATCAATCAGTCAGTCATCTTGAACTACCATGGACAGGAAAGGGCTCTACTGCTTTTCATATAGACAATAATGCTCAACTATTAATGGAACACATGATGGTCCAAATTAATGGCTCATTTTCTAACTTGAGACTTCTAATGACCTGTTACCAATAAATTCAACATATTTGCGAAACAAGTAGCATGTTAAATAGTAACTTAGAATAAACAAAGTTTTTAAGACAAGGAGCTGATGAGATAATGTTGATCCATCAAAAGGAGACAAAATAAAGACTTCTGGAATTGAAGTAATGTAAACTTTCAGATTAAGTTTTATAATAATACTTGATATATTTATAAAAATAAAGAAAAACAGATACAAGAAACTTGCCAGAAAATTAATTATTAAAATGTGCAGTTAAAGCAAAAAATGTGTTAAAAATGATGCAAGTACTTGTATTTCCATGAGTATGGTCATCTTGCATGAATATTTTGCAACAATCACAAGAGGCAGGGTTATCTTCATCATTTTCAAAGTTGATGCATGAATCAGATTGAATGAAACCGCAACTTGAGTCAAAGAACCTGATATAGTGAGCAAAAGCAATCAAAAATAGAACTTTGATTAAAAGGCAATTAAGAAATCTTAAGAGAGAGGAATGTAATTCAATATGGTCACATGGTGCTATATGGGGGAATATCATTGCTTAGAAGTTAGCTAACCCTAATATGCATAGATGAGATTGCTAATTGCAGAGGACGAGAAATGGAAATGATAAAGGAAAGGAGTCTAATGAAGAGAAATTTAAGAAGGTGAAAACAATGAGATTGCATTAGTGATGATCAGAGGGATCGTCACTGAGGTGTTTTAGGATAAGACACCAGGAAGTGATGTAGTACCCCCTAAACTCCAAGAGCATGCAGCATGATTTGATGGCAACCTCTGTTGATCAAATAATAGCTATTTTATTTTTCGTCAACTCTATCCACCTAGGGATGTAGTAGTCCAGCAGGTAGATTGCTGGGCTACTAATGGTAGGGCCTGGATTTGATTCTGATAGATACCTATGTTCAGCTTAACGCAAGCTGTGTGATTTGTCAGTTATCCAATCTAGCGGAGAAGCTTCAGGAAGCAGAACAGGGAAAGTATTTGGACCCTCTACTCTAATTTGTGAAAGTCACATGGCATTGGGCCCAGCCTTCACCAAACAAAGCAGCCATGGATAAATCACTGTAGTTTATTTCCCAATGCCCCAATACAATTCAAGCACATCCTATACTAATGACAATTTCTGGTTTGCAATCTTTATAAAAGCTTCTTATATTTTCTTCATAATACGTATGATTGCTTAAGCAGTCAGCCAACCATAGCATGTGTTCCATTCAACTTCTGTAGAATTCATCCGATCTAAGTCTGTTACCATATTAGTCATTGTAATTTTCAACTTTTTAACTATTCTCTAGGCACCCTTTAGCTGCTTTTCGCCATTTTTCATGAACAACCTTTGCAAGTGACTAAAAACCTTACAATTAGTCGACTTTTCCTGATTCCTTGGGTACCCTTATTTCACAAGAATTGTACGTCGTGTAAGCACAATCACAAACTTTGTTCCATTTACTACATGAATACTTTAGGAGCCTTTCATAAATGATGAGGTCATGACACACCATAAACTTTTTGCCTGTGAATGTTTTATCCACTTGAAAATTCCTTGGCTTATTTTTCACACTTAAATGGCCAGATCCAAATCATATTTAAGAAAGGCAATGATAAATGGTGTCTTGTAGGTGAATATGACATAAGTTTTGCAAAACTTGGTGTATTTGGTTTGACCATTATGCATGCATGTATTGGGCATTGATGTAAAGCAGAGCACTATTTCATAAATTACAGTTAATATTTGCATTTCAACATAAACTTACAGCAACAATCAAATTTTTCTTTTGCTAGATTGGTAGTAGGCATTTAAACAGCATAGCCCCTTAAACCAATATGGCTGTCTGTGAACTCATGTCTTCACTATTTCTGCATACCAACATGCTATATTATTGCCTCATTGATGCCAGTATGTACAGCTAATTTTTTTCCTTAGCTATATGTTACAAAAAAACTGATGCTTCCAGCCTTAATGATCGATTCATCATGACTACTATAAGATACTAGATAGTGCACATTCAATTTCCACATCATAAAATACACACCTCTCTAATTACTTGCAAGTAACCCAAATACTTAACACTTGAAAAGTGGAAATGTATGAAGATATAAACATCACTTTTTGTTACACTGACTTGTAGGAAATGTGGATATATCAAAAGTAGATGAATAATCAAAAGAAGCAAAAACTATTAAGCATCATAGAGAGTTAAATGATAAGGAAGATGAACTGTAAAACATTTTTATGAAATTTCAGAGTAAAAAAATTTCAAATTGGTCGCTCAAGATATGATGGACAATAAATTCCCAAGCTAAGAAGAACTTATGTTAAACTGCACATCTCATAAGACTTCAGTTGTGAGCAAAGTGAATCATGAACTTAATCATAAGAGCCAAAATGTTGTATACCACTCCACAAACATCCTTATAATCTTTTTTTCAGTTTTAAACCAAATTGAAAGGGATATTTTACATGCATGTATGCCAGACCGTAAATAATAGATTATTGGGATACCATTATAAATCATATGTGTCAAGGGGAAAAAATAAGCCCCCTATTCTGAATAGCTGAATTTCATATGCAGTATAGCTTATTGATATAATCTCTCCTCGCCAATGAAATTAACTTTCAAAGTAGCCCTTAGGGTAGTATAATATAGTGGCGTTATAGTTAAGCGATGCCAAAATATTCTGATTAATATCAACACTAAAAGGTAAATCATTTTTAAGTACATGAGATATTAGAAATTACAACAATTCTCCCAAAATAGCAATAAAATGTGTGTAGCATGTATTTGCTAGAGTAATATTCCTGACTACATGATTGCACATCACTTAATAATATGAATTGGTAAATGAATAGTAGCATCAGTTTTCACTGGTTTGAGATTATACTCAATCTATAATTTTTCCACTGTAAATTAATGATAAAATTCTAATGAAGATGTTTATTTACCAAACCCAGACAAATGCAAAATTTTAAATAGTTGAAGATAGAGAAATGTCACCTTGAAAGTTATAACAAAATAATTGGCCATAGGTGAATTAATCAGCTCTTTGCAATGATCTTAATTATATGAATCCACCTGATATGAAACCCTGATTCTGATTCTTTACAGCCTAGGTGTTATGAGTGAAGGAAGTATAATTTTGCATTCTGAAATTGCTGCACATGCCATAATGGGGAGGTTCATATATATTTACTGTCCACTTGCCTTCTACTTTCTGTCATAGCCCTTAAAAACCTATAATTTTCATCTATCTAAAGAAAAATCTGGATTTAAAAAAATAAAAACAATACTTCACAGCTTAAGAGTATTCATACAGGCTCAATTATACCGGGAAGCCTATTCAAGGGCTGAATAAATGAAAAAATATGTGGAATGGAACAACCCACACCTGCAAAAGTTTTTGTCTTCTTCCTTATCTTCACATATGCATTGGATTCTCAGATGGCTCCTATTTGAACAAAATTCCATTCCGCTAACCATTAATATATTTATTGATGGAACGACTAAGTACAAATGCAATTCATTCTGAGTTAGACCACAATAAAGTAATCAAAACTATTCTTGTAATAACAAGAAATATTGCATTTTCAAATTTTAAAAAAATATTCTTTGTATCATTTAATATAATCTATCTAAAAATTTATAGAAAATTATAAAACTTTATTTGCCATTTATACACAATATACCTGTATGCTGATTTATTTTCCATATTTTTACTATAGTGCTGTGATTTCTTTAAGTCTCCTTTCATGAAATAATCCAAAGAGCGTTATGAATTGTTCACAAAAAGGTTATTCAAATATTTCATTTAACTTTACAAAGGCTCCATTGGAATTACAAATTCAAACTGCATCTTTACTAAACCAAAAATATTGGCATAAATGTTGCTATTCAGGAAAAACTTTACTTTTAAGGAGGTATTAGTGTAGCATGATTATAGGAATGGCACATAGGTAGGGGACACATTTACTCCTTTCCCAAAAAGACTAATTAAATGTACAGGATATTTTTTTCCCAAATGACTAATCTAAAAGGAAACAAATACCCAAGTAAGACTTGATGAAGTTTTCTTCTCTCTTCCAACAGGTCAAGGGTCCCATCCATGTTGGTCGACATTTGACTCAAGCATCGTCCTCAGGGCAGATGAGTGATGCTCTGACCACTCATCTGCCCTGACAACCATGTTTGAGTTGAGCGTTGAAATGTCGGCCAACATGGAAACCCTGACCCATTGGAAGACCCGATGTAACTTCATCAAGCTGATATGCCGGGAAAGCACCAGATCATACTTCACCCAAGTAAGACCTTTTGTATCATAAGATTCAGGAAATGCTTAAAATCTGTAAAATGCTCAACTGATCCAAGTAGGAGATACTTCCTTCAAGAATGTTCAGCCTTCGTTGGTTCCAAATCAGAGGAATCCATTATTATTTCAATTAAGATAATTTTGATGACCTTTCTCTCGGTACTTATTTAGGAGCACTTGGTTAGAAAAAAGATGATGAATTTTTAAAAAAACTAATCACCCTGGTAACATTGGTGAGCAAAACAGGATAAATTTATGAGGTAAAGATGATTATTTTAATTATTAATCAGTTCATTATATCAGACATTGGGAACAAGGAGAGGCAAATTGTGAATCAGTCATTAATAAATCACTAAATTGAAATTTTCTACACATGGAAATTTTTTCACCAAAAATCAGAAGTTGAAATATTAAAAAAGTTTACTTCAATAAAATTTTAGCAAGGGCTTCCATTGCAGATCAGATAGTGAAGAAGAAAAATTCGCAAGAAGATATGAATGTGGCATTCTTCTGGAAACCTTGGGGTTTTTATGCATAATGTACCCAATTTTACGGAATAAGTAAAATTATCCGTTATGAGAATAATATATATTTTGAAGTGGCCAGAGGTGTTGATTTATTCTTATGTCAAAAATTGGTGTTCATGACTACATTTGCGAAAATAATTCATTCATAACATAATATGCCAGGGTGCAGGGGTGCTCTACATGTGTATATATCAATTACAATTTACTGAAGCGATGTAGGAGAGAGCAATGCAGGTCAAGGGGCATAATGGTAGCCCAAAAGATATTGCATGATGACACTAGCATAACAATGTGATTTAAAATGTTAGAGTGAATTTGACTTAAACAAATGAGAGATGGAACATGTATCCAGCTTTCAAAATTTCCGAGATGCATGAAAAAAGCAAAGCAAGAGGCAGAATCATTGATGCGCTAACAGAAATCCAACCGGTGATGGTCTAATTGACAAAAATAGGATAGGAATTTTTAGTGATAATCCAAGATGAGAGAATTGAGAAGAGAGAGAATTGAGATAACATGCATGTTATTTATGTGGGGAAAGAAAAATAAAGCTACAAAATGAAAGGAAAAAAGACAGAAAGATCTTCTTTATCTAATGCAGAATTATGTCATTGCCGAATAAATAACCGTCCCTACTACTTTCCTCAAGGTCTAAGGCAACAATTAGCATAGCTACTGTATAGACTATGATATGGAATAGCAATACTCAATGAAAAAATCGTTCTTGTCGGTTATCCAAAGTCAATCCATCAACTGGGATAGGTGATTTTATGAAATTATGTCATTAGCTTGGCCAGTCAAGATTTCCGCGGTACAGTGAAGTTAGGCAACCCACCACACAATAGCCAGATGCAACCGCGCGAAACTAGCCACGAGGGTTGCATAATATGCTAGGTTACTGCAAAGATGCGTCCCTCTTCTCTTCTTCCATTCTGACAGATTATTTATGCTCGGCAATGAATGCTCCAACGAAGAGTTGATCATTTGTTAAATTCTACAGCTCGTAGAAAGTGTATAAGGATAAACCACCTCGTCTACAGAGTTTACCCAACTCATTATTAATAAAACTCAACAATGTCGAGGAAGGCACGCATTACGATTAGGCGAAAATTTTCATTTTTAAAAATCACTGAACGTGCTATATGAACAAATCATGTTATTTCTTTACCTTGGGATTCGGACGTAAAAATGTATTTGACGGCATGAAGGTTCGATAGCAAATCGAGGATATTTAATATTTAATTTAAGCCTCATTTAAGACCAAAATGAAAATAATCGACTCCAGACATCTCGGAATTATTCCCTACACATACTTGATTCTGGATTTTCCATGACTAAGTGGGTATAGCAAAGCGCATAACTGGAAAAAAATCTATTACTACATGGTCACATTTCAAAACAATGTGGATGCTTCATAGATAAAACCGTTAATGAGTGTTAATATGAGGACAATAACCTCAAAATATATGCATTTAACGATCTGGAAAATAGAATTCAAACAATTATGGATAAAATCCACGGCCACAGAGTAAATCCGAAAAGAATATTTTAAATCTGTCGGAAGAAAAGTGCAAGAATCTTTAGATAAATGATAACATTCGTGGAGAACATCAGTCACCAATTTGATTAGCACAGTAACATAATAAGATTTTATGCGTGGTATTTTGGCGCCTAGTACGAAGTAGTAAAAATGATGGTCGCTTTACCAGTTTGTCAAATCTAGGCGTTGTTAGAGACTTCAGGAAACTAGTTTTCATTTTAAAATAAATTCAAAACTAAATTGATACACTTGAAATTCATACCAAAATTCCTATTCCATACAATTAACTGGAAGGTTAAAGCTGAGCAGTGAGCAACGGTGAGATAAAAGCACATTTATCCATTTGTGAGAAAAATAATTACCTAATCAAACATGGTTTCACAGGAAAAGCACTTAATAACTTAACTGCCACCTACTTTCATGAAACTGAGCACTTAAAATTTTATACAAGAAATAACCCGAGACTCATGCGCACCAGGAATGTCAACATTATTTGGTTGCGTATTACGATCGTCAGGGGAGGCAAAAGAGAATCTTTTCGAATTGACCTTTAGATAGGTTAACTAATACAAAACTACTCGCGGATATCATAGAAGGTCCTGGGAAATAAAATGTAATTATATTCTGTCATAAGAAAAAAAACATCGAACTAGGCACCTGCTGCGAAAAGAAGATGAAACAAATGTGGGAAAAACAAAAAAAAAATAGCAGGGCGTCGATCAAAAAGGTGCCAAGTTTTAAAATGTAGCCTTAACACCAAGTAAATGATCTCGAACGCCGAACGAGGTCAAAATTTCCCGTCATTCATCCTTGACATAGCTAGTGCACATGAATCGTTGCGGGGGATCACTTCATTGGACACAAATATTCGAAAATATAATACCAGACGTAAATAAGTGGATAGAGGCTCTTGCCTCTTTTCCTCCTTACCCTGTGCTATGCAGTACATGATTTGCCTGGGAACGGCCAGGCCGGCGGAAAGGCAGGCTGCAAACGAAGCAGCCGAAAAATTTAAGGCCATGTCGATGCCGTAGTACTTGTCTTCTCCACATTACACTTCACTGTCCCTCACTCTCCCACCCACTCTTCCTCACTCCTTTACCCGCCTTCTTTGCTTTGGCCCGGACTTGGGGGGCGTGGAGAATATAATAATTGGGAGAGTGCAGAAGAGGGTACTGACGCTTCGTGGACCAAGGATCAGTGAGTACAGAAGACAACAGGGCGGCCAAGTTTTTTGACAGCGCGATTGGTTTTCCCTATCCTGCAGAACAAGAAGCAAACATAAGTTTTTCTCAAAATAAAACAATGGGCAAAGGAAAAGTAATCGAAATGACCTCTAAATTGGTACAGTAAGTATCACGATGTGACAAATAAAAAATTTCATCAAGCATCATTCATTTTTACGAGCGAGGGGAAAGATGCAATCCCAATCTCGAAAGTGAGATGCAGGCAGTTAATTAACCATCCTCATTTTACGGCAAAGTAGTATGAACGAGCCAAGGAATAGGAATGGAGCTTTGCAGACAAAATACATGCGGTGATTTTGGCTTTTTTGTGTAGCATTAGGAATGAATTACTCCAAAATCCTGAACTTAAGAATGAATGATAGATCATATTGTAATTGTGGAACTATCATTTAGCATAAATAATAATGTCCCGCTCTTACGTGAACATGACCCCCCATTGTTGATGCACAGCGCAATTTATGGGTGTGATATAACTACTGATGACAAAGAAATAAGCACAAACCTTAAATTTTGTAAATCAATGGGCGCATGTACAAATTTTGGGATAAACCTCACTGATTGTGAACTAAAGAAATCCTTCAATGTAAATGAGCGCTGCGTGAAAACTGCCAAACATGAACTAGGCAAGTCTGCACAGCAGGCCTATCCGCTTTGGCATTAGTTAAGGATCTCCGTAATTTTCCTTGACTCGAAAATATCTTGAATAATGTTATAATAATAGAGGACGATAAATGTGTCCAATGGTGAGGAATGGACTATTTTCACAATGAAAAACTCGGGTACAGATGACATTACTCCCAAGGTAAGTTATGAGCGATTGAATATCGGATTGAAGCGAGCAAGCACATGGGAAAGCGAAAGCGTGCGGCGTGAGGTTGGTTAGCGACGAAAATGAGCGGCGATGGACATACCAATACAACCATCTATCGTCTATATTTATAAATAACAAAACGGTAACAACAATGGATCAATCTCCTAAGTCACACATGTTACCCCACTTTAAAGGCTAATGAGCACAAACAGCTGAAAAATGAGTGTTTTAGGCCATTTACATTCCTAGCCAAAGTTTGAAACGATTAAGGTGTCCAAAATAATGATGCACTCGAAAGCGATGGTATTTCGTCCGTCCGCCAGAATGGGAAGACGACCCACCGCCTGCCGCCAATTCAAATTCGCGCAGATGCGAGTAATATTTCGTATCCCTATGAATTTTCTCACGAATACTGTCATAGGCTCCTGACGATGCAAAACAGTAGGCCAGAAGAGGAAGCGTACTGACATATTGGTAAAGACAAAAGAAATAAATGGGGAAGAGACATTTTTAAGGGGAAAATGGAGCTAGGGATACAATCGCCGCCGATAGCGTCTGCCCGTACACACCCTCGCGCGCGCCACGCCGTCCGCCCCCCGCGCCTCCGCCCCCACACCAATAAGAAATCACCAAATATAACTCACCAGACCTATAGTATTCCTTAAAATATCGCGTGGTCGCCCGTTGCACTATAGAGTAGTACAGACTGACGTACGGGGGTGCACTTGAGGATGATAGCGCCATCTAGAAGACGATATCAAACTTGCAGGGAGTTAAGTCCGATCGTCTCCTCTTCCACTCACATCACTTTTCACTAAACCCCTCCTTTCACCGTCGCACCGAGATTTTTCAATTTCATGAACCGAGACCCCTCCTCTTCCAGAACGTTTCCCAAAATACAAATGCAGGCAATCCAAACCGTGCACCACGGCACCGCGCGCGTTTTATTTCACTTCCTACTTTTCGTTGCGGGGCCGCGAAAAGTCCGTCGGGCCCGACACTGTTGTGTTTCCTTTCGCGTTTTTCTCGACGCCGAACAGGCTGACACAAAACCTTCCTCCTCCTCTTCAGCCACCACTGCCGCTGAGGGTTCTCGCAGTAGCGCCAGCATCTACAGCGGCGGTCCCAGACCTGCTGCTCGCACCAACCTCATGTTCCCGGAGGAGAGCGCCGTCCCCTGCTTCCCTCCTCGCTCGAAACTCGCTCCCACTGGCTGCCGGGAGTCGGGGGGCCACGAGGCGGCGTTGCCAGACGTTTCGTCTGCTCCGCCGGCACCTCCCCCACCCTCTCTCGTCCTCCCACCATTCCCCTACTCTCCCCCGCTCCCCCTTCCCGTCCCAATCACACCAGCCCGCCCCCCTCCCACTCTCCTCCCCGCCGCGGCAGACTTCGCCGCCGCAACCCCTCTTGGCCCCTCCCACATCGTCTGCGCCTCCCATTCTGTCTCCTCATGTGTGACTGAAAGGAACCGAAGGGATACGAGGACAAAAAGGGCAAAAAAAACGAGAGCTGAAACCAGCTCGAGCTCACGTATACATACACTCACTCCCTACACCCCTCCCCACCACACAATTCCCCCCATCTAGCGCTCTCTCCCCCTATCCCATCCTCTCTCTCTCTCGACGACGCCCTCCTAAAATTAAAATAAACATTCGTTTTATGGGAATATTGCAACAATAACAGCGGAAATATCCGAAGGGTTCCGGTGTGATAGCAGGAGAGGAAAATGTGTGCGTGGAGTGGACAAGGGCGAGAAGGGATGGGGGCGACCTTTGGCGGAAAGGGAAGGAGCTTTTCGGAACCTCTCTTGCGCGATGGCCCTCTCTTATATTTATTTCACTTCCCTTCGGATTGAGGGAGGGACGTTGAGGAAGCAAAAGAGGAGGTGGGAACATAGAGAGAGGACGAGAGGCGTTGTAGGGGAGGCATTTATGAGTGTTAAATGTCTTTTTGGTACTCCGTCAGTGAAGCTGGAGGTCCGCAGTATTGTTGGCTATGTTTACCGTGAACTTCCAAGGACTACCTGAAAAACATTGTACACTCAATGACGATTACTCTGACAGTTATTTGTTCAAAAGCAATACCTCCAGTTCATGATGATGCTTGAGGCTATCACCAGAATAGGATCCCTTCTCTGACAATTCTTTCATCATTTAGGGATATTTTGCCGTGATATTTGAAAATTTATAGCGATGAATCGCGTGTTGCGCGTGCTTTGGTGGAAAAATACTGCGCTGAGAAATCCCAAGCCAACCAAGAACCATTTAAATCCTTTTCTGAGTTTTCGCGAGGATATCCATTACTCCGAAAATGTCATTCATAGCCTAATGCTTGCAACAAAAATGTTCTCTTTTGCTGGACTCCTTTATATAATAGCAAAAATCGAGTTTTAGCATTTTTGAAAGAGATAATGGTGCACGGATTTGCCAAATTCAGAAACAAGAGCGTTAGGAGTTTATAACAGAGTCTGGGAAGCAACATTTGTTTTGCAGATGTCACAGAACGAAAAAATAGTAACTTTGTGATTCCACAGAAAATTTATTACGATACGACCCGGGTTTCGACGTTCAACGCCATCTATAGGTAGATCAAGGTGTCATGGAAATGAGATATATGAAAAATACGCGGAAATTCAGTTATTATACCCCCGTATGACATTTAGTGGTCCGAATTTACTAATTGGTATCCGATACTACCTCGTATTTCAACCCACAATATCCACTCTTCGAAAACTTCCTAATTGCATTTCACGTCACCTGTCAGATTCGATTTTAATGAAGGTCAAAATGGAATGGTATTTGAGAACAGCAATTAGGGGGACTCCACAAAGTTATGCCGTGAATGCCCTGTTGAACTAATACAACAAATTTCTTTCAGTTTCAGTTCAGGAGTGAATCAGCTGGGGTTTCACTGCAATCGAACAAAATAAAATCGCAAAATGATGAATAAGGACTTTCTTGAGCACATAAAAAATCAATTTTTCACTTGTACGGGATGAGGTGGATTTATATTTACAGCCATGCGATTCCCCGTAAACATCGTAAGGGCGTGTAGAAGAGGATTCTAGGACAGTAGCCATGAATAAAGAGTGGAAATAGAGAAATAGAGCTACACCTATGTATTTTGATCAGAGTATCCACCACTTAGTGTTGCCTGTGATTTGTTGTGGGGACTGCAAATCCTTCGTCTTTCTGTTCCGCATTCTAATTTTCTCCACTATTGCCTCACCAAACTATATGGTGCAGGATTAGTTTCTTTCATTATTATTATCAGTAGACTAATAAAGTAAAGTAACGGTAAATGTAGGTTTTTGATGAAGACTAGGTACTTCAAAACTTCCAAGCCCCAGCTCGCACGAAGCTGAGCTCATGACATTACGAGTACACTTAACCATTTTTCAGTTATATCGGCACAGGGAAAGGAACTTGCCCCTCTATCCTGATGTGTGAATTTCACACGCCGTATAGGACTTAGTACTGGGTGAACTCTATCGTCAACTACCAATCCGACCTTCGGGCTGATTAATGTGTTTTATACCTTTCCAAATGCAGTCCGAAATGCTTCATCTTCTTCCACCTAATTCGCTTATCTAACATTCTTATATCACCATATTAACATTTCATTGCCTCTCAATATCCCACTGTTCCTGCCATCTTCAAATTTACCCCTAACAGCCTGATCTTCCCATACCATAATTAGCATTTTGTTTTCCTTTCTGGTCATTTTATTTTTTCCGTTTTCCACGACACCTTTATCTCAAAAGCGTCCAGTCTACACCCCAGTCTCAGCGTCCAAATTTCGGAGCCATACAAAAAGACGCTCAGTGCCAAAGCTTTCGGTAATCTTTTCTTTGAATATTCACTGTCTTTGTGATAAACTCTCTCTTCTTTGTCAAAGTTTCTTTACACAACGCGGTTCTTCTTTTTCCGTGCCCTTACTTCTTAAGTTGCTCATTTCCGTCTAAGCACTTACAAAATAAGCGAAGTGTTCCACCTGCTTTTATTTACGCCCTCCAACTTTTATGTCTAACTCAGCCTTTTTAATTCTTCGAGGCACCAAATAAATTGCATTTTCAAACCTCTTTACCATATTAATGTAACGTTTGGTTGTTGAATTTCCGTGGTCTAACATGTCAGCTTATGCAGCAGTTGTGTGTTTTGTTTTTTCTCCACAGCTATACGAACCAGGCATATTTTATCTGTACCAAGTTTAATTCTGAAATTAGGAATTTTTTAAATTTGGATATCAAATCCTAACATCTAATTCGATATCAGGCGATTCCTAACATCAAATTCGATAACAGGCAAATCCTAGCACCTAATTCGATATTCGGTGTAATCGATGATGAACAACACATTGCCTTCGATATAGACTGACATGTTAAACTAAATTGCCCACCATTTAACAAAAATGGTAATGTATCAACTATTTATTTTTAGCACGAATTTCGCCACAACCTGTTTCTGTGGAATCCATATATATTGGGATAGAGTAAAGAATATTTTAATTACTCTATGATGATGGGTAATGGCGTTACATACTTCTATCTGTGAGTAACAGAACAGCTCCCCTCCGTGAAAGTATGCAACACGAGTACAAACAAACCGACAATGAAATTTTTACCTGCGCGGGAAGTCGTTTAACCTTTATTGGATACAGGAGCGAATCATTATTTCTAAGCCACGATCTCATTGATTTATGGATTCGGGTTTATGGAGGAATTTTTGTGAAAACGGTGCTCGTATATCCGCTAAAGTTGCCGCAAGGTAATTTAGGAGAGTCCTTCGTTTCATCGATTATGGCAATTGCATTCACCATCGATTTCTCGCTGTAATAGGTATATTAACCAAAATTCTAGTAACTAAAAGCGTAAAATTGCGATATAAACCTTAGTTGAACAATACTCACGCCTATATTTCTGGCAATCGTAAGTCTGAATTAAAATTTTCAATAGACAGAGATCGATTAATAGACATACATCTATGGTAAATGTTGTACTGCTATCCATACGTAAATGCGAGGGGGTATTGAGAAAATATCGATTTCTATCATTTTCTCAAACTTCGTCGTTTATTTTCTTTACGATGGGTGATGCTGCAGAGGAAATAAGTTAGTCAAAATATTAGTGAAATGCGGAGATCATCTGATTTTAAAAAGTCGGGATAAAAATATTATTACTGTATTTACCTATATTACGTATTATTTTATAACACCTAGGCTACAAAAATGCATTTTACAGTGCGGCGAATAATTGATATACGATACAAGGACTTGTTAAGTGAAGTCATTTAAGTGTACTGCATTGTGTTTCGATCGGTAATTCACAACTTTTCATAAGGTAATTTGATATTGGTAGTTTTGAAATTAATACCGTGGAGGTTTTGCACTTTCATCTCAACCTAGATATTACCGCGACGTTTTGCAATTTATAATTAGCAAGAGCCTATCATTTATCGTAAGGAATTTTCCTAAAATTATTTTCTAAATTTAGGGCGTAATACAAACCCATATGCGTACGAAAATACGTGTTTCGTGAAGCTTGAGAAACCAATCCTCTTATTAAGCTGTTTTAGAGGCCGGAAATTTTTTTAACCTTTTTTAATGATGAATGATCAAAGAGCAACAAAAAAGTACATAACCACACGCATAACCATAGGATAATGCAAAGGAAAGATGTGCAAATATAATTTCATGCAGAAGTTCTGTTTACATCCAAATCAACCCTTAGTGCGTCGGAGTAAGTCCCCTTTGCACACAATGGGAAAATAACGAAACCGCGCGCCGCATAATCTTCGCGGTCTAGACAAGCGGAGCGCGCCATTCATTCGGGTCGGGCATGATTTCTGTGGCCGAGACTATCTCCGTAACTACCCAATAGACCTGGGCAAGCAACTGCGCGACTAATGAAACTTCTATATGATCCATTCCTATTGCCTTTTGGAGGCGATCAAAGCATTAAAGATGCTAGGACTGCCGCACAAATTTGTCTCGGCTTTGAAAAAATAATAAAATAATTAAACAACGGTATATTGTCTGAGTTTTCACAAGTGCAAGGAGTAACAATGCTTCCTCCGATTGAAGGGATATAACGCAGCAGAGCTATGGCATATCTTGTCCAAGGGATATACTCGCAATCATCTCATATAAAATACCACGAACCAGAGCCTCAAAATAAAATTATCATTAAAATCAGAGCAGAAAGTTTTCACACCCTTTTTATTAACGATTCCAAGCAATAAATGAACAACTATCAAACTAACTTGACTTTTTAATGCGGGAAAAGGCAAACGTAAAAATGTTTTAATTTTATTTTCGATTGAAATATTTCCGAATTTGAAAGAAAAATGTAAAATATTTAACTTTGAATTCCAATGGTTGATGTTTCCAACTAATTTAGCAGTACCCATCCGGGGAGCTGCTAACCCATCCTAATCACGGAACTGTCATCAACCACTGACCATTTTAATAAACTGAACTCGTTCTTCCTTTTCCACCTCCAAGCCATTCTCTTCCTCTGATAAACATGGGAGAAGAAAACACTCCTACCGTAACCACTAGAGTCCTCGCATTCCAACTATGAAGTAGGGGGACTTCGTGGACCTACGTAGACTCCACCATGTGAGGTAATGCATAGGCTATCACATTTGAAAATTAGACAGCATCGTGTCTGCTGTGGCCCCGAGACTGGTATCACGCTTGAATCTGCATATGCTCGGGTGTGAACTTGCTTGAGGGCGAACACATAAACTGACTAAGGTGGGGTATAAGTAATCATCTCGTCTTTGCAAGATTCACTTTACCAAATACTACCTTGATCATAAAGTTCCCGGAATAACCACCGTGTGGCGCTCCCATCGTTCCGATTTGAGTTCTGTTTTTTTTTGTTAAATTGGTACATCTGTTGTTGATATTCCCTTTAAATCTTAGTGTCATAACTTGACATTTGCAAAAGTTACGTAGCTAAGAGTACATCTATCTCTGTGTGTGTTGGCGATTTTTTACAATTTCAGAAATGGATTTAAATTTGCAACAACGAACTTGTATTAAATTTTGCGTAAAAAACGGATTTAGTGGCGCACGGACGTTGGAAATGTTGGAAAAGTGTTTCGGCAACGATTCTCTAAAAAAAACTGTCGTTTACCAGTGGCACGAGCGGTTCAGAAGTGGTCGTGAGTCAATCGAAGATGATGAACGCAGTGGCAGACCATCGACATCGAAAGTCGGTGAAAAAATTGATAAAGTAAAAGAAATGTTGGTCAATAACCGCAAATTAACCATCAGAGAAATAGCGGAGGACTTGAACATTGCCTATGGACCCGCCCAAGACATTGTGGTTAATGATTTGGGTTTCCGTCGTGTAGCAGCAAAGTTGGTGCCAAAAGACCTCAATTTCATGCAAAAAAGAGACCGTGTTGACGTCGCAAAAGACATGATTTGCGAGGCTGAATCCGATCCCACATTCATCAAAAGGATCATTACTGGAGACGAGACGTGGGTTTATGAGTACGACACGCAATCCAGACATCAGGCAAGTGAATGGCGTTCACCAAATGAGCCGAGACCAAAAAAACCACGTCGTTTTCAGTCAAAAAAGAAGGCAATGCTGACGGTTTTCATGGATTACAACGGTGTAGTGCATCATGAATTTTTGCCAGAAGGCCAGACAGTAAACAAAGAGTATTATTTGGGCGTTATGAGACGTTTGCGTGAAGCAATTCGCCGAAAGAGACCAGAAATGTGGGCAGAAAACTCGTGCTATCGGCACAGTGCTATCATTATTCGTAATTTTTTGACGAAAAATGCAACAAATACCATCCAACAGCCACCGAATTCACCTGATTTGGCTCCCTGTGACTTCTTTCTGTTCAATCGAGTTAAAAAACCATTACGGGGAACGCGTTTTAGCAGCCGAGAGGAAGTAATGGAAAAATCGCAGGAAGCACTGATGGACATACCGAAAACCGAATATAAAAAATGTTTCGAGGATTGGATCAAGCGCTGGCATAAGTGTGTTGCAGTCGATGGGGATTACTTTGAAGGGGACAATATAGATTTAGATGAAAAAACTTGTATTTTTAATTTTCTGAATAAATTCCGGGAAATTTTTGATCAAGGTAGTATCTCCACGAACGAATCATTCATTTTCGAGACCAAATCAATTTGCCCACTACCTTGGGTAAGAGTACGATGAGGTGGAGAGAAAATACTCTGGTGGTATCCACACAAAAGTACAAACTTTTTCCGATATTTTTTTCAAAATTTGATTTCTAGCCATATTTGCGGTATCCACAGAAGGCCAAGTGGCGCCTATTTTCACCTTGAACTTGATACAGAAAACTGAATAATGAAGAAAGGGAGCTTTTGTTTCAAGAAATGTGTGGTCCACTAACGGTGCAAGTTGGCGCCATTGATCCATACAAACACGTACGTTTCTTCACCTTAGAATTGCATCGTATCGGTTTTTTTCCTCCTACAAGGATGTGGGCTATGCATGCAAATGGTTTTCATTTCCTGGGGTTCCTAGCTCTAATAAAGCATCGGGAGCCGGGGGGAAGAACCTAATTCAACTATGTGATCAATTTTCTTTCACCTATAATGAACCAAGTGACAGAAAACTAAGTACTCAATGCATTATCCTGTGACGCCAACTGAACCAGGTTTTCCATTTATACCCATAGTTCCTTAAGTAGAAAGTGGAAGCGTTAACTGATTATTGTCGCGCAGTGATCAATTTCCGTGTAATTCGTAGTCACCGCGAAGAGTGTAGCAGGTGATCATCGAACCTCGGCGTGAACGCTCCACGCATTGGAGTTGAGCGTTATCTAAAAACGAATCGAATTTTGGTCCAACTTGCACCGCACTGTCTGATATACACGGCTTTTCTTCATTTCGGGCGGGCGCTGCATCCCTCAGACAGCATTCCTGCCTCTCTCTCTCTTTCCCTCCCAAACCCCCCTTCTCCTACTCTCTCTCCCTTTTTCTCTCTCGGCCGCTTCCATCATCCCTACCGAAAAAAAAAAAAAAAAAACCTTCCCATCCCTTTCCTCGTTAATTCCACCATCCTCCCTCTATCTCTCTCTCGACCCCTCCCTCAACATCCCCCTCCCCGAAACGAGTCTCCTCCCCTACCCCTTTCCCTTCCCTCCCCGCGCCGTCCCGCCCTCCCCCCTTTCCTCCCTCCCCCGTTCGTCTCCCGACCGCACCGCCACACGCAGACGCACACCAGCACCACACGCGGCTCACCCACACGCCGCCCCAGAGTCACAAGCAAACACACACGTCGACGGTCGCCCCACCCCCCGTCCGTCGCCATGGCTAGCCGGCCTCGGCTTGGCAACGCCGCCCACTTTTTGTTTATGTTAGCCGCCGAGCCTATCTCTGCTCGATTCGATAGAGGAGAGGGAGTCTCTATCTCTCTCTCTGGGCGGCGTTGCCGGAACGATCGTCATTCCTAGAGGAGGATCCCCTGAGGGAGGAGGAGAGTTGGACCAAAGTAATGTTTTCAATCCCAACCAAACCCCCTCCCCTCTTACACCAGTCTCGCCCAACCCTTTCCATACCACACTCAGCCATGGTAACCCTGTGATAAAGTTGGTTATAATTACTTCCTCTTGTTCATTCCATAGGTTAGATTCTCTTCGTGTCGAGAAGAGGTTTCCACTGTTTTGCTGCGTTCCCGTGGCTTGTGCCTAGGACACGGAAGGGGTGGACGGAGGAGGATAGACTGCTGTCCCGTCTGCTGGTGTTAAAAACGAAAATCAGCCGCGCTGGTTCGACTCCTCGCTTGGCCAGTCGCGGTGATGGTTGGAGAATCCGAGGGGGGCAGGAGTGCAAGGGGGCATGAGGGAGGCAGGAGAGATGAAGAGGAAGGACCACGAGTGGGGGCGGTGTCGAGTCGAATTAAAAAAGAAGGACAACGTTCATTGAGGTCCTCGCGGAGAGGAGGCAGGTTGCGGCCCATCGATCGGTGATGCTCTTTTTTTCGGATGCACTTCGGCATTTTTTTTTCGCCTGTCTCCCACATCGGCCTTCGATTTTTTCCTTACTAGAATTTTGAAAATGGTGAATTATTTTTGGACGTGCGAGAGCCCAGAATTCGCCACTCCAGCACCGAGTAAAATTTTTTAAATGGGAAATCAGGGCTCGAAGATAGCAATATTTTTTTCAGAATTCCAAATCAGATCCAATTACTCTCACGATTTTGTTTCGGTGAAAAGGTTTTGCTTTTTTCCCCTATTAACTCATGATTGAGTGTAACAAGCATGGTCTCGACTCATCCCGTCGCCGTACGCAGAGATCCT
Organism: Hetaerina americana; assembly: GCF_022747635.1. Taxonomy (NCBI): domain Eukaryota; kingdom Metazoa; phylum Arthropoda; class Insecta; order Odonata; family Calopterygidae; genus Hetaerina; species Hetaerina americana. Next base: position 729,209 of record NW_027287383.1, on the reverse strand, counting down.
TGAGGATAAGACAGTTTCAATGAATTTCCGTGGCAAGTGAGCGAGGGGTAAGAATTTTAGCTTAGGGAGAGTGGAGGGGAGGATTAGATTTAAACTAATCCAACGGCGTCGTGATGCCCCATAGTTCCGAACCCATTTCGGCGGACTATGTATTCAATGAAGAACGTCCAGAAAGAACTGAATAATTTCTCATTCCAATTAGAATTCTGGTTGTTGTGTCTCGTATTTCTATGTAGGATAGCGGTGCGAGAGCTACCGCATCACTTCCGGGAGGCATATTTTAATATTACTAAATATCTCTTGAATAATTTTGGGATTATCGAGTTGAGGACAAATTTAGAGGAACACTGCGGCTTTTATATCACCTCTCTTACATCGTCGTGCACGGTTTTCCCCGAGGTACGTCGAAATCTCCGCTATCGCCAGACGAGCTTCTCCCGTGTCATTTACCATTACACAGGAAGATGGTCAACTCAGGAACCCTTGGCCCTGCTTGTCATGGTAGTTCGGTTAATTGCACGTAAGAAAGGGCGTAATGCCGTTTGGCGCCAGCTAATCCCATTAAAGGAATCCTGTTTACCAGCATTGGGGGGGTACGTAAACGGCGTATTTGGCCACTGCTAATTAAAGCTAAGATTACATCACATACTTGCGGCGAAATTGGCCGTCTCTGAAAAATTAACAAAAATTAATTCACTTGAGAGGCATATTTTAAATCTGCGTATATTTTCGCAGATCCGTTCACTATCCTAAATTGACTTCCAAGTGCTTCACCAAATAACGCAGTTCTACACGGAACGGTCGATTTCGGAAGTTAAAATATTTTGTGATAACTCTCCTGACCGTGCGCTAGATTTGTAAACGGGACATTTGTAGATGAGTTCTCCCGATGAAGTTAATCGGGTGTCAGACATTGGACTCTTGGATTTGCATTTTAAAGTTCACTGGCTTACATAAATCAGGAGGAAAAGCAATCTCATAATTTTTACCACAAACAAATGTGACATTTATGATAATCTACGACTACGATTTTTATTTTCCGAAATTTATCCGGTAAGAATCAATGCAGACCACTTCAACCCCACGAGCTCCATTCGATATAAGCCCATCGTTGAAACATGATCAGGATATTACTAAAACATAACCGAGCGACATTTTTCTAGAGAAGTGTGTTCATAGTGACCATTTGCAGAAATTATTTCGTAAAATACCTTCCGTGACCAACCCAAATTATGACCTACGTGCATAAGATATATTAATATGTTCCCTCATAAAATCTTTAATTAGTCCTTAAGTATATCTGTGTAAATATTATGATTGCCAATTAGTTAGTTAATTTGTCGATGTTGACTGTAGTGTCAAAAAGCATGAATCTTAACTTTTTAAGATTTGAATTATATTTTATAATGCCAAAATCTACCTTGGCATCGCTTTAATCACTTTGGACGCAACTAAATAAGTTATCTCTAATGATCCAATTAAAATACATTTATCATGCACTTCGTCCTATGATCTGGTTTTTTCCAACAAGTTTTGAACAAGTTTTTATCTTGATATTCGACTTCGACTCCATTCATATTAATACCACACGTTTTATTCAAATGCTGATATAAAATATTAATGCCCCTAATGACATTAAAATTAGACTTGGCGATCGCAAAAAGTCAGAAGTCTTTTATGTCTTATGATGGTAGGCGCAAGAAAAGAAGGTGATCGAGTACTTTCAGGGACTTAGGTACAAACACTCAGCATGGAACTTCAAAGTAGGAAGTATTTTCTTAAACGAATTTCCCCTCTTGTGGCAGCACCCTTGATATCATGGATACGCCCACAAATAATATTTACTTATAAAATTTATACTTGAGTGATTTTGCGACTAAGATGGGAAATAAATCACGCAGTTAAAAGCTCTAACGGCGGACCTAATCGGCACTAAATTACTTCACACTCCTCTACATTCGTTATTTCCCATGATTAGTCAACTGTCACGGCTTGTCCTTGGCGACCGATAGGGTAAAGAACGTGAGGTCTCTATTACAACGTAATGGTCAGGTTCGATTCTAACAGAGCGTAATGAGCGCTCGGAGAAATTAATATGCTCCGCCGATCAGTGGCGAACGGCCAGCGACGGGTAAACCAGACCGGCTCTCGCGTCGAGAGGACGAAGAAACCGCCGCACCACAAAATAGCGGCAAAAATTTCGCGCCATCTTTCCTCGGGGCATCGCCGACAAGCACTTCTAAACAAGACTCCCACGCACTCAGTCGCCACGTTCCGTTCCGATCGAACGTTACACAACGCGCCTCCGTGCTATCTCTTGCATAGCCTCATGAACCCTCTATAAAGGAGTTCACGGGACCTAAACGGTCATTGATAACACTCCGTCTGAAATAATGATAAACGGAGAGGACCTTTCCGAGAGAGAAAAAAATTTGGGAGACGTGGCGTGAGAGGGGGTGGATGAAGACGGTTTCGTCCCCCATCAAGTCGGGCTTATCTCCCTCGTTTCTCCCACCCATTAAAACACCACTCTCCTACCCCGCCGCTTCCCGAGCTACAATAATCCCATCTCCCCGCTGACTACACTTGTTACCCCTTTCCTCTCTCCTAGAGACCCCTCCTCGCCGATATTAAAACCATCTACGATCAGCTACATGTGCCTATCTCTTCGTCATCATCGGACTCCTGGGTATCTCTGCAGCTCATCCGATGATGCTCGATGAGAGAGCATTTCCCAGTCCGTGAAAGCACCGGTTGTGCATGCATGGCCCATGTTCGGCCTGAAAACAGTTCGCCCATCAGTTGAAAGGTATATCTCGAAGAGTCGCCCCTTGTCGAAGAATGAGTCATCGTATTGCCTACAAGGCGAGCATAGAGACCAACATTAAAAATCCGAACGCTTTCTCTTCCTAGGGCTATGCACTTCATTCCCCAATGATCTCTGTACACATTGTTTCATCAATCGGTGCCTTAACATTCGCGGGCGTTTAGCGGAAGTAGAAATATAGGAATAAGCATTCGCTTCGTATTTATACGCCGTACTGTATTCACATTCAAAAATCGGGGTAATATGAAGAAAAAAGTGAAGCACATACATTTATACAGGTATTCAAGGCATTCGCCCATTAATGTTAACTGTAGCAGGTTATATATTAAGTTATATTTCAAGGAGAAATCGCTGGAAAACCTGGAGTTGTGAAAGCAGAATTCATGGGTGCTGAGGGTTATTCTATATGACCATGTCCCCTCTCTCAAGAGAAATCAAATTTTCCCTACCACGATTCTTTCAATGCATTAATACAGCTTAGTGCAGCGCTTCATTTATTCTTCACACTCTGTGTCAAATGTAAAAAAGGTATTTTCCCGATGATTTAAATATTATTGTCTTTTAAATATTTCTTTCTTCTTTAAGTCGGTTTTTCATCCTCCGCCAATGCAACATCTCGAAATCCTCCCAAAAGAGTCGTTGCTGTAGGCCACAGGCATGTACAGTTAATCCTGATAATACTCTTTTCGCCTCTATTCACGCGGATCTACTCGTAATCGTTGAAGGAGGAAGGCTAAGCAAAACTTTAACATTAGAGGGGAAAAACTTGAGTAGATAATAGTCTATTTATCTTGGAAAAGTTTTGGACCAAGATGTTCAAAGTAGTAGTGATATTAATATTATTAATAGGTAATCTATCAGTTAAGGTAGGTTTTGGATGGACACAACTACCAAATATATATTTTGTTACTCCTAACAAAACACCATTCCATCGCCTACTCTAGTCCCCTCTTCATCTCTGTGAACTTCCTTCCTCCATCCCATCCAACATCCCCATCCTGTTCCTGCTCTTTCCTCGTTTGCCTAATATTCTCTCCTCTATCACAGTCTTCAACATCCCACTGCCGATCATTACGCCCTTCATCCATTTTTCCTGCCTCCATAGGATTTCTCCCAACAAAACCATCTCCTCGCCCACAATACCTAGTACTTCCTCATTTGTTTTCCTTTCGGTCCATTTCACCTTCTCAATCCTTCTACACACCCACATTTCAAAAGCCTCCCATCTACTTCTATCCTCCTGTTTCAATGACCACGTTTTCGCACCGTACATAACTACGCTCCATATAACATTTTTGACGAGTCTTTTCTCAACATCCTTACTCAGCGTCCCTGTCATCAACTCCCTCTTGTTTGTGAAAGCCTCCTAGCCTAGCAAAATTCTTCTCTTTACGTCCCTACTACTTTGACCGCGTTGGTCCAAAACACTTCGAAGATACGTAAACTGTTCTACCTGCTCTAGTTTTTGCCCTCCTATTTTAATGTTCAGTTTAGCTTTTTTCTGGTAAATCGCATAACTTTCATTTTATTAATATTGATTCTCATCCCACATCCATCGCACTGAATTTCCAATTAATTTAGCAATGCTTGCAACCCCTTGGCTGACTGACAAATTAGAGCTTGGTTATCAGCAAACCTAACTAATTTTACGAATTCCCCTCCGACTTTCATTCCTCCCTCCAGTTCTTCCCATGACTCTTTAATCATTTCTCCACATATATGTTGAACAACAACGGTGATAATGGGCAACCCTACCTGAAACCTCCTAACACTGCCCATCCGGACTCCCCGTTCCCCACTCGCACCTGAGCAGTCTGAGACATGTACAGGTTGCGGGTTAGCCTCCTTTCCCTCCTATCTATTCCTATTTTCTTCAATATACTCATTCATTTTTCCCAATTTAATCTATCAAATGCTTTTTCGAAATCTACGAAGCAGGCAAATACGTCCTGATTGTATTCTATATTCCTCTCGATTAGTGCAATTAGTGCATTACTGCAATGGCATCACGCGTACCCCTTCCACCACGCTCTCCCCTTCCTAAACTAAAACTGGTCATCACCTGAGTAATCATTTACCCTACTCTCTATCCTTTTGTTTATGATCCTGAGAACAACTTTAGCTGCGTCGGATATCAAACTTATTGTCCTGTAGTCCTCACATGACGTGGCCTTTACCTTTTTCGAAATAGGAATTGACACTGATCTCACAAAGTGTTCCGGACAGATTCCTGACTCATAGATAAGTAGTGATATAAGAAGAAGAATTGCCTTGAGCAAATAAACTTCCACAAGGAGGGAATTCATGATAGGAATGCTGAGGAAGGGTGTTACGAAAAGAATAGTAAAAATTTTGATATGGAGGGTGGTTTTGTACTGCGTCGAAACATGGTCATCGAAGCAAGATGATAGACTTTTGAAATGTGTGTCGAAAGGTGGACAAGGTGAAATGGACGCATAGGAAAACACAAGAAGAAGTACTAAGCATGGGAGGAGAAAGAATTGCTGGGAGAAATCCAAAAAAGGCAGATACTATAGGTGGATGCAGAGCATTTTGGTTGGCAATGGAATGTCGATGACTGTAATAGAGGAGAGCTAGTCAGGCGAGGTAGGTGTTGGAAAAAAATAGGGATGCTGGGAGATAAAATGCCAGTGGAGTTGACGGACGATTGACTTTAGTGTGGGTGGTTAGGTTTTGTCTAGTTGGAAGGAGGTGTACCTGTACATGTATACTTCTATTGGGGTGTTAAAATCGTGTCCATCCAAAACTGACCTGAAAAATGGTAAACTAACAAATAATAATTCATTCGACCCTTATCATATACTACCTTGATCAAAAAGTTCCCGGAATAACCACCGTGTGGCGCTCCCATCGTTCCGATTTGAGTTCTGTTTTTTTTGTTAAATTGGTACATCTGTTGTTGATATTCCCTTTAAATCTTAGTGTCATAACTTGACATTTGCAAAAGTTACGGTCGGTTTTCGGTATGTCCATCAGTGCTTCCTGCGATTTTTCCATTACTTCCTCTCGGCTGCTAAAACGCGTTCCCCGTAATGGTTTTTTAACTCGATTGAACAGAAAGAAGTCACAGGGAGCCAATTCAGGTGAATTCGGTGGCTGTTGGATGGTATTTGTTGCATTTTTCGTCAAAAAATTACGAATAATGATAGCACTGTGCGACGGTGCGTTATCATGGTGCAAAATCCACGAGTTTTCTGCCCACATTTCTGGTCTCTTTCGGCGAATTGCTTCACGCAAACGTCTCATAACGCCCAAATAATACTCTTTGTTTACTGTCTGGCCTTCTGGCAAAAATTCATGATGCACTACACCGTTGTAATCCATGAAAACCGTCAGCATTGCCTTCTTTTTTGACTGAAAACGACGTGGTTTTTTTGGTCTCGGCTCATTTGGTGAACGCCATTCACTTGCCTGATGTCTGGATTGCGTGTCGTACTCATAAACCCACGTCTCGTCTCCAGTAATGATCCTTTTGATGAATGTGGGATCGGATTCAGCCTCGCAAATCATGTCTTTTGCGACGTCAACACGGTCTCTTTTTTGCATGAAATTGAGGTCTTTTGGAACCAACTTTGCTGCTACACGACGGAAACCCAAATCATTAACCACAATGTCTTGGGCGGATCCATAGGCAATGTTCAAGTCCTCCGCTATTTCTCTGATGGTTAATTTGCGGTTATTGACCAACATTTCTTTTACTTTATCAATTTTTTCACCGACTTTCGATGTCGATGGTCTGCCACTGCGTTCATCATCTTCGATTGACTCACGACCACTTCTGAACCGCTCGTGCCACTGGTAAACGACCGTTTTTTTTAGAGAATCGTTGCCGAAACACTTTTCCAACATTTCCAACGTCCGTGCGCCACTAAATCCGTTTTTTACGCAAAATTTAATACAAGTTCGTTGTTGCAAATTTAAATCCATTTCTGAAATTGTAAAAAATCGCCAACACACACAGAGATAGATGTACTCTTGGCTACGTAACTTTTGCAAATGTCAAGTTATGACACTAAGATTTAAAGGGAATATCAACAACAGATGTACCAATTTAACAAAAAAAACAGAACTCAAATCGGAACGATGGGAGCGCCCACGGTGGTTATTCCGGGAACTTTTTGATCAAGGTAGTATTTTCACTATTTCATTGGCAAATTCCTCCTGAAAGGCCCTCCAATACGCTCCTTGCCTCGTCACCACCACTCTCTCCTCCGCCTTCCTACTCAGAAAAAGAAGCTCTCCCACCATCCACCCTGATTTTATTCCTCCAATGCACCGATAAATGTATCACTCAGCAGGGAAATCCGCGCCCGATTGCTTCGAGACAGTACCACCAAGCATCAAGACCAGTTCCATTTCCGTACGGTCCGCAGGACATGACGGAGTGACCAAAAGCGATATTCCGCGCGACCCCTTGTCTCTGAAAGAATGATGACCGGACGGTTGAACCCTTTCGACCCCTCGAACGAAGGCGGCGCGCTCACACCATGTCTCAAACGGGACAAAACGCTCCGTCGCTTTCTCAAGGGAAGAGGCATTGTTTTTATTTATATGAGCGCATGCAACTCCCGTGGCTGCAAAGGCGTTCGGTCCCAGGAGACTGACGGGGGGAGTGAGGGGGGGATGGATATGGGGAGAGGCGCCATGACGGCCGCGAGGTTTTTGGGAAACAACGAGAGTCACTCGTGCATACCGCTTCACACGCTAATGCCCATGGGATCATAGCGATCCACAGCGCTGAGGTAGGCACCGATATACTTAGGTGAGGCACTGTCAGCCAATCCAGGCGGAAAAGGGCACGGTGGTACTTTGGCTGCCACAAAAAGAAATCAAATCTGTTCCGCAGGGTAAGTTTTGTCGCCATTTGCATTTTGTAAAAATTTTCATCCCTCCTAAAACCTCACCCTCCAAAATCATCAGCAAAAAAACCATCGGAAGTCGTAGGAGACTCTTGGGTCGCAATGGTGTAAGAGCGGGGTTATTAGTTTTTCAATACGAATATTGGAGACTTCAGCCTTAAATTCTTCCCTCCCAACGGCTAACCTCTATTCTTACAAGTCCCACCAAACAACCCATGGCGGAAGCAAAGGTTGTTGACCCTAAGGACCGTCAAACCATAATACAGCCCTGCTACTGTATTTTCATGAGTAAAATCAAGAATTTTACCTTGTATCTTCTTCGTATTTGGAGAAAACCGTGGAAGAAGAAATATTTATCAAAGACGACGGTTTGAAAAAATCAATTGGAACTCTCAAGCCTCCACAGTTATCATTTGCCGAGAAATCATCATACACTTCAAAATGTACTGGATGCTCCCAAAATTTTTATTTTGATTCATCCCTCTCTTAGTAGTGCATCTTTTCTTATGAAAATATTGTTGACCCATTATATCACTGGGCTGCGGTTTAATCAAGATTATCTCTGATAAAGTTACCATTATTTGTTACAAATCGTACAGGCAGGATGTTGTATCCTAGGTCACAGTCAACCCTCGATACATGAACATATATTTTAGGAATTACGGCACGGCTGATATTTGGGGTTGGGGGTGAATTAATATTAAACTGTTTTTTAAATCTCTAATTGAATTTGAGGGCTTTAAGAGTTGGCTGCTAAATACGTATAGGAAAATCACTAAAAATCTCAGAAATCAAGAAGTTCAGTATAAAAACTGGTGACATGGGTGCCTGCAAGGGAAGAAATTAAAAAAAAGATGAACGAATACCTGGTTGAAATTATCGCACGAGAATTAGTTTGGTGCAAGAAACGGTGATGATGACCGCAGATTGCTTAAAATCGCCAAAATATCTTTCCGAAGTTGCAACCATTGGTAGAAATGTAACCATTGAACTTCTACACGTCGTATGGTGTTCAACCCTTGCTAGGTTGGCTTTCAGCCAACAGCCAAACTCTCAAAGTGTATATTCTCTAATATGAAGCCTGGTTTAATGACAAAATCGTAGAGATAGAGTTCGAGGTAGTTTACTTTGATTCCGGCGTAATTTCGTGCCGAACCCAAGTAAATTGGCTAAAGCATTGAAAACCATTCTATAAAGTCTAAGGAGAGTTCTATTGACTAACAAAGAAGTGCTAAAATAAATGAATTTCCTCTGATTTTCAAAGCTTGTGGTCACAACGCATCACCATTCACTCCAACACGCAGCGAACTAGACTGGAAAGCAATTGGAATCCTCTTGGAAACGCAAGAGCTCTTTTCGAATGCTACAACTATGGATATAGATATTTTTATGTGATTAAAAGATTTGAAGTAATTTATAAAATTTAAAAAAATACTATTTAGTAGATAACTGTGGTGGAGGCGTGGTCAGTGAACCATTGAATTTCCAGGTGCAACTTCGCTTAATGATACATAACAATGAGTAGGGCACAGTTGAGTGCACTGACTGATTGAATCTTCTTGAAACTTTATACGAAGACTGGTAAGATTCCAGGGCAGGTCCTGGCCAACCTCCGGATAATGCCTCCTGATTACGTATGGGTACGCATGGGTACGAATTTTTTTGGAAGTAATACGGGATCGTTTTCAGTGGTTCCCGTGATTTATGATTCATATTTTAACGTTTGGTCCTTAAGAATGGTGCTTTGCATATGCTGAGTGGCACGCGGAATCTAATGCGATCCACATCATTCAGGTAATAAACTAATACCGGCTCATTGTGAGTACAAGAATGCGTGGAGAAAACTCTAAGTTAGAGCTAATATTTTCTTAACGAAAGAGTGCCGTCAGGTTCGTTGCTGAAACGTCCTTTAGCGCTGCCACATGCCAATTTGGGGTTCCTCGCAAAAACAGTTCCGTCCCTGCTGGGATGTTTTTTTTAAAGCTATGCCATTATAAAACTTTTCCCTTCTTGAAATTGGGAAATATTCCGGCAACTCCCGATTCAAATGTTTCTTGAATCGATACTTATTAGTTGGATTTTAGAAACAAGTAATTTTGACAATTATTCCACGCAGTCGAATTCGTGAAATGAGACATTTTAGATGCCAACCTTAAATGAAATTGCTTCCTTTTGAATGAGTGTCAGTTTTGAAACGTTTTTCTCGAGAGCACGATCAAAGGGGCAAATATGAGCGAAATCGTTTTCAGAACTCATTAAGTGATGAGGTGAGCCAATGTAATCGTTGTGTTCCAGCTATTAACGGCTACTAAAGAGAGTCGATGACGAACAATCATTCACTATTTGTTGACACTCAATAGGTACATTTTATGATGAAGCCCTTAGTTGTTTGATTATGCATACATCATCGCTGAAAATGCCTATTACTATCACATGCGACCCTAGCAGTAGGTGCCCAGATATATATCCTTAATCTTATATATTAATGTAATGATTTGGGTCGCGGTAGTCCAGGGGGTAGAGCATTGGACTACTGGCCGGATGGTCCCGGGTTCGATTCCAGGGCAAGTCTCTGGGCACCTGCAGCTCCACCCAAGTTATGTAATTTTTCAGGTACCTGGTCTTCCGGGAAAACCATAAACGGCACTGGTAAAGGAACCGGCCCCTACTCTGATGTGTGAATTTCATACGCCATCGGGCTTAGTACTGGGTGAACTCTACCATCACCTACCAAACCGACCTTCGGGTTGATTACTGTGGTATCATGCGAATGGGCAGATTGATGAAAAAAAGGTGATTGGCGAACCCAGTTGAATTTTAATCCATTGCAAAGAAAATATCAACACTCCAAAGCTTTTTATTCGCTGAAAAGTATGCTCGCTTTTCTGGGTGATATGTCAGGTGATGAAACTACCTGGGATCAGGCATTAGTCGGGTTATGTGTGAATTGCTTTGAGGCATCCATAACAATATTGCTATATTATGTTTTAAAGAAACATCTTATTGAATGATCTTGATCAGGCATTGCTGATATGAAGATTTGGAAATGCGTACTCATTATAAGGGCCATTTCATTCCGTCATATGCTTTCGTTCAATTTGTCTAAGGACTTTATGAGAGCATAATCGTCGCTGCGTCCGTTTCTACCGAGTGATGGTAGGTGAAACCAGGAGTACATATTGTGTGGTGCAAGTAATTCCAATACTATTTTGATGCGCTTAATCCATTAATCATAGGAAGAAAATACGCGCCATTCCTGTAACACTCATCCCAGCGCTTGGTGAGTTACGCCGCTCATTATTGATGCATGAATACATGTAGTGCCTCATTACTGTTCCAGAATGCCACCTTTACTTTAACGATAGGGAATAATATGTAAATACTTTGAAACACATGCGAGGGTGATCTGAAAAGTTCTCGGCCTGTTGATGACAATGCCAATATATGTTTTCAAAAAAGTTTTATCTTTCAACATAATCGCCTTTAATACTAATACATTTCATTCAGCGGTGCTCCAGTGTTTTTTCCGGAAGTGCTGCGCAGTACTCGTCTACAAACGCAAACCCTTCTTGATTTGACGAGAAACGTTGATCAGCGAGGAAACTTTTGAGTTTTTGGAGGAGGTGGAAGCTCGAGGGAGCCCAATCCGGGGAATTGGGTGAATTTCCCTGCACTTTATGGTGCAAATCCCTCATTTTCCCGTCGTAAAGACACTTCAGTGAGCAGTTGCATTGTCATGACGGAAAACGGTTTTCCTCTGCAAAACGGGTCTACTTTCACGAATTTTTCCTCCCAGTTTCGTTAGAAGGTGAGAATAGCACTCCTCAGTTATTGTTTTACTTTTTTCTAGATAGATGATCAACAGAATTCCTTTTGAATCCCAAAAACCGACGCTATGACCTTTCCAGCTGATGGCAACTTCTTCGCCTTCCTCTGAGCAGAAGAACCGGCCTCTATTCACTGCACGGATGGTTGCTTCGCTTCTAGTGTTTAATGGCGAATCCATGTTTCATCCATCATCACATATCGAAGCAGAAATTAACTCTTGTTTTTCGTAAAGTTGCACTGTTTGGCGAGTTCATCCGAATGCGTTTTTGATCCACAGTGAGCACGCGCAGCAAAGCTTTGTTATCCGCAATTCCTGGTGAAAAATGTAACCGACACATTCTTTGATAACCCTACAGTATTAGTAATGTCACGCACCTTAGCAGGCCGATCTTTCTAAATCATATTGTGCACTTTTTCGATGATTTACGGTGTGGTTGCACTTTTTGGACGTCCTTCATGTAAATCATCATGGAGGTTTTCACGGCCGCATTTTAGCTCAGCCGCCCATTTCTTCATGGTGGAAATTGAAAAACGAGTCCCCATGCACATTTATAATCCTCCAATGAATTTCGATTGGCATTAAACCTTCTTTTAGGAAGAATTTTATAACTGTCCAAAACTCGATTTTTTCCCTTTCTAACAACACATGCACCGCAACTGATTTCAACGGCGAACTACTGGATGGAATCGCTCGCGATTTCGGCGACCACTCACAGTTGTGCCGACATGAAAGAAAAAAGTAATGCGTATACTGATGCTATGTATGGGCGAGGCCGAGAAAGTTTCAGACCACCCTCGTACATCTAAGTACAGGCAAGAGGCAGTGTTTGGGAAAAAGTAGAAGATATTTACTCGGCATTCAATCATCCATGTGATTGTTAAACAGTTAAGCACAATGTAGGTAATGATTAGCATACTTCGTCAACGTCGAGAAAATTCTCCCCTCGGAAGTTAAGCAAGTTGAACTGTACGTAATACAGAACCTTCGACCTAAGTTTCACATCGTTGTTCACACATTCCTTTTCGTTGGGTGGTGAGGTACCTACTAACCAACGTTAATTTATCTTCTACAAACTAGTGGCGTACTACATTCATTAGGAGAACATTAAGCTACTCGTAGTAAGACAATTTATGGTCCACCCTTAAACTGTCCTTTTACTAGTCAGGTTGTCTCTTATAAAAATCAATGCAGATAGATTAACTTCACGGAATATGACCTGAAAAGAAACCGAACAATGATAATGATACTGATCATTGATCGGATGAATCTGAAAATAAGTCTTAAGAGAATGATCATGGTAAAAATAATATTATCAAAGGAAGGATGACATCTTTTTTAAACTAAGACCTTCACGTTTTTATTACGGTGATTTTTAACGATTCAGGGATTCAGGTAATGCTTTGAAAGCGTCAAATGCAAAATTAATGGATTAGAACGGCTCGGAAAGTAGATTATTCACCATCATCATTTGGTGAGAAAGACAGCCTCTATACTTTGCACATTTAGATGATTAACATGCAATTCACCGGAAAAAAAGATACCTACGTTTAACTTCTATCATAAAGCAATGCAGCATGACGTATCTTCAGTTAGACGCGAACGTACGACTCTTGCTAAGACTAATACAATTTTCGTCATTTGAAACACCAAGAATGTATGCAAAATAAACTTACTGAAAGTAACACCACAGATTAAGAGTAGTATCGTAATGACTTCACGCCCAAGATAAAATGAATACGGATTAGTCTCCTCAGCGATAGGTGAAACCATAGGGTGAACCATTCCATGACGACGATCGTTCAAACAAGTGAAAGATTATCATGTACGTATTTATCTCTGAACGGTGCTCAACTGGAAATCCATGCAAAATATTCCAGGTAACCTCCAAGAATAATTTTTGGCATAGTTTTCAGAAAAAGATGCACACTGTCAAATTCTAAACTTCTATAGGGCTGCACACTTAATTTCAAAGTGAGGCTTGAATGAACAATCAGCTCTGATATAAATTTTGAACCAACGAGAAAAAGTCGTCTAGTTTCAGGCACTCAGCTGTTTGAGCCAAATTTCAAATGAGGTTTGGACATGTATAATTCAAGATGTACCGTGAACAGTCACGTGGACCAGAACAGATGTATTTCCGTTGTCACCAAGCAATTGCTCCGAAGAGGTGGTTTTATGAACTCACACAAAGGAGGAACGGAGTTCATTAATGTGGAGGGAATAGATGCTCAATACATTCAACACATAGACGCCGAATTCTCAAAGAAATGAAACAATCGGTGAGCCAATAAAAATATGTATAATTATAGCGGAACTCTCTGGTGGTCATAAACACCCCGCTGATCTTTCCGATCAAGCTTTGAAACGACTTTTCGTGGCTCAATTGAGTTAGCTCGGCGATGAAGTATTCAAGTTGTCAAACCGACCACCATTCCAGATAACCGCAACATCAATCGCAAGCACAACAAAAGCGGGAATGAAAACGACCACAGCACGCGGGGGCCATAAACATCTTCCGAGTTTTATCCCTGCGCGCGCGTCGCCGCACCCAACTGGGAATCGGGGCAGTGCTCAGTGCCACCTGTAACACGTTCATCGGACGCCTTCCTCCTCTCCTGAGCCTCGCAATCACAACACGAAAATTTGAGTGCACTCAAACGAGACCGCCGACACCGCGTAGGGGACGGGGCTACAATTTTTTTTGCCGCTTTCACCTCCTCTCTCCGACTCCGTTTTAATTTTCGAAAAGGTGGCAACCCTACCGGAGACTGGACCGCCGCTGCTCTTCGAGATGAGTCGGTTGTGTGAAGAAGTCAGTCTCATATGTAGCCGGCGGGGATATTCGATCACGTGCTAAGGGGAAGGAGCTAGCCAGTCGGTGGCTAAAGGGTTGGCGGACGTCGGGCGGGTAGGAGAGCTCGGAGGAGGGGGACGGTAGAAGTCCTCCAGCGAGAGACGAGGGGGGTGGATTGGTGGGGAGATCGGTGGGGTGGCGGAGGGGAAGGGAAACGACGGGGCGATGAGGTCTCTTGCAAGAAGGAAGCTGTGAGGATGAGAAGAAATAAAAGGGTGTTTTCTATGCACACGGGAGTGGAGATCACAAAGGACCAAAATTACCAAGCAATTTGAGGCACTTTTCGCCTTGCGCCTCGAATGAATGAACGCTCGTCCCTCCTAACCTCCCCCCCCCATGGATCGTTCGGCGCGCTTTCGGGAAAATGGTTGGTTTGGGCCTAAAGAGAAGGAGGGAGGGAGAGAGAGCGGAAGATGGATTAAGGAAGGCCGCACTCCGATCATCCTTGCGCCGTGGTGACCATGGGTAATAAGAAAATGTGGTCAGGCATGAGGACGGCGGAAAGAAGGCGGGGCAGGAGTGAAGAGCAAGCGATGAGATGGCAGCGGTGGGCGGAGAGCCATCCCAAGTGGGAGAGAGAAAGAGGGGGTGGATGGTGCATGGCCCAATTTACGAATTTGCGTCCGGGAGTCGGAAGCTGGTCTGGACGTGATTAAGCTCTATGAGCGTGAGCCCACGAGTTGACCGTAACGTTTTGAATGTTGGAAATATTATCGGTAGGGAAGTTTACTTTTAGCACCTTTTGCTTTTCTTATTTTCTTTGTGAGAATATTTTCCACTCGGATCCATTCTTTCGTATACATCGTATGAAGACGATGTACGAATAATACTCATTTGCCGCCCAGGAAATGAAGTTCCATTTGAATAGATTCATGGAGGCCATAACGCCGAAAAGATCAAAACAGTAGTATTTATAACTGAATATTCAGAATGAACCGACGGACAAGACCGTTCCGCAGCGAAAGTTCAAAATCGATCTTTTCATGGCAACACAGAATTTGTGCCCAAAGCCTACGAACATGCTAAGAATTCTGGGCTGACTGCCGAATGCGTAATACGGATACTTGGACCAGCATAATATTGAATTCCTAGCGAAGCAAATTTTTCCGTGAACATAGGAGATATATACCCGCAGCATATAATAAAAGACCACAAGCAGATTAAAAGCTACTGTGCCGGGTGGAAAATCAAGGAGAAAGTGGATGTCAGATCAACCGACCCTGTCTTTTGAATATAGTTCAATTAATTTTTCCTACTCGTTATCCCTTATTACAATCAAGGGAGACATTCTACCGGCACCTTGAGAAGGAAACATAAATACAGGATCAGATGTAATTAAGGGAGGTAAAATTTCATGGTGATTAGTCAGGGAAACAACAACATTCAATTTGGATAATCTGCGCTAAATGCGCCAATGAAATCTACCTACCATTGCATTCCCTCTGTAGACTTCTCCACTGAAGCCCGAAAGAGGCAAGAACGCCCTTCCATTTTAAATATTTCAAATGAATTTTTAAAAAAACAGGTAATACTTTCACAAAAAGGAATGTAAAAAAATTTCTTCTTTCATACAAAGATGGAGACACACATTTGACTCAGAATGAATATTTTTATTCATTTAATTCAATGAGGAGCGACAATTAGATTGTCACATCCTTTATCTAGTTAATCTATATCATTCACAAAGGTATATTATGATTTATGACGACAGCTGAGCAGACGCCTCCGTAAATAGCTGCAGCAAAATTCATCAGTCTGAGAATATTTCTTTTAAAGTTAATTTTAAATGTGCATCAGTTTGGTTTTTCAACTTCAGTGTTCATTATGCCTGGCAAAATCTATCTATCAACCAGACACCCACGAGCCATCGCTACGGTGAGTGACAGGTTATGATAACACACCAGGCATGCAGCATCAAAAACTAACTTTTTCTCAACTTTTAGTTACAATATTATTTTGTAAAATAATTCAAATAATGTAGATCATGTTAACTACAGGTACGTGCACTACGATACCTAAGTCACAACTTAGAATGCTAGGAGTCGTGAGAAAGCATACACTCTGCCACCACATCAAGGCTGTAGTTCATTCGGAGAGGTATGTCACCTAACTTGGTAATTTATATTTCTGCCTCCTATTCTTCAAAACACATTTGTTTTATTAGTCGCAACCTTATGATAACTTCTGACGAAGAGGACCCTTGTTAGTTTAACTTTTCGTCAAATTATGCAAATTAAAAGGAGATAAATAAATAAGATTAAAAACTGGGATTGTTTCAATGGTTCCGAGAATTGCCAATACTTTAATGAATGATCATTGGTGTGACAAACTCCCCGGATGAAGTTTCTTTTTATTCATTATTGAGGTTTAAATACTATCTGGGGCAAATTTAAGGACGCCAAAGTCCAGCGGATAGACCTCTGAGCTACTGATCGCAGGGCCTGGGTCCGGTTTTAGGTGACGCCGCTAGGCACCCTCAGCTCTGCGTGGTGACTGCCCGCCAAGGCTAGGGTGTGTGGCAGAGGTGATTAAACACTAAGAATGCCACATCAAGAATTAAGTCTGTCTTAGCATTTGTAAGGTACAATTGAACACAAAAACAAAATAGATAACACGTAAAAGTACACCCACATTTCAGAGTTTGAGCTTTCAGCCCTCTTCAGGTCAGACTCGTGAGTCCCTACCGCCCACCTCTATATTTCGGAGGCCCCAGCCACCTTCATCAGGGTATGAGTCACTGAGTGATGAAGGCGGCTGGGACCTCCGAAATATTGCAGTGAGTGGTTTTTGTTTTGCTTAATCTTTTTATTTTTCTTTGGGATATAATGAAATACGTGTACATCATGTATTAGTGAACGCCATAAAGGTGATTTCTGTGTAAAATATATGCCTATATATATATATATATATATATATATATATATATATATATATATATATATATATATATATATATATAAACACAGATGTAGATTTTTTTAGAATATAGAGACACAAAGAAAGGACACTCACAATTTGTTATTTTGTTACAATTTATTATGAGTGTCCTTTGTTTGTGTCTCTATATTCTAAAAATCTACATCTGTGTTTTTATATATTTGTGCGTCGCCGAAGAGCGTTCCATTTCGAAGATATTTTATATATATATATATATATATATATATATATATATATATATATATACATATATATAATTAGAGAGAGAGACAGTTTATTTTCATCAGTGTTTTAACCCACTCATCACATTCAACAGTGTTTCAAGATCGGTTTACTTCAATCCTACATACTTTAATTTTCTTCTCTTCCATGTCGTTACATTTTTACGCAAGGCAGCAACATGTAGATAGATTAATTTGCCGCGCCCGTATTCCAAATTAAAGACATGCACCAACTGCCAGTTTTCTGGAGAACGGGCTCGCATGCGCTTTCGCTGCATGCCGTACTGGCGTGACTGGCCAGCGACGCGCGCTAGGCAACTTGTTTATGAATCGATGATGCCCCGAAAATTCATTGCTCCCGAGGAGGGTGATTCGATCATTCCAGGCATGCACAGACGGGCGGGAGACGGTGGTGGGAGGGTTGAGGTAGGGTGAGCGCGGGGGGGGGGAGTTGAAGGCAAGGGGGGAGGGGCGACGTTTGGTTGAGGCGGGAGCCCTCGTCAATTACGTGCTTGAATTTGAACGTGCATCGGCGACTCCCGCGGGGACACTTTGCATATGAGTGAATCACACACCGAGTTAAGTCTCTGGCTAGGTATATATACACGCCTACATTCGAACATTATCTTTATATCGACCGTGGGTAATGCCTAAGTTGATGAGGGCATGCATGCGGGGATAACTCAACTGAAGGTAGGTTATAGTACCTTATCCGTCGAGTTAACTGGTAGAAGCAAACACAGGTCAAATTTCAAAGGGGTCGGCAAAGGCTCGCGTAGACCGTTCCGACTAGTGTAAATGATTGCTTAAGGATGCACTCGGTGGCTTTTGTGGTGTTTCCCACCGTTGCGAATGTTTTACTCACCTCTCTCAACTAGGGTGATAAATACTAGTGGTATCGAATGGAGGTTGTAGACAAAGTCAAGGAACCTTGGCTGGTTTTAATCAACCATGAATAAAATTGACTAGCGTCATAGATAACATTCCTCGTAATGGAGCGGAATAATTTCACTACCTCTTTCGTTGAAACCAGGCTTCTTGGTGCGAGGTAATGCAATGATTACGATTACGGCTCGAAGTAATCGCTCACCTCCGAAATTATTTTCCAGTCAGCGTTCCCTTAATTCCACGTACCTCTTCCATCCTACTTCGAAACTTGACAGATCTTCCTAAAGCATACAACAATAATGCTGAGCAAAGAATTTACAGAAAGGACATATTTAACAAGAGGCCGAGTTTCAATTATGCAGAGAACAAGCCTTTACTATATCATTCTTGGTTACTTTCGTCCTATATTCCTTATATATAATAAAATGTTATACACGACAAAGAGGACTAATTGTGGCTCTGTGATTGCCACTGTATAGACCCTTAACTTAAAGGAAACGGACCGCATTACTGGAGACGGCAGGACTTGGTTTAGTGACGCTTCTGGGTGTTGAGTCGATGGCAACGGAAGTGAAGTACGTCGTCAATAGGCTGTGAAGTTGATATTTCATCCACACGGTGCTTTTGCCAGTAGTAAATACGGTTTATTTCTATCATTCCTCCTCTCCAGAAGCTTTACCGTACCGTTATTATTCAGTTTACTCAGCAAATTATCTTAGTAATTGCACGTCCCTCACAGTAACTTCTACCGGCCAGAGCACCAAATGGTACATAGCTCACGATAACCTCTTTTAAGTTACATAGGTGCAGTTGCATAAAATTATAGTATACATTTTTGCAGAATCATGTTCTAGGGAATCCTTGGAAGGCGGAAGACTTGTCCCTCAAGCCTATTGTCATTCATGTTGCACGACTCAATATTGCACAAATTTAAGATGGAGGAGAACAGCAAATAAATTATATCGGGGAGCTAGGATCTCATCAAATAGAATCCAAGAAATTTTCCGTGAACTTCATCTACTGGGTATAGGAAGGATTGATTGATTGGCTCGGAAGGAGCGGAACGCAATTCTAATTTAAATGGATAAGAGTTGCCATTGACCCACACTAAAAGTAAAACTTTACATATCAAAATATCTAGAAATATTATATAATGCCCAGTTTTTTCCGATTATCCCTAGACGACAAAAATTGCCCATGAAAAAACAATCACATTAAATTCTCCAAACCATTTTCTAACCTGGTAACTTTTTATGTTGTACAACTGTGCACGTTATGCATGCACCATAAATGCTCCCGAAAATTACATAAATGCCGTATATTTAGAGATTATTTCCGAATAACACCAATTCACATATAAATATCTTTCTCGGTTATATCAAAAGATGAATATTTATCCAACGCAGCAAAAATGGCAGCGTGCAAAAAGGAACACTCCCTAAATACTTATACAAGTATACAACCAGTTTGAAAGCGAAACTTGGGTATTCTAGTCTAAGCATAAATGTTGACCAAATGCAATTAGCATGGGGTGCTCGAGGAGTGTTCCTGGTAAAAATAAGAGAGCTGGGGTGAGGAATGATTTGGTCACGAAAGAATGGAGGAGGGTCGAATGAGTAAACAGACGTATGAGAGAGTAGTAAATGGTTTTAGAGGATCGAGAAAGTCACGGGTGAATGAGGTCGATGAGACTCGAGACTCTTTTGGAAAACGCGGAGGAGTCTCAGGAACAGAAGAGCATGCATGAAACAATGCATAAATGTGACAAAGGTGAAAGGTGGATGCAAGAGATACACAGTATGGAAGAAATTATTAAGAGGGAGAAAGTTGCCTGAATTAGCAGAAAATCAGACTCTTTGAACTTCACCCATATCGAAATGGAATGACGCTGAAGGTACGCATGCACAAGTGAGAGATGCCTTCACGTTCTAAGATCTCCTAATTTTTTCCGACAAACTGCTGACTCTAGAAAGTTGAAACCTCTGTTAGAACGTAAACTTCCTGCAGACGTATATAATTTTAACCATGACTTTCGAGAGCGCTTCTGCAGTTTGGCCTCTTTGGCCCACTGGTAAAACCGCCTGGTCCCTGGTTGAAACTTCTTGGGTTCGTTGTCACGTTACGACGCTCGGTCTTAGAACTGTCGCTTCCAAGAATGCCAATATTGTACACATTGATAACATCATCATCGCAGTCTCTCCCTACGGACGATGAATTCCTAGGGGCGTTTAACCATGCAAGTGGAGAAAACGGAGGAATATACGTTCTCCTTGTACACCTCGACGCCATTTTAAGCATTAAAAACGCTTCTCGCTATAGGGGTACCTTTGAAAACACTGTGCCATATTCGGCGCAGCCATTTACGTCTTGTATGCATACAGACTGTCCGACCAATACATTTCTTCGAGTATCTACTCCCAGTCCAGAGAAAAAAATTTGAATACCTAAGAATTTGATGGAAACTCGCACGTATGTGCATGCATATAGTAATGAGTATTTATTATTTTGTAACTCAATGAAACTAAAAGGGAAAGGAAGGGTAATAATTATTTTAAGAACTAGGTTCTCGAGGTGATTGGTGTAGTAAGATTCCTCGTTACGAAATAGTTTTTGCCCAAGTGCTGAAGGACGTTAGCTATGAAATTATCTTTGCCATTGTTGTACCCGTGTTCCAAGAGAAATTAAAAAATTAGCAGATAAAAAGATTTATTCAATAACCAAATTCTCTTCTCTGGTCTATATTTTAAGCCTAAAACTAGGATTGAGATTTAAAGTATCATCTGGCAAGTTTACAAGAAATTCGTTCCATCATTCAGGAATTATAATGGCTAAGAGATGAAAAACTTATGCAGACTGAGCAAATCGCTGCTGTTTAGTTCATTAATTTCAATTTGATTGCATTACGTCTTCCAACAATTGAAAACTAATCGAAGAACGCTCTTTAAGCAAAAAGAAAGCAAAATAGTCATCAATAGACACCTGAATTTCAAAAATAACAAGTAACAAGTCTCGAAGAAAAAATAAGATGGCCAAACTTGTGAAACAACGTAACAGTAGACAAAAACAATGAGATTCTTTATTTTCAACGAATACATTTTTTCAATGGATCAAATTTTTCAACTGAAGATATCCTGTACACTTAATACCTGTTTACTGATTAATACTTGATCTAATTGCCCAAACTCCCGCCTAAATAATAATTTCTGCGAACTGACGAAACACATTCATAGAACGGCAAGGATGAAAAACTTATTCTTTCAATTTTTTGTTTACCAGGAGGTAAGGCATAAAATATAAAAGATTAGATTTCCCTAGATTGAGATCTAACCTGTTCAGCATAAGTATTCATGAATTAAAGATCTAACATCTCGTTTTTTAGCTAATCATAAATAATGAAGGGAAATAATTTGCATTAAAATTTGATGATATTATGGAAAATATTTCTAGAAAGCCATTTCGGCGACCTCCTACTTGTTTTGAAGTTGTTATTGGTCGTTTTAAAGCTTTAATATTGTATCTGTGATAACTCGTATTTTTTATTGGAAATATTTCGACTCGTGGAAACCAAAGAAATTGAATGTGGGAGCAATACGGAAAATATCAAATTCAGAGATACTCACTCTCCGATCTCTTCGAGCTTCTTCAACACTTACCTATTGTTTATTACAGCTACCAGTTTATGATTAGAAAACATAACATTCCCAAAGTTCACGATTATCTAATATTTTAATCAAAACTGCGGCATGAAAATATTTAATGCTACACATGATAAGGCATTCCTATACGTAGGAACTGAAAAAATCATTTTGATGAGTTTTTAAACAAGTCCTAATTTATATAATATCGCATAAAAACAAAATCCAGCTTAGTCTCGAATAGCTGTCTGTGATAAATGCAAAGCACTAATACAATATTGTTCACATCGAGCATTCATCCTAGTTTGATCAATGCCCTTGAGCTTCCGTGCTTAAAATGAACCATCCCACACAAGATGATATAATAGATGGCATGTCGGTAATTTCTTCATGTATTCTGAACTAAGAAGGTGGAAGACGTGGAAGATGAGGTTTTCAAAGGTAGATTGATGATTTGGAGAAGAAATGGAGACCGCAGCAAACGTTTTAATAACCTTCAATAGTGACAAACTATAGTATGCCGAAACGAATGCCAGACGTTCAAGAGTGATCAGCGCTTAGGAGATTGAATTTAATGGGAAGGGCGCAACAGGCCCAATTCATAGAACAGCAGAGTAGTAGGGTGAGAGGAAAGGGTTGCGCCATGCCTAGCTGGATCAAAACTATGGTATCGCAATATGTTGACGAGATTTTGTACCTGCAATGTGTCATTAATCTCAGACGATGTTCTATTTTATAAGAGCTTCAGTCCGCGTTATGCATGGGACCAAATTATAGATAGATCAAGAAAATTCCTAAATAATTGTACACGTTTTTGATGCGTAAACCCTGCTTAATTTCTACCCGCTCCTGTTGGAGCACTTATGTCATGATCAGTCAAGACGGACATGGAGACGAAAGTGACAAACCACAAATGTAGACTTTTTCACGGCTCAAAACTATCTTGAATGGTACCTCTAGTTTGTAAACACTCGTTGGTGTGCACTAAATATACGCTATATTAAAACTTAATGGAATGTTGCGTTTATTTTATTTTCCAAATACATGCTACATTGGTAAACGGAAGATATCCCCCGCCAGGTGCAATTAACACGAGACTACTGGTCTTGATGGGTTAGGACAGAAATCATCTTGAACCAAGCCCTGAGGCGTGTGCACCTCAAACATTGAGATTAAGGGAGGGCAGTTAATTTTCCTGGGCCACCTGATGTTCCTCACGAAATTTTAGTCCTCCAAAAATCGCACCTGAAATTTTTAGGTAGGACTGTCCAGAAGAATCCCCTAAGATTCCACAGTGAGACTATTAGGTCGGAAGTCCAATGATCGACCCACCCGATCCACATCTTGTGATAGATAACAATGCTGTCGAATCTCAGGCGAAGTCCATTCTTGCGTTAGTAATGCGTTTATTTTTTCCACGAACCATGCTTAATGAGGCAGCTAAGGCGATTTTCAGGTAAAAAAATACTCATTCTGGAAAGGCGTGAACATGTGCGGAATTTAAACAGTCCGTTGTGTATCAGCCGTTGCTTGAGTCGAATTTCATACGCAGAAACACATTTAAAATCTCCGCGGTAGCCTCCGGGGAAAACGTTCTCGTAAAACAACAAATTTTGAGAAACCGTAGGTCAATCACGAGGTCAAGAAGCGGAGCGGTCGAAACATTTTTCGTCGGGACCTCCAGAGTCGTGCCAAGGTTAAGAGGATTCGAATATTTCTCCTACAAGCGTCTTTCACTCACTTCCGTACGCGTCGCTACAGAAAGGGAGGGCTTGTTGAGCCACCGAAGAAAAAGAAAAAGACTTGATACAGGTGGGGGGAAGAAAAGAAGGCGGGATGATGGAGGGAGGATGGGGGGGAAGAAAGAGAGATCGAGATGAGGGGAAGGATGGGGGAAGGATGAAAAACGGGAGGGAAGAACATGTGGCAACGGACTGAGGGGAGGAATAGGGGGTGGGTGAGAGATAGAGCTCCGAAACGGAGCAAAAAAGCGTTAATCGCTTTTATCAACGTCATTCTACACGCCTTAACAGTAGCGATGGAAGTTTGACTCGTAGGTGTAATTACCACAGCTTTTTACGATTGTGAAGTCGAAAAAAAGGTGGACGGACGGGGACGTGCTATTCGTTGGTGCTGGTTATCGCCGTGAATTATTAAAATGCCTCTCGATGCCTGTTCCTGTCCGCGATTTTCTCTTTCATCGGCCACCAGTTTATGTCCGATTTTTTTGTTTCGCCAATTGTTGTGGAAGTGAATTAAATCGTTGGTGGAGTGCGCATATACTTTATTTTT
This sequence comes from Hetaerina americana, assembly GCF_022747635.1. NCBI lineage: Eukaryota > Metazoa > Arthropoda > Insecta > Odonata > Calopterygidae > Hetaerina > Hetaerina americana. The sequence continues at coordinate 704,846 of NW_027287383.1, read as the reverse complement.
AGCGATGTATCGTCTCTCGGAAATATTGCTCGAGACTTTTTTTTGAAACACTGGGAATTGCCGAAAAGAAAAAAAGACGAACTAGCACAAAGGGATTAAAAACAACTTAATAATAATGTCGGAAATTGGAGACTTTGTTGGAGCAATACAAACAGCTGTGGCAACGTCCACAGAAAATTTACAGGTAAAGTAGAAAGAATCGACCTACTTAAAACACAATAGCCTTAATTGTTTTCATAAGAATTGATGTTTATCCAAGAATCATTAAGGCCACATTTAACATTTTTTTCTCGCGAAAATGCTTTCACTCAGCAGAGAAAGGTGACTAAAGTAAACATTGCCATTCACATTCGATGTGAATGACAATGTTTATTTTGGTCAAATATTTCATTTGCACTTCCACTTCTTGCAATACGCCGTGCGAAACAGCCGACAGTAATTATGCTCACTTTGAGACTGTTAGGAAATTTTTGCGGACATTAAGTACATTTCGATGGCGTGTTAACGGGAAATCAAAAAAATAGGTCTAGAATTGGAAAAATGTATTATTTTAATTGAATTGCGTCACCAAGAACTTGTTGGGTCACATTTTCACTTTCAATATACATTAATCATAAATGGAAGAGAGAAAACTGCAGGCTGAACTTCGCTGAAAATTATGGTAGACGATCATTAGTGAGTTCCTGAATTTCGGTTCGAGTACTAAATCCACGTGGTTTCAATGGTGAAATTTCGAAATCATAAGTTCGCCAAAAATCTGATGGACGGAGAGACTAAGTACTGTTAAGCTTCTATGCCACTCCTGACGCGAAACTAAATACAAAACATAACCTTCAATTACTATAATCCATTTTTCGCTCACATACTTTCAACCCTACTTCACAAAGACCATTATAGCGCATCTTTTCTTCACACCACTATATTCTTCTCTCTATCACAGTCGTCAACATTCCATAACCTCTCGATGTCTCGTGAAACTATTTTTCTGACTCAAAATTTCTCCCAACAACCTTGTCTTCTATGCGTAGCACATCGTTTTTTCGAATCGGAGAGGAATGAAAAAAATACACTCAGCAATCATATATTAAAGGCTATAAATCGTTATTAATCACTATTTAACAGGATTACATTTAAAAACAATGTGTTACAGTCGTGACGATATCTAGCTAATAGGTTAGTGTCTCGCATTTGATAAATTCTTTCGATAACCTTCAGCTCGCGAGCTGAACCCTTGCACGGAACATGGATGCTGCATTGTGAACGCTCGAGGGTTCCTTCTATACTATATGTCATCGTACGAGGGGCAGAATGAGGTTGGCACACGTAGCTAGCTATAAATTAGAAAAAAACGAACGTGACCGGTAGAAAAACTGTAACGCACCCTTTTCAAAGCAAATTATTATTCGCAATTCTTAATTTCATATGCACAAGGGTGAATGAATGTCGATAGCCATCACATTAACCCACACCAAGGATCACGTACAGTCTCCCAAGCTCTCAAAAGTGTGAAGCGAACAATAAATAATTTTACACTCTCCTCTCACCTAATAAACTCCTCAAACCATCATTGGGAAGCCAACGGCATGTTTTAAATTTTTATTGCGTAGGTTACATCAAATCTCGAATAGCAAGGAAAAAACGAATTTTATTGCTGTAGCCCACCGGTGGGGAGCACCTTTCATCTCACGGATCGTGAATGGAATAAAACACACAACAATTGTGAGTGTGGCTCCGGGTGAAATTTCCATTAAAATATCATAATCGAGGTAATTTATTAATATCTCAGGGAGGTATGAAACACATCCAACAGGCTTCTTCACCCTACTGCCTCATCTTGGAATCAGGGGATTAATTTTCAACAATTACAAGACCATCCTCCTGCTACAAGTGGCATACATTTCATGAATCTATTTCTGCTTCATTACACACGTTTTTATTTAATGTCAGTAAAACTATTATAAGTTGGAGGGTTGGGCATGGCAGCTCAGTGGGTAGAGCGCTGGGCTACTTATCCGGGCTCGATTCACTCTGGACACATTAGCTTCACCTAAGCTTATAAGATTATAAAATAATAGCGGCAATGAGTGAATTCAAACTTAAAAGGCATCTTTTACACAATTAATGTTATCCGATTACCCTATTAGGCAATATCAGAGAGAATAACATGCCTCTTTTAGGCAGAAGTTGCTACGAATGGAGTAGTCAATGCTAAGTTTCGAGAATTAAAATATACATACATGAGAGGAGTATTTGAAAAAAAACTTTAATTTTTTTAAAGCGTAAAGCCTCGAAGAATTTAAAGGTTACATTATATGTGAGGTTTCCAATTGGATTGACATTTATTTGAAAAGCGATATATAGGTGATCTCTTACAGCATAGCACATAATATCTAAAGGCAGATCACCGTTAGGCCATTTTTTAATGCGATTACAGACAAAATTCAAAACTTTAAGATTTATAGGCACGCATCCTTGTTAAATTTGCGGCTGCTCAACCTTATTTTGAATTCAGAGTAAGAACTTTGGTATAACTGATCCACAGGTATTCCCTTAAATTTCGTTAGGATGATTAGTACTTTCATAAATATAGATAGCAATAAATGATGTGATGACTACCACGATATTATTTATAACACACTTTACCAGTTACCACTTTCGAGTATGGCAGACGAGGGCTTCTTGTTTATTGATTCATGAGATAATGGACTCGACAAGCTCTTCTGCTAAACCCACAGTTTGGGAGTTCGAGCGTTGACTCGGGCCTGAGGTACCTATTAATGTACTCAAATTTATCTAATTCTGAGCATACGATATAATTCTCTGACTGGAATTTTTGCCACGCAATGCCATGAAAGCGGGTGGTAGCAAAAACTGAACTCGAGTGGATGGCAATAGATAGGAATGAGATCAATGAAAAGTTATTGCACGGACGTCCACAGGCTTTCAAAGGGAGATCGGATAATTCATAAATGAATAATAAATTTTAGATGCCTTCTTAATAGATTCATATTTTTATCAGAAAAAATAAATGTGTAGATTACAGTACCAAAAATGTGTGCCGCTCTACGGCGAACATAATAAAATGAACTTAACAGAAAGCAGAATTTTGGAATCCAAACAGTTTTATTCCATCGTTGAAGTAGTTATAATTTGTAAGTAATCAAATAGTAGTTGTATTCTTATTGTGCACTCTAAACACAAGGGTAAACAAATTAAGGTAATATGGTAGGTGTTCGGAACATTTTTGATTAGGGGTGACGGAGGTTAATAAATTTGTTCTGACTTCCTCGTCGCACGGTTCCATAAAATGTTTAAATACAGAACGAAGCAGGGAAGAACGAAGCGGAGGTAGGTATGACTTTTATCAGGACGAAATTAACATTGCCAGCCAATTCTTCGACCGCGAAAGCATTATATGTCCCGATTTGTTGACGTTTGCGCCTGGGAATTGCGGAGCTATGGAGGATAGAGAGATAATGTTCCGAAGCCAAATCTCGTGCGGGCGGGATAATTTTAGGTGAAGCTCCGCAAGTGAAGGACTAGAGTAAAGGGGAGGAGGGGGGACAAGGAAGGTGGGGTGGGGGAATATGGACCGCTTTGACCTTGGAAAGTAAAGCGTCAGAATTTCACTCGCGTCCCAGCGTACGCTTTCGTGTCTCGCGCTGGTTCCGACGCCACCAGACGGGGAGACTCAAAAACATGTCGCGTCGATAGTGCGTCGCACCATGCCACGCTTCCGGCGAGGAAACTGTGAACTAGCGAGATGCGCAGGCGATGAGACGAGCTGGAGGACGCAACATCGGGGGAAATAATATTCGATAAGAGTCGGTTTCACGGTCGTTCGTCCATCCCGTGTGTTCCAAAGACCATTTTTTTAAATTCCGAGTAAGATTGGGGATGAGAGACGATCCCAAGTGGAATATACAGTTCGTGAAAACGGTTGAAAAGTATCCTGTGCTCTACGATGCCGGGAACGAGGGTTACTGCAGCAAGGACACGGTGGAGGAAGCGTGGAGAGAGGTGGCTAGCGCCATGAGAGAATCAGGCAAGTAAAATATCTTTTATTTTTCTCAACGCCGGAATCGCATTCGTTATACCTTCTCTCCACTATCACCGAACATACCAACGTCAACCAATAGCTAATGGATTTATTTGTTTGAAAGAGAATCCGAAAGTAATTTAGTCGTACGTCAGAGAGGCTAAGGGAAATAAGTCAGCGGTTAATTCACTCAAAAACGATGAAGGCGAAAGAATAACTAGCAGTTTGAAGAAGGCTAACATATAAATTCCTTCTTTCTAACTGTCTTCAGTAATGTATCACAATGTCTCCGATAGCTTGCCAAATTGTGCCGGCCAACCGATGTCCAAAATTGAAATTCGTATAATGGAATAGAAAGTTAGCTGAAAAATATTATGCCAAATAAATCCTACGAGCCCTATCAAATAGTCGTTCGTATATTTAAGGAGCTAGTGTCGGAAATCTCACCATGATTAGAAATTATATTTTTTTAAATCGCTAGCAGATCGCAAGGTTCCCAGCGATTATAATATGGCTAATGTAGCACCTATATATTATTAAAAACGGAGACGAGGAGGAACCCAGCAATGACAGACCTATTCCCTCACATTCATTTCATGCAAGGTCGTGGAACACATACAAGGTCTGTTCAAAAAGTATCACCACTTTTGTGTTTTTTCAAAAATTATTTATTTCATCAGTAATATCTATTATGTCCCCTTCAAAGGGGACATAATAGATATTACTGATGAAAATTTTTTTCAAATCCTCGAAGCACTTCAGAAAATCATTTTTTGTGATCTTGTTCAGCTCCTCCTTCGATGCTGTTTTTACCTCGTCAATCGTAGCGTAGCGTCGTCCTTTCATAGGCCTCTTCAGTTTCGGAAACAAGAAAAAGTCACTGGGGGCCAGGTCTGGGGAATACGGTGGCTGCGGCATCATTGGTGTATGGTTTTGGCCGAAAGTTAACTTTATGCTAATTAATTAATGCTAACAGTTAGAGATAAGGCGGGTAAGGTAATAGTTGACACAGGAAAGATCCAAGAGAGATGGAAGGAGTATATAGAAGAACTGTATAGTAAAGAACTTCGACGAACAAAGTTAGACAGTGAAAAAGAATATGACGGAAACCTTGCCTCCCCCGCTGCCGGGCACGACACACGGCCGATTAGGCCGAGCCCCGTAGTTGCCAGGACTCAAAGTCTCTGTATTGTCCATCATTTAAATCTTGGGAATGATAATTGAGGTGGTTTCTCGTTGCCTTCCTTAATAATGTTTTTAACGTGACACCATCACTTACTGGCCACCCTACTGGGGTCAGACGCCATTGCAGCCGCCTCACTGAGGAACAGACGCTGCGTGAACTACCTTCCGCCTGGCCCCTAATCTTCGACCTATCTGCCATGGGTGACCCTACCAGGAGCAATTATAATTACTCCCGCCAGCACAGCTCTAGGGGTCATCGGAGCGCACAAGCCCTTCCACCACGTCATGGTTGTAGTTCGGGGAGGGTGGAAATAAATAAATATATAAAAAATACATATTATATATATATAATTTTAGAATAATATCCAGCGGCGGGGACGAGAGCCAACGAGAAGTTGCCATAGTATTAAATAAAGAGGTAGGTAGAAGCGTAGTCAACATAGATCAGGTAACTGATAGATTATTACTAAATGAGATAAAAGCAGAACCGACGAACTTGGTTATTATTCAGGTACACATACCACCGGGCAACCATAAGGAAGAAGAGGTCGATAGGATATTCCATCAGTTAGTGGACATACTCGCGTGTGTTCCCGCAGGGAAAAACTTGATGGTGATGGGGGATTGGAATGCGACGGTAGGTGAAGGAAGAGATGGTGATGAGGTGGGGGACTACGGTTTAGGCACGAGGAATGACCGCGGGGAGAAAGCAGTTGAGTTCTGCAGGAGACAGGGGCTAGTCATCACCAACACTTGGTTTAGACACCACAAAAGACGCAGGTATACATGGAAAATGCCAGGTGACTCAGAAAGGTATCAGCTAGATTATATCCTGGTTAGACAAAGGTTTAGGAACGGTGTGATAAATTCACACAGCTTCCCGGGAGCGGATGCGGACTCTGACCACAATTTAGTTGTTATGAAATGTAGCGTCCGTTTCAAAAAGATAAGGCAGGGGCGGCGAGTTAGAAAATGGAATGTAGAAGCATTAAATGGTTTGAAAAGGAAGGAATACAAACAGGCGGTAGAGGAAATCATAGAGGATGGTAAAGAGGTAAGTACTATCGAAGAAAAATGGGAAAGTTTCAAGAAAGGGTTGTCTAAAGCCGCAAATACTATACACTATTGGAACCGTTAACGCTAAAAGGACTAGGAAACCATGGATCACGGATGAGATGATTGCAAAGATGGATGAGCGGCGAAAATGGAAGAATATAAATACAGAGTTAGGCAAAATGAAGTACAAAGAATTGAACAATAAATTGAGGCGGGCAACAAATAAAGCAAAAGAAGCATGGTGGAAGACGCAGTGCGAGGATATGGAAAGTCTGCAGAGGAAGGGTGAAATCGGTGCGCTGAACAGCAAAGTTAAATCGTTATCGGGAAGTAAGAAAGGAAGAGCTATGCTAAAAGTTAGGGATAAGGCGGGTAAGGTAATAGTTGACGCAGGAAAGATCCAAGAGAGATGGTAGGAGTATATAGAAGAACTGTATAGTACAGAACTTAGACCAACAAAGTTAGATGTTGAAAAAGAATATGATGTAGAGAAAGACAGCTTAGGTCCAGGCTTACTAGTCAATGAGATAGAAAGGGCATTAAGGGAGATAAAACTAAATAAGGCCGTTGGGGTGGATAACATTCCCGCGGCACTATTGAAAAGGGAAAATGTGGTAGGAAGAGGCTATATGGGCTGATTCGTAGTATTTATGAGGAAGGAATCTGGCCGGAAGACTTTGTGAGATGCGTTTTAGTTCCTATTCCGAAAAAGGTAAAGGCTATATCATGTGAGGACTACAGGACGATAAGTTTGATATCCCAAGCAGCTAAAGTTGTTCTCAGGATCATAAACCAAAGGATAGAGAGTAGGGCAAATGATTACTTAGGGAATGATCAGTTTCGGTTTAGGAAGGGGAGAGGTACGCGTGTTGCCATTGCAGTAATGAGATTATTAATCGAGAGGAATATAGAACACAACCAGGAGGTATTTGCCTGTTTCGTAGATTTCGAAAAAGCGTTTGATAGAGTGAATTGGGAAAAACTAATGAGTATATTGCAGAAAATAGGAATAGATTGGAGGGAAAGGAGGCTAATCCGCAACCTGTACATGTCTCAGACTGCTCAGGAGCGAGTGGAGAACGGGGAGTCCGGTTGGGCAGTGTTAGGAAGAGGTGTACGGCAGGGTTGCCCATTATCACCCTTGCTGTTCAACCTATATGCAGAGGAATTGATCAAAGAGGCATGGGAAGAAATGGAGGTAGGAATGAAAGTGGGCGGGTAATTCGTAAAATCAGTTAGGTTTGCTGTTGATCAAGCTTTAGTTTGTCAGTCAGCCAAGGGGTTGCAAGCATTGCTGAGTGAATTGGAAATTCAGTGCGACAGGTATGGGATGAAAATCAATATTAATAAAACAAAGGTTATGCGATTTTCTAGAAAGAAAAAGAATAAGCTAAACATTAAAAAAGGAGGGCAAAAAATAGAGCAGGTAGAACAGTTTACGTATCTGGGAAGTACTTTGGACCAACATGGTCAAAGTAGTAGGGACGTAAGGAAAAGAATTGCGCTAGGCAAAGAGGGTTTCACAAGGAGGAGGGAGTTGATGACAGGGACGTTGAGTAAGGATGTTAAGAAAAGACTCGAAAAACTTTTATATGGAGCGTAGCTATGTACGGCGCGGAAACGTGGTCATTGAAGCAGGAGGATAGACGTAGACTGGAGGCTTTCGAAACGTGTGTGTGGAGAAGAATGGAGAAGGTCAATTAGACAAAGAAGAAAACAAATGAAGAAGTACTTGGTATGGTGGGTGAAGAAAGGGGTTTGTTGGGAGAAATCCTATGAAGGTAGGAAAAGTGGATGAAGGGAGTATTGACCGGCAGCGGGATGTTGACTGTAATTGAGGCGAGAATGTTGGGCAAACGAGGAAAGGGAAGGAACAGGATAGGGATGTTGGACGGGATGAAGGGAGGAAGAAAGTACTCAGAGATGAAAAGGGACCTGATGTAGAGTGGGATGTTGTGTTTTGCTGGGGGTCACAAATTGTTGAATCAGTCATTTTGTCCATCCAAAAACCTACCTTGACCGGTAGATTACCTAATAATAAAAATAATATAATATATATTTATAATATATATATAATATATATATATAATATATATATTATATATATATATATATAATATAAATAAATAAATATATATATGTAAAATAGTATATCTCTTTTCGCACTGGGACAGACCGAAACACGGACCACCTAGTTTCGTTACCCTCCGAATCGAAACGCAACTTTTCTTCTGTTGCGATCGCCATTCCTGGCCACTGATATCGATGAATTGGTCAAGATTCTCGTTACTCGCAAAAAAAATTCGGAGGGAGGGCGACAGAGCGAAAAAACTTTCTAAACACTTGAATTTCTAATGCGGCATCAGGAATAAGGTCGTGTGAACTAATAGAATAGTAGTGTGTACTAAATTTGTAATTATTTTTTCCGTTACTGGTACAAGGTCGTATAAGAGGTCTGCCAATTCAGTACCTTTTTAAAAACATTGCTACTCATTTCGTTACAAACAATCATGTGATCTATTGCTGTGAGCCAATAAAGAGCAATACAAAGTGTGGAAAAGGAGCACATTTTTTTGTAAAAGCAATTTTTGTGTTTTATAAAACGTAGCGTGTGGTTACCACTAATTGTTTCGGTCCTAGCTAGTGACCATTAGAAACTAAAATTAGATGTCACTTATAATTTCAGCATTGAAAAAGTTCCAGAATTAAAATTCCATTCCAATAGCTGAAGGAATATTGTTCCCACCTCTAATTTTTTTTACCAGATTCGATTGACAGAGGGAATACATTGCTTTGGGAAGCAGACAAAACTGTCTCCATGCCATGCCCTCTCCTATAATACCAGGTCATTAAAATTTTGAAACTCTTTTCATCCTCACGTTCTAAGTACGAAATGTTTCATACATTAAATTTGAAGTAAGCAAATCACAGACCTAAGCGATATTATTCCATATTCCCGAGTTCAAATATTGTTATCCATTGCGAAGAGTAAAATAATTTTGTAAATCATGAAGAAAATTCATACTTTAAGTCAGAATGAATCATATGCGTCCCATTCATATTTTACAGAAAAAAACATCCTGTCATACTAAAAGCCTTTTATCATTTTATGGCTCACTTTCTACATATGCATCTATCATTCTTTATCATCATCTCGGTTTGAAATTAAACAAAAAAAGTTATTTTACTTCTTCATAAAATCTAGAGTTTCGCATTCCCAAAGTTATTGATTCAGTAGCACATTATCTCATAATGAGGGAGCAACTGATATTTTCTGGGTTCAGAGTTGAATTATTATTATCCGCCTTCGACTGGCGAATAAGCTTAAAATGCAAAAATAAACGTTCTGAGACGATACATCGTACTATGTTAATGAGGCCAGACAATGAAGTCGGCCAATTTTAGTAAAAAGAGTAGTCCTGAATAGATGCATGCATGTTTTTCCTCAAATAGTCGCTCTTTCTTCTAAAATTTCTGTTACTTGGAAGGTTTGTTTCCTTGGTTTAATTTGACATATTAATTCCAATTTTTTTCAGTTATCAACTGCAAAGATAAATGGAGAAACCTACGGACTAGTCTCACCAGGCACCTCAGGAACATGAATGAACCGTCCGCTCTCTCTGGGAAGTACAGAAGACCGTACTACATGGCACCTTATATGTCCTTCTTGATACCTTACACCAAAAGCCGATCGTAAGTCAATGGAGGAAAAAGGTGGAATTACCTGTCATGTTTAATTAACCTTTTATGGGGATCATGAGTTTCATAGCTCTATATTAAATTTACTCCTGGTCGTCTCGATGTAGAATTATTTCTTCCCACGATTTCAATTGATGCGAATTTCACTTACGATTCGAATCAATCGATTGAGCATTCCATGAGTGGCCACTACCAAATTAATCTTTAATGCATTACTGAAACAGCTATAGCAAACTGAAGTCTGACATCAAGAAGCAATACGTAACAATGTGTTCAGGATATTGCAAAAAATGTTACCACCCGTCACAAGCTGATCAAAACCTAAAGCAACCAAGTTTTCGAATAAAACAATAAACATCTACGTGGAAGTGGAGTCACTAGATATCAGGAACGATGGGCGAGCTATTTTAGGCAGAATTCCTGCATTTAAATAGCCAATGTACCACCAAAATATAATATTCTATAATTTGGTGACATGACATAATTCATTCAAAAACTAAGATTTACAGCTTGCTATGAAATGATAATTTTTTATATATTATTCCTAAAATGGCTCTGAAATAAACAATTGGTTATTTCCGACCCATCGGAGGAGATGAGAACGGTGCGAATGAAGGGGGCAATCGTCCCCTTTACTCCTACATTTACCCCTACACGAGACTTCCCATTATTAATTTTTCCAAATTTGGTAGCCTTGTCGAACGTATCGTTATCCCCTGCTGATTGGTACGCTGGAGTAATTTTACGAATTGACCGCCTAATCTTTGATAATTGTTGTACTATGGATTCTTTGAGAATTGAAAAATATGTTTCTCGCAAAGGATTTTGAAAATCCCTTCTTATACTTTTTTTGGGAAGGTTCAAACTCCAGAAACGCCGAAACCTCCCGCGATAGTATGAAGCTTCATACTTTTTGGATTTTTCTCCGCGTTGCTTTGTCTTTCAATGATATCAGTTTAGGCAGCTATCCCGCGAACGTCTTCGGGTCAGGAGTGTGGGTTTCAACCCTGAAGACACTAGCAAGATGGCCAGAGATGCTGCAGACGTAGAAAGTTAAGAAAGCTTAAATAAAACCCTGAAACGGAGCAATTCAAAACTGAAAACGCCGTCTAGATCTGAGAGTAACCTCCGCTATATAGCCATCAAGAGGGTTCACGGATAATTTTGACAATATTTTTCATTTCTCCGAATGAGACGTCCTTACTTTAGGGAAATTACTGGAAGGTTTTTTAAAATTATGGACACGTAATGATTTCCGACTTCATGAATTGAATATAGTACTGTAAAACATATAGTTTTAAAATGATAATAATTTCAAAAGGTGTTTGAAATGAACCTTTTAACAGGGAGGGCATGAAACAAAATTTATTGCTTGCCCTGTCTTCCTTCCGCAGGTACAAAGCTGAATTACTGTCGGCCGAAAGACCTCGGAGAAGCTCTTTTGACTGCTCAGCCGACAGAAGGTATGTTCCTCAAAAGTTCCTTCTGCCGCAATAATCATGCAAAGAGCATTTTAAATCGCGATAATGTCGTAAACGTCCTTTGTGTGTGTTGAACATTTAAATTGTACATAGTCTATGAATTTATTTCCTTATTTGGGTATACGCAGTTATCACTTACGTTTTAGGCCTTTTAAGCCATTAAATTTGCTCTGAAGTTGAAAAATGCAACGAAAAAATTCATTTTATGTCGTAGTAGAATTTTAACTTTTTTTTAAATATACTAAAATTTAGAGGTAATTTAGATTTTCTATGGGCTATGGCTAAAATGAATTTAAACGCGAGTGCATTATGCGGCCACTGTACATTCAACTAACGATAGTGATAACCAAACATATGGTCCAAAGCATGTTTGCTGAGATAGCCACACCCACTTACTGTTCTATGAATACAACAGTTATTTAACACCGAAAAGCATTGCGACAAGAACAAATGAGACTTTTGGAGACTAGCGGCTCGTTTTATTGAGACAGATATTGATGCGAGAAATCGTTCTTTGGAGACTTAGTCCACCTCAACCACACATCAGAATGTAGGGGTCCGCCTTAAAGGAACTTGGCTAAATTACAAAGGTATCAGGAATATTCATTTAATTTTTTACTCTGATTCCCCAGAAGATTAATATGGCTGCACTTTAATCAAATGAATCATCAAAATAAATTTGTGCTTGACGGGTGTTGTTCACGTGGTGTCCATAGAAGGTTCCTCAGAAAAATTAATCACGGAGGTGTGAGATGAAGGTTTGCAGCCGTTTATGTTTTGCCATACATTTATTTTATGGCTGCAACGATGTTAAAGCCCAAGTTATACACATATTTCCAACAAACTGATGCTTTCCCTATAAAATAAAGAACAGTAAATTTTCTCTTACCTTTTCTTCTTTACACTGTTCTGTTTACGAATTCATACTAATGATTGCAGAGGCATCTGACCTATTAGTGACTATTTCGTTATCATGGCGTTCAATGCAATTATGAATGCTATTCTAAATGAGATAAATGCTTATAGATTTGTGATGATAAAATCCGTTCATGAAGTACATAACTGCATTTTGTAAAACATTTCTGTAAGTACGTATCAAGGACCTATGATAACGTTACATTAACGTTGAGCGGAACGTGGTGATATAATATCCAAAATTACATTCAATTTCTATGCATGGTGTTTTATTTAGTCAACGGATAAGTGAAATATTTTCACCAATGAATTGAATCAATAAAGATATTTACTTCAATTTAAACATGAATTTTAAAATGAGTATAAGGCAATTATTTTCTAACTTTCCCTCAATCGCTGTTCTCCTATCTAATTCTCAAAGATTCAGAATAATATCGTAATGATTTCGGTAAAGTGTTTATTTCCATCAAAATTGAATGTGAAGTTAAAGTGTCTGGAGATGTAATAAATGCAGAAAGAACTAATTATTAATTCGAAGATATCGATGATCATTCACGGTGATAAAGTCAAAGGATATCAGCAGTTAGAGATTATCGGCAGATCAGATTAAAATCAGAAAAAACTGGCGGTCTATGACTCTGTATAGAGTTGGGAATTAGACATAGTGTTTTAATTTCAATTGCAACAGCGCATTCTGTGTATTCTTTCTCATACGCGAGTGATTCATGTGAGGGAAAATATTCTCATTGTCGTCTTTATTTGATTAATTGCACCTTATTCCTACGAATATTATGTTAACTACGGTTATCTTAGGGTCACCCATTAATCATAGAGGGTATTTGGGAGAGACAGGCCATTATCGACGTTAGATGCGGTAGAGGGGGGCAGATGAAGGAGTAACATAACGCAGACCGCAGTAGGACTTCGTTGTCCTCCCCAATGGACTTTCCTCATTCGTTCTTAATCTACAGCTCAGGATATGAACGAACTGATTTAAACTCACCATTGCGAGAATCACAACCGTTTTCTTCCATGCACGTGGAATTCGCCCTCAAAACATACACTGAATAATGTATAGTATGGGGTAGATTACTGTTTACATTCAGGACAAAGGCGAAGAAAATACGTAAAGTGGTTTAAGGATGACCCTTTACGCCTCTGTTACCCAGCCGCCCCTGATTACTTTGTCGGACGGTGCTGAGGTTCCCCTAACACTTGCATTTTCGCCAGCAGGTACCTGGACAGGGGAGATTCTTCATCTTACGACAACAGCCCGATCCTCGATGACCACAAGACCGCGAGACCACATGATCGCGAGGAGGATCGTCAAGGGACCAAGTCTAAGGGGTTCAGGGCGAATCAATCAGGGGGAGGAGCGACGGCGGGCGACCATGACGGCGGGCGGAGGGTACAACCCAAGCTGGAGGAGCCGGACGATGACGTGGAGTGGGGGGAGGACTACGACGGGGAGGTCTACGGCGGAGGCGAGGATGTGGTGGATGAGGAAGAGAAGGAGGACGGGGGGGAAGAGCTGGTGGTCGAGGAGCAGGAAGGGGGCGAGATGGGGCGGAAGAGGAGGAGGGTGGCCGGTGATGCCACGGTGGGCGAACCGCCCTCCGAATCAGCGAGCGCCCTGGAAGGTTCAACGGGCGAAAGGACCGCGGTGGTCGGCAGCAGTGCGGTGGCCACGTCCTCTAGAGTCCCGGGAGGGACGACGCCGGCGGCGGGCCCGGTCGGCGCGAGGCCCGGCAGGGTGGGCGGCGAGGCGTGGGACGCGGGTCCCGCCAGGGAGATGGACGACGACAGCTGGAGCGGCTGGATGCGGGAAGGGGAATTGGAGGGGTGGCCGCTCGTGGAGGAGAGGAGGGGTGTTAACAAAGTGACCAGGGGGATCGCCGGTGTGTCCAGGCAAAGGGTTTTCAGGTTGGGTCACCTGGACGGCAGGAATGCACACCTCAACATGGAACAACTGCCCGAGTCGAACGCCGACATGGACTTTTTCAGGAGTATATTGTCTGACGTGAATTCTCTCAATCCTTCTCAGAGGTCCAAGTTCAGGTTGTCCGTCCTGAAGACTCTGCACGAAATGCTCTATAATGAACAATGAACCGTACTGTGCTTACATTTTCCGCATGTTTTTATGCCCTGCTTCATTCCCTATTGCTGATCACACTTACATTTACTCTATTCAAGAAAATAATTTTTTTTCCAAATTTGCCCCTTTTCTTAAAAATGAGTTTTGCTTTAAGACGTTATCCTTACCCACACACCGTGGACCTTATTAACATATAATAAGAACCCTTACTTACGTACACGTCAGATTAATTAAAGAAAGCTGGATAGCGAATCAAATCTCTCAACGCATGAAATCGGGTAAAAGCTCATTTTGATATCTGTTGAGGTCAATCACCAGGCAACATAGTGTAACTACACTGACATTTCACTTTTGCTTATGCGAAAGTCTAATTGGGAGAAATATTTTCACTAAATTAGCTGTAACATATTTCAAGGTAATATCTCTGAGCCCTCCACCTGGACTACAACCTTGAAGTTTGCTCAGATGACCTCTGGAGCAGTGCTGGCGGGAGCAACGATAATTAATCCTAATGGGATGACCCATGACAGGTCGAAGGGTAAGAGCCAGACGAAAGGTAATCCCCGCAGCGTATGTTCCTCAGTGAGGCGGCTGCATAGGCGTCTGACCCCAGCGGAACGGCCATTGAGTGGAAGTGTCACGGCACAAACACTTTTGAGGATGGGAACGGGATATCACCTCAATTATTTATCTCACGAACTGTGATGGACCCAATGAATCCTGGCAACTACGGCACCCAGCTCACTAGGCCTTGGGTTGTCTTTTTGGAGGGTACTGGGAAATGTAGCCAAGACCAGTTTGTGTCCATTCAAAACCTAACTTAAACGTTCGACTATTAATAATAGGAATTTCTACCAGAAAATCTCCATGCAGGCAATCATGAATTACGGGAGCAGCCAAGTAGCATCACAAATGATCAAATAATGAAAGCGCTTCATAAAAATTAGTCGCTCATCGTGAGCAATTGAAAAAACAAGTTGATGAATAAAGACCGCTAGCTCAGCGGCCTCAGCTGACACCCCTCTGGCCAACAGCTTTGCTAACTTGTGGAAGCGTGGAAAGACCGCTTAAGATAGTATTTCGGCCTTGTACTTACATTACATAAAGATATCAAAGCAAACCCCTTGGGTGAGACCAGATCTCCTCTCTACACTGTGATCTCCCATAAAGCTGAGGCAGATTTCTGCGGTTACACTTAATTATAAATTTACCAAGAAATTATCTGAAGAGAAAGTGTCACGATGAAAAGCCAAGGTAGGTACCGTTGGCAAGACGAATATGCCACCATGAAAGCGAAAAAAGAAGAAGATAAGAAGAAATTACAAACATTATCAATAAATAAATAAATATAAATATTTACACATGTGTAGGGTCGCGGTATCCAGAGTGTTGGACTACTGACCGGAGGGTACCAGGTTCGATTCCCGGGCAAGTTCTCTTTGGGCATCTGCAGCTCTACCCAAGCTATGTGATTTTTCGGGTACCAGGTCTTCCTGGGAAACCATAACCGGCACAGGGAAAGGAACTGGCCCCCCTACCCTGATGTGTGAATTTCACACGCCGTCGGGCTTTCTACCTTGATCAAAAATTTCCCGGAATTTATTCAGAAAATTAAAAATACAAGTTTATTCATCTAAATCTATATTGTCCCCTTCAAAGTAATCCCCATCGACTGCAACACACTTATGCCAGCGCTTGATCCAATCCTCGAAACATTTTTTATATTCGGTTTTCGGTATGTCCATCAGTGCTTCCTGCGATTTTTCCATTACTTCCTCTCGGCTGCTAAAACGCGTTCCCCGTAATGGTTTTTTAACTTGATTGAACAGAAAGAAGTCACAGGGAGCCAAATCAGGTGAATTCGGTGGCTGTTGGATGGTATTTGTTGCATTTTTCGTCAAAAAATTACGAATAATGATAGCACTGTGCGACGGTGCGTTATCATGGTGCAAAATCCACGAGTTTTCTGCCCACATTTCTGGTCTCTTTCGGCGAATTGCTTCACGCAAACGTCTCATAACGCCCAAATAATACTCTTTGTTTACTGTCTGGCCTTCTGGCAAAAATTCATGATGCACTACACCGTTGTAATCCATGAAAACCGTCAGCATTGCCTTCTTTTTTGACTGAAAACGACGTGGTTTTTTTGGTCTCGGCTCATTTGGTGAACGCCATTCACTTGCCTGATGTCTGGATTGCGTGTCGTACTCATAAACCCACGTCTCGTCTCCAGTAATGATCCTTTTGATGAATGTGGGATCGGATTCAGCCTCGCAAATCATGTCTTTTGCGACGTCAACACGGTCTCTTTTTTGCATGAAATTGAGGTCTTTTGGCACCAACTTTGCTGCTACACGACGGAAACCCAAATCATTAACCACAATGTCTTGGGCGGATCCATAGGCAATGTTCAAGTCCTCCGCTATTTCTCTGATGGTTAATTTGCGGTTATTGACCAACATTTCTTTTACTTTATCAATTTTTTCACCGACTTTCGATGTCGATGGTCTGCCACTGCGTTCATCATCTTCGATTGACTCACAACCACTTCTGAACCGCTCGTGCCACTGGTAAACGACCGTTTTTTTTTAGAGAATCGTTGCCGAAACACTTTTCCAACATTTCCAACGTCCGTGCGCCACTAAATCCGTTTTTACGCAAAATTTAATACAAGTTCGTTGTTGCAAATTTAAATCCATTTCTGAAATTGTAAAAAATCGCCAACACACACAGAGATAGATGTACTCTTGGCTACGTAACTTTTGCAAATGTCAAGTTATGACACTAAGATTTAAAGGGAATATCAACAACAGATGTACCAATTTAACAAAAAAAACAGAACTCAAATCGGAACGATGGGAGCGCCACACGGTGGTTATTCCGGGAACTTTTTGATCAAGGTAGTAGTACTGGGTGAGCTCTATCATCACCTACCAAACCGAACTTCGGGTTGATTATTGTATTTATGGTTACATACATATATGTGTGTGTGTGCACACATTCAAACACGTAAACACGTCATATGATGAACAAATATTCATTCTCGTGGAAATAGACAAGGAAAAAGGGATAGGAACACATAGAAAGGACGAACACAGGAGAGGTGGGGACGGCGGAATAGAGCAAATCACAAGTGTAAACATATTTCCTTGATCGGGACTTGAACCACGGATCTTTCGACTTGCCGGACCGATGCCCTAACCACTTGAGTTAGGTTATTTGTGATCTGCTCGATTCCGCCTTCCCCACCTTCCCTGTATTCGTCCTTTACATGTGTTCCTATCCCTATTTCCATGAGAATGGCTTTTTGTTCGCCACATGGTTGGTTTCCCCGTTTGAATGTGTATTTGGCCAATGTGGCTCGTCTCCTTCTGGATATGCGTGGCACGAAACGCTCTGTTCCTATCCTTTATGACGTCGTATGATTGCTATCCCACTGTCCTTTCCTCTGGCGTGTCTTCTATTTCTCCTTTGGTGAGTGTAACAGCTCCCTGTGCCATCTCTTGGCCAAGGCATCGGGGCACTTGGTTGCATATAGCCCCACAGATTTCGGTGTATATTGCGTTTCCTCGACAACAGGACGTACTTGTGTTTACTGAGTGTCTGAATTCGCCGGCGTCCGAGGCTTCGGCCGCCGGGATTTGGAGAGAGGCACTGCCAGACTCTCGGAAATCGAGGTTCCGATCGTCTTTTGTTTCGAGCGGCGATTGACCACCTAGTTAATCTAGCAGCGTGAGGTTTGACTCTCAACTTCTTCCACCGGGAAGACCGTTCTATCATTTTGTTTACTGGTTCAGGTTTCCTGACCTTATCTCCGAACGCAGATCTAAGGCTCCCTTTTGTTTGCTACCGCCGGGTGCTTGTAGCGGGGAGGGAGAGCACCAGAGTGTTTTTTCCTCTCTTTGGAGTGCTTGTTCCTTTGGCGCGCTCTTTTTTTTCGCGCTGGCGTGCTCAATTGCATTTGTTTCAAAATGGTCGTACGTCGCGGAAACACGCTCGCCTTGTAAGTTGATGAGATGGCGAAGCCCCTCACTTCGTTGGAGGTCCACCGCTTCACGCTAGAGTGGCTGGGCCTTACACCCGATTAGATTGTGGCGACCTAATTTGGATATAATAGCCATTTGGTATTCTCGAAGTAGGCAACCGAAGCTACTATGAAGAGGATTCTAGAAAATATTCCGCGAAAACTACCGTTTCCATCCTAAAATGATCAGAGGACGGCATTGACGAGACGGTATTGACGAGACTTCCGGTAGCCCTTGTAATGTCAGGGTTATTTGCCTCCCAATAGAGATACCGCTGGACATAACAGGCGAGCTCTAACGTTTTGCCAAAATCCATCACTCGTGGGAAAACAGGCGGGAAGGCGACAAGATGGTGCGCGGGCTGACAGGTACGAGAGTGGTGCGGATGACGGTCGAAAGAGATATCTTCCTCGTACCTCCACATTGGCGACAACCGTGCCATCATAATCTACGAGGGTCAGCACCGCACTTGCGCCGGCTGCAACCAAGAATGCCACGAGCGCAAGACCTGCCCTTGGAACCAGGAAGGGAAGAGCTATGCGGAGACAATGTTTATGGCCTCCAACCCGAACACTACCGAGGAGATGTATGAGCCCGAGATGGCTGTGGAGGAGATAGCGCGGTCGCTGCTACTAATCGAGGGTGCACCCCCAGCTGCTCCCGCCGAACCCCCGCATCCCCCTCCACTTGGAGGAAAATTTCTGAGGGAGCGAAAGTCGTCAACGGAAGGATTTGGCTCCGGCGTTTGAGCGAAACTAGGGAATTATTGACCATCACGTAAAATGGAGTGTTGGACAACGTTCACTCCCTCCCCTCCAGATCGTGACCCGCGTCCGCCTCCTCAACCAGATTGTCTTCCCAAGGCTATGGTACGTGCCCATCTGTGGCCCTTACCCGCAAAATATAATGCATATTTTATTAGAGCGACCAACCAAATGATCTGGAACGCTCTCTGGCACGGATCCCTATGCTGTTCCCGCACTTTCCTCGTTTGCTTACCATTCTCTCCTCTATTTCAGTCTTCAACATCCCACTGCTGATCAATAAGCCCTTCATCCATTTTTCCTGCCTTCTTAGGATTTCTCCCAAACAACCCCCTTCTCGCCCACCATGCCTACTACTTCTTCATTTGTTTTCCTTTCGGTCCATTTCATCTTCTCCATTATTTTCCACACTCACATTTCAAAAGTCTCCAAATCTACTTCTAACATCCAGCTTCATTAACCACGTTTCCTCGCCGAACATAACTACGCCCCATATTAAACTCCCTTCTCCTTCTTCTAAGGCTTCTTTGCATAGCGTAATTCTTCTCCTTACGTCCTGACTACTTTGACCGTGCTGATCCAAAACACTTCCAAGATGCGTACTAACTGCTCTAGTTTTTGCCCTCCTATTTTAATGTTAAGCTTGGCCTTTTTCTTTCTAGAAAATCGCATAACCTTTGTTTTATTAATGTTGATTCTCATCCCATACCTGTCGCACTGAATTTCCAATTCACTCAGCAATGCTTGCAGCCCCTTGGCTGACTGACAAACTAAAGCTTGGCAATCAGCAAACCTAACTGATTTTACGAATTCCCCGCCCACTTTCATTCCTACCTCCAGTTCTTCCCATGCCTCTTTGATCATTTCCTCTGCATACAGGTTGAACAGCAACAGTGATAATGGGCAACCCCGCCTTGCTATCTTTTTAATCCTCTCATCCATGGTTTCCTTGTCCTTTTCCATTATCGTTTCCTATAACTTCATTTGCGGCTTCCGATATCCCATTTTGAAATATTCCCATTTTTCTTCGACAGTACTAAGCTCTTTACCCTCATCCATGATTTTCTCTACAGCCTGCTGATACTCATTCCTTGTCAATCCATTTAATGCTTCTACATTCCATTTTCTAACTCGCCGCCCCTGCCTCATCTTTTTGAAACGGACGCTACAACTAACAACAACCAGAATGTGGTTAAAGTTCGCTAAACTGATACCCTTTGAGTTACCTGGCATTTTCCATATTCATATACCTACGCCTTTCGTGGTGTCTTAACCAAGTGTTGGTGATGACTAACCCGTCTCCTGCAGAACTCAACTGCTTTCTCCCCGCGGTCATTCCTCGTGCCTAAACCGTAGTCCCCACCTCATCACCATCTCTTCCTTCGCATACCGTTGCATTCCAATCCCCCATCACTATAAACTGTTTCCCCGCAGGGACACACGCGATTATGTCCTCTATCTGATCGTATATCCTATCGACTTCTTCAGCCTTAAGATTGCTTGGTGGCAGGTATACTTATACTTTTCTGTTTTGTTTGATGAAATTTCGTCTCTCCGACTGAATTTATTGTCTACACCGCTATTTATTTAAGTTGATGTGGTTCTTACAAAAATGAAAGAACAGCTTTTGTAAAGGAATGTGAAAAGCTAATACTTTCAGATGGTGTGTGATTCAAAATGAATTGGATTAAATGAAAAGGAAAATTATATCGTATTATTTGCAAAGGCGATTTGAATATAATTGATTACATTAAGTTACATGAAGAATGAAACTAATCATAAAACACTTCTTTTGTACCAGACAAATTTCGATTAAGAGTTTTTCGTTGGTAACAAAATGAGAGATAACTCAAAACTATATCATTCTGACATTTTAAGCATGTTGTGGAATCTTTATTTCGTGACCTTCAACCCGGATATTTTGGGCTATATAATTCAACAGGACTGGCCTCGATTTGTGCTCATAATGACATGGCCATAGCACACGCGCAACTCATTTCCTTATTCTATGATAAAAAAAGCTGACGGTCCAAACCGCAGGAAGTGGTGAATGATAAATTAGACCATTACACCTAAGCGAGCCCCGACAGCAAGTAAACCGCAAATGATATCGGGGCGTACGTACATGCTGCTCTAATCTCAGACAGCCCAATTATGCCATCGCGTACGCTAAGGATATTGCAAGATGATGCACCGATAATGATATTAACAAAAAATATAAATGTCTGGTTAAGAAGAATTACCATTCATGGCAAGCCGATGTACATGGTGTCTTATTTTCTTATTAATTCATTCCAATAATATTTAAAAGTCAAAACGATAAGTACAAATAATTCCGTAGGACCCGGCACGATCCTCTGCATTAACCACTCCCATCGTATATAATTGACGAGGCCACGATGCAGCATTCTAAAAATGCCAAGCTGACGGTATGGGTTGAAAAATGCCATGGGTTAATCACCACCCGGATATATTGTGACCTCATAAGAGCCCGTGTGATTTTTTAATTTTTAATTATTTTTCCGCACTATTTAGATCTAATTCATATTTTTTGCTTCACTCCAACTTTCAGATGGAAAGAGAGCTTTTGGTCGGGCGAAACTAATATTTATTGCAATAATTGGTAGAAATTCTCCTTGAGCGGTCATTGCCGAACTTCCAGTGTAAATGTGCAAAATCCGCGACTTTATTAAATTAACTTACAAATACAACACTTTTTAGACGTACAATATTTTTAATTTGGCAAATAACTCTGAGTAGACATGCAGTTAAAATTGGTCTCGTAATTGTACGGCGGACCTGAAGAGGATCCCTAAGTCGGTTTACCAGGCAGGGTTCGAGAGCTGGAAAAAACGTTGGCAAAGGTGTGTCGTCAGCCAAGGCATCTACTTTGAGGGCGAAAAGTCCGATTAAGCTGTATCCGTCGAAATAAACAAGTTATAAAATAAGTCCTGTCTTTTTCTGATCACACCATGTACATTGCTGGGGTGTATTTTAGTATCTTACCCTAAAACCTTCCAGTATAATTTCCATCGGTCGTTTTTTGACATAGTTACTATGGATATTAATTCCAATAGTGTATTGATTCCCAAATAGATTCACACTTATGTTAAATGATTTATTATAACTATCCAGTGAACAATCTTCTAATAAATTCCAAAGAAACTGCGGGAGATGCCTTCTAATAGTTAATCTTCTAATACTTTGGTTTATTTCAGTCTTTTCACATTGTATGGACACTCGAGAGGGCCTTAGTCCGAAGAGCTGGGCTTTAAACTTAGCCTGATTCTCTATCTCCTTAGCATCCCTGTACATGTCAGCCAGATCTGAATACACAATGACTATCATGATATACGATGTAATTGATGAGATATCAGGCTTGATCGCTGTCAGTTGCCTTGAAATGGATGAGAAATAGAGCCACCAGAGGTTGGCTTAGCTCAAACACAGATGAGGTCCTCATAAAAATTCGTTAATGTAATAGACAATATAATAAAACACATATCCTATAATACACACATGCGAGAAGATTAGTAACAGATTATTTGCGATTTAAAGACTCTGCGAAAGCTAAGTACAAAGGTGTATTAATTGGAGAATTTGGCGATTCCTAGCATATGGTGAGGGTGAATTCCTAATGAGTCTTTCAGCGAGGACTTTATTTATTCATTAATTGACTGCTAGCTTTGAGAGAAGGGGTTTCAGACCTAAGATTCAAATGTTTCGGTGAAAAAATTAACAGGAAAGTGGAAAAGGGCTCATCAGCTGCAGCAGCGAAGCTATAGTGGTATTGCAGATAGTATGATAGTTATAAAAAAATCAGAGCTGTGTTATGCGGTGAGTTAACCCCTCCGGATAGTGTCAACATGTTCTGCAATACTTACGCCAAGCATACACCACAGGTGTGGCGAAGTTACACGAGTGTCAAACCAAGTTATCATGGGTGGCATGCCGGAAGGAAATACTTGGTTTTCGAGTTCAGGACTGAATAAAGAAGAAATACAGCAGCTCTTTTGAGTGTCATATCATTTCAATCTTTCAATTCCTATGCCTTGCCAATGTCTATCGATTTAATCCTAGGGGAAAGCATTTTTTTGTTTTCTTTATTTAGAGCTGGAGGACATTTTCGTGACGAAACATGGATGGATTTTCCGCCAGGAGGAAGTTCAAGGTCTAAATCGAGCCCGTCAGTTGCCATCTTATCCACCTGGAATGGGAACGTTCCAGAACCAGCAGTCTTGCGTTCCTGCGATAGATGTAGCGGATGGTGTTGTGCCATTGATCATCAGCATGATTTTATCAATAAAGACCCTCCCGTAGAAATATTCTAGACCCACCAACCGTCAACTACCAATAACTGGGGAAAGATGCATCTATACTATGGGAGATTGCGAATGATGAAGTGCTGTTGGAAGTTATATATTTCAAGCTGGAATCATTTTCCGCGTCAGCCCGTCGGGGACTTTCCACTTCTTGGACCCGAAGGCGCAAAGCATTGTTGGGACCGCGAACAAATATCGGGATAGTCACCGTCTGCACTTCATGGAAAGTGTTTCCTCCACTGCTACCAGGTCTGTTCCACAAATAGCAGGACTATTATTTCCAGGATATATGGACGGACGGGCGGCGGTTTCTCTGGCACGGTGCGAGGGAGAGCAGTCTCAGGAAAGGCAGGAGGCCGGAGGCAGTTGGCTCCCAGCCTTTGGGGAGTGCGGTTCATTTGTTTACAAAACCTCTATAAGGTGACCTCGTTACACTCCGTCATGAACCGGTTATTAGAACCCCGATACACCATTAAATTTTCCGTGAAACTGGGAAAAACCGAGAAAAAGACTCATGGCATGCTCAAAGCAGCTTGTGGTGATAACGCCATGGTTAGATCGGGGTATTTTTGGGTGGCACAAGTTGTTTCAAGAGTGTAGAAAAGATGCTGAAAACGTAAAATGTTCAGGATGCCCTTCGACCTCGAAAAGTGAAGAAAGCTTGCAAGAGTGTAGGGTTTGTTGGACAGGGATCACAGATTAAGTATTCGCACGGTTTCTGGTGAATTTGGCAATCCTAAAAGTGATGTACATCGATTTGTGACCGAAAAATGGTAATGAAAAAGGTGCATGCGAAGTTGGTGCTGCGAGTGCTATCGGGCGAACAAAAGGAAACTCGTGCACGGACCTTCCATGAGTTTCTCGACCATGTGAGAGAGGGTCCAAATTTTTTGGACAATGCCTCACCATACTTCATCCTCTTCCCCCACCTGAAGTCAGTTCCTAGAGGACGTCACCATGGCTCCGTGGAAGTGACAGAACAGGCCGCGACGAGGGAGCTTAGCGGCATTCTGGGCTCCGCCTTCCAGAAAGCTCACGAGGCGTGGAAAACCCGCCAGCAGCGGTTATTGCGCTCATATTGTTTCAGAAGTCAGGGAATACCGAGTTGGCAATACGCCTTCCCTTCACACATATGATCGATGTTATATGGACTCCCTCAAAGAGTAGTATACGTCTTATTCCTTGCCGGCAACTCCGTAATTCGCCTCGAGTTTCGATCCAAATGTGTATAAACACAACTTCAATCGTAAATACTTTCCCAAGCGCACAACGGTGTTGGACTGCACTGGAAATGTGAAGTTTTAGGCCATACATGCAAAACAACATATCCTATAGGACCCCGGACATTCATCCTATTCACTGTCTCATCATGAATGACAGCGGGAAATGGGGCATAGGGAACAGAGGAAGGGTCGATATTGCAATATGAAACGCCACGGAGACACGTGAAACGAGATACCTGCCCACTAAGCGGACTGAAAGATCAGAAACTTTTTTCAGAGCAGTACAGAAATCACATGTAGGAGGCAATGTGAGGATTAACCATATGATAACTTCAGCATGAAAACGCCTCTAGGGATATGACCTTTAGGCAAGCAGGCTTACATTCTGAGATGCCTTACAATGAGCCTCTTAGCACGTACACTACTACCAATGCAACTTGATGAGAGCTAAGCTCGTGCGTTGTAATACAAATACCAAATTTTAAGAGAACCTCCCACTTATGCATTTCAGAAACAACAGGACAAGCTATTTTCAATTTTTTTCACTGGGAGGGGCATTTTTCTCTCTGGATCTGTTGCAACTCGTGACTTACTTTCCATCGTTCAATTAGTCTCTCAGACATGGCTGGCCCACATAAATAGTCTTTACCGATCATAAAATATCAGACCTGGAGAATGATACTGGAAAACTGAAAGGTAATCAATTGATATTAAAATCGACTCCGACACGAAGCAAGAATTTTGTAAAGCAGGCAAGGAAAGAAGTTACACAGTGAACCGAGCAGCTGAGCTTTCAGCTGAAGGGGGCGAGCAATGTAAAAATAGACAAAGAAAAGGATAGAAATAGTACGAAGTGGCGAGGAGAGAGAAACAAAATTGCAGCGGAATTTGCACTATTAATTATCACGCTAAATATTGAGTTAACAAAAATCATGGCGTGGTGAGAATCACCGAAGACACTTCGAGAGAAATGAACATAAAGATTGAACCGTGAGAAGAAATGAGAAAGGAGGGTGGAAGTGGCTGGGAACGAACGAGAGTGGCTTTGAAGGATTTCCCGTGATACTGAGTTCGAGTCTATAAGACATAACCTTCGGTACCTTTCAGTGTCTGGACGCTTGGCCCGTCCTTGGTTGACGGCGATAGCAAGGGCACTGGAGGAGGGGAGGGGGGGAAGGCCCTCCTCGCATGGTGCAGACCCACCTTTCGCCCTCCGCCCATTCAAGATCACCCCTTACCTGCTCCCCCACTCTAGTCATGATTCTAGCACCCCCGATGTGAACCTGACATTTATTTTTTACTTCTAGTTTTATCGGCAATGAAGAAAGCCCATCCGTTGGTCTATGGACTACTAAAGCGACATGGACTTGGGGCGGGGAATCACGTTAACGAGTTTGACAAATTCCACACAGATGATTAAACCGTGGCATTCCATCAAAATGTATTCAGACACATCCCACCGGGAAAACCGCTTTTCGGGATTATACGTAATAACCAGATTTCATAGTTAAAAGCACATGGCAAGTGAGGAATCGAATGTTTAAAACAATTGGACGAATCAAGACAAAGGGCGTAGCTCTACAGAAGTGACGCGAATGTTTAAACCAGAAAGAGTAAGGAAGAGAAGGCTGGGAAACTGTTAATGCAATGCTGTAGAAAAATGACGACGATACTGGAAGTCAATATTCCGAATATCAATTCAAAATTCACCGTTCCAGAAAAACGTAACATGATTTACGTCATAAATGTACCTTAATGGAATAAATGCGTTGACTTTCCACTATGGATATGCCCACGAAACTTAACTTGTTAATTTCATTGGACGTTTATCAATATTTTTTGAATCGGAATAGCGTCATCCGTTGACACACCTACCAATTGTAAATCTTTTACTACGAGTTGTTCTACTATGATTGGACCCTAAAAGACCCTTTCATTTGTAATCGTAAAGTTAGGCTTTCAGTTGCTCGGACGCTGATTAATCGCAGCAAACGGTAAAGATTTTTAACAATTATATCATAAAGGAACCCTTGACACGACAAGAACATTAGACGAACGAACAACTTCTTCAGTCGATAAGCGAATTTTCGTCTCAAAAATTAACATTCTGGGTTAGAGGATTCGGAAAAATTCATCACTAAATTTGGAATTTTGAAAAATTATCCCATAGAATATTAGCAGATTTTATTCTACGGGCCTCAATTGAAATTTTGCATTAATCTAATGAAAGAAATTAAAGGATTTCGTCGTGTTTATGAAATTTTCATATATATTCTCATCCAACGTTGCAGTAATCACTACACGTTGGTTTAAAATGTAACAGGCTGGTTCATAACAATAAGGTAGCAGATTTGTACATCGTCAGTGACGTTTGGCGAATTTAATATCATCAGCATTACTTCGATGACTTGCCACGAAACATTTCATGAACCCTTTGTAATGTGTAACCCATTGAATAGTGTAATTGTTTCGTTTTTGATTTTATTTCCGAGCAATTGCAAATGTATTTCAATTGAAAATATTACACGAAGTTGATAACCTCAAATTTTAAAGTAAAACGAGTTTGGCCTCAAAACACTGAACAGAGTGACTGAATCATTCAACTATTTCGTCGTTGTTTTTTTTTAAAGAGCCCCTCAATAAAACGGTACATAATTCAACATTGTTCCATTAGATTGAACTCTAGCCGGAAAAGTATGACCGCAAGACAGCATAGAAAGCAGCACCTACTTTAGTAATGGAAAACAAGCTATAGTTATCCGATTGAAGGCTGTTTTTTCTGGGTTAGGATTCTCATTGAACTAGCATGTTCAACCGGGCGTTAAATCACTTTTTCTCATTAAGGTAAGCTTATATATTTCTTATGAAACCCGTTTTCAGGATAAATCTTACACAAAGGAAAACTTCATGAAATGGAGATTAGGTCGCCAATCATCTAAGAACCTTCGGTAAACCGCTGTATACTCTAAACATTGGATAAACGCGAAATCGTTATGAAACGCCATCAAAAGTAAATCAGCGACTTACGTTTAACATGTTCAGCTATGAATCCCGTTTTGAACTTTTGGACTAAATATCATCCAATCTGAAAATAAAGATACTATTATATAGACTTAAAAACAAAGAAGAGGCATGTCCTATGATTCATAAACGATTACAAGGGTCACATTGTACGTTTTGGGTAAAGCCGTGCGAATGTCTAAAGCCAAAGTCCCTCGCAATCTGGGGCAGCAGACATTAATCAACAATAACCGTCAGTTTTGTTGATATTTTCATTACTGCTCCGTTTATTTACAACAAGTTTCATCGAGATCATTGAAAAATCTTGAATTAATGTGTCCTCTAAAATCAAGATCGTTTCCAGCGTCTTAAACAAAGATCATGATGAAGTTGTTGTAAAGCAGTTAAAACCTGATGTCGACAACAGATGCTACGAATTCATACTTTGATAATTATCAATGTAGATTATCTGATTTCAAAATATTTTCTGAAAAATCTATCGCTGTCTTTGCGTCAACATTGTCATAAATTAGAGGGGCAGAAGGTGCCAATATGTTTTTCATTCACTGAGGGTGTCGTAGAACATTTTCATGTCGTTGTAAATTATTTTCCCACATCTTTTTTGAAAATTTTAATTTCCATTTTATATTTCCGAACGATGGCGCAATCAAATTACCTCTTCGCGTGGAAATATTTATAAAAGTTGATAGAACGTTACTCCACCCGTCGAATCGTTTGAATTGAATGCCCCAAGGCGTAAATTTTGCATTAGGAACTGGAAGTATCCACAAAAATCGTTGGAAATCGATTCCTGCTTTTTGTAAATGAGAGGAATGATTTCAAGACTTTTGCATGATAGCTGAAAGAGTTTTTCACAGCATAATTTCTAGAAAACCTTCAGTTACATTGTACTTAAAATATTAAAAGGCACATGCATATCATGGTTCTCGGTTTAAGTCCATCGTTTCGAATAGGTTTGCGCAAAACTAAATGGTAAGAGCAAGATTTAATTTAAAATAAATCAGTTTATAACTCACATGGTCTTCCCCACTTTTGAGATATCACGTTTCTTATAGCTTTTTTCTTGTCAACATCCATCATTTTCCAATACAGCTTTTGACTACCAGCTGGAATAAAGTCTCGTACACCTGCAGAGAAGAGTGAGGGCTCTTTTCAAATTCAACATATATGAGAGACTATGACTATAGAGTTAAAGATATTTAAGCTAAGAACCGGCTTTCCTGCTTAAAGGCATCCGAAGTAAACATGTGAAATCTCGGAATGGAACATAATGCTTCGGTGTTACTGTGAAGCAAATTAGAATGAAATACAGTTATGGAGAGATGCCATTATAAACAGCAGATGCCAATTGTCAAATGAAAGCAAGATAGATGCTATGTAGAAAAAACGGTCAAGAGAGAATATTATCGACACTGTTGGTTGAACTGCTAAAAAATATTAAAAATAACATATGAATAATATGTAGTGCAAGGATTCAATAATTACCATGTTGCAGTTTGCGAACGACTTGAATACGTAAAAAACAGCCATAAGCAAAGAGTCATTCGCAAGGGAAATGGGATCGCATGCAAAATTTAAAAATAAATGTAATTAAAAAATGGAAGAGGAGCAGAAAGTTGATGATTCTAACTAGAATTGTACTCTAACGACTAAAATAATTCTAATTCCTTTTGCATAAGCTCAACCACCAGCAATGAGACACAATTACAATCAATTGCAGTGGTTGACGAAGAAGTATGATGAAAATAAAATAAACATAGAGAGAAATTCTCGAAAATGAGCTGAAGGAGAGATAGAGAGGTATCTGCGAGAGACTGACAAAAAGGAAGAATATTCTTCGGATAAAGACGAAAGTAAAGTTGAATAAAGGAAGGTCAAGGACGAAAGGGCGGAATACGCAAGGGCGATTCGTAAGATGGGGAACACGCAGTAATATGATAAAGAAGTAATTACGTAAGGTATCAAAACGTGGGGAACTACAGAGAAATGACTGACAAAAAAATGATATATAGTTGGAATACTCGAAATCAGCCCAAAAAACTTGAACGAATAAAGTAATAGCATCATTTGAGCATTACACAAGCTTAAGTATTGCCAATTGCTTAAAGGATTAGGGGAAAGTTGTCAAGTCACATTCTACATATGTCAAATGACACACGTGTCCTTTAACAGCATAATTAACTTTTTTACTTTACAGGCACAATTAACTTTGATATTATAATTAATGCTGATGATTTCATCGTTTTATTGGCATACAATAGCGTATTATTATAAAGAATGCGTGAATTTAAACTTAAATCTTACGCTGAATGAGACAAAAGCACCAAGCTTTGATAAATATTACCCCTTTTATTTAGTACTGGGCAGACGACACGGAATGAGTAGAACCAGAGGTGAAGGGTATGCTGCACATTAACATTAACTGACATTATAAGACTTGAACCATGGAACGTTATATCGTATGCCTGTTTGTGGTAACTTGATACAAAGCATAGATTTATCAAAAGAGCAGGCGAACATTTCATCATGAAATAGCCAAGGGAATTGTAACGTTTTATTGCAAAATCCATGCAAAAATAAAGGAAAAAAATGGATAATTAAATGAATATTCTACCGCCAAAATATACCCAAAAATATTTGTGCTTTCTGAATACTCCTTAAGTTCAAACAATTTTATATTTTATCTGCTTGCCTTGTAGTTTATCATTCCAGGGTAAAACTGATTTATTTACACACATTAAGATTCCCTGTGACACAGCAATTTCCAGGCATCATTCATAAATAAATATAAATTTGTATTATATTGTATATTTTATCCAGAAAATCATGCACTTGAAATTCTATGCATGCATCCTAAATACTCCTTTACGATTACGATTTTTTTGCATTTTTCAACTATCACATACTAGTGGCAGTCAAATGAAAATCCAACACCAACCATAACACACAGTGCGCTAGAACTATTTTACATATCGATACTGCCATCGTTGCGGTAGGAGAACAGCATAGTAACAAATCACAGGCGCAAGCAGTGGTTGGGTTATGTCCTTGGTGCGCGGACTGGTTGTTGTAGCAGGTGTTTAGTTTTCATTTGACTGCCCCTCGTAGCTCAGAATTAAGAAATATACTGCCCAAAAAGAATTTATGCATCTTAAACGTAAAAGTATATGGATATGGACCACTCAAGAAATATACCATATGGACCACTCAAGAAATATAATCTATTCGATGAATCTAGTCAAAGACGGATGCAACGCCCACAATAGACCCAAGGGTTAGTTTGATTAGTAAAGGTGAAGCTCAACTCGTACTAAGGTGAACCAGGCATACGACGTGTGAATTGCCGGCATCAGTGTTGAGGGACTAATACGTTTCACTGTACGGCCTGTGGAAGATCTGATATCCGAAAAACTAGACAGATTAAGTGAATCTGAAGGTGCCTAGAGACTTCACCGGGCATCGAACCCATTCCCTCCGGTTCAGCGACCAGCGTCCTATCCCATTGGCTACCATCCCCAACAAAGACTGACCAAATAATGGAAGCTGGATGAAACCAAAGATTGGATTCCGAAAAAAATTAGATAAAGATGTTCGAAAGTCCAAATAAATGGAACTGGAACTTTAATTAATGAAAGGAAATGAAACGCAAACCCATGCGGTGGTTTAATTACCCACAACGAAACTGGGATGTCGCCGCACATTTTTCCTCGAATTCAGCATGGATTACATTCAGAATCGTGATTAGAAATATTTTTGCTGGTGAAATCTTGTTATTTGTCATATTTGATTTTGACATTTGTCATTTATCGATACAAATTGTAGTTAATGGCAGCATAGAAAATTATATTTAGATATAAATGCATTTGGGAACGAAAAGGACAGATCACCCGCGTTGCCATCCAGAATCCATTTTGTTATGTAAGCAATCGAATCATGACGGTTAAATGTCAAGGTGATCATTCACTAATAATTATAACGAATTAAGAGAGAGACTCACTTATTACTCCTTAATGTTTCTAATCCATTAAAGTCGTCTCGTACATCATTTCTAAGTGAATGAATCTTTTGAAGTTTTTCTCGAATCTAAAAATTCTGATGCTTATAAATCTTTCACACCCTATCTAAGCTTGGTGCAAATGAAAAGACCCAACTGTTTTTCACTAAATTTCCCGATTCTGTGTTGACTATTGGTTTAATACAACATTAGTCGAAAAAGGATATCTTATGAGCACAGATATGATATGGGATTTTAAAGAATTTTTATGTGACCAATAATAATGTATACTTACAGAAATCACCATTTCCACCTTTGTCATTGAAGTACTAGTAATGTGTACTAAATAATGATCCCATGGTAATGAACCATCTTTAAACTTAAGGTCATGACAGAACTCTTCAACTGAGTGATTATTTGTCGCTCTTTAGTCATCAGTCTTGCAATGTATATAAAAAGTTTTTATACAAAGTATTGGTAACAATTTTTTCCTGACGAGTGCGTAAAATGCTGAATTCAGACCGTCGGTTAAGTGTGCGCATGATTGCATATTGTGTTGGTTTTGATAAGATGACAGTGAGCACCAATATCACTGAACATTTGGTGATGCGAAATGATCTGTGCTGAACTCGTCCCGAAGGTCTTGACGGACGACCAAGAGCAGGGTCGAGTGTCTACTTGCGAAGACTATCTGCAATGGCATCGCGATGATTTCCCAACGCATCTACAGCCGCGACTTGGCACCAGTAGACTATATCCTAATCCCAAAATTGAAATGCTCTCTCATGGAAACCACCATGGGACCTTGAGTTCGGTAAAAGAAGCTTGCACGCGTACCCATAAGAACCTTCCGGTATCCGCCTACCAGGGAGCCTTCGAGTCGTGGAAAAGCCACCGGGAAAAATGTGCCGACGCTCAAGGGATGTTATTTGAAGAATTTTGAGGCACTGTAGCAATGTCTGAAATAAATCTATTTATCTGAAACTTTTCCCGAAACTTTTTGTACCAACCACGAGCATATCGCATGAGGTGAATCTACTAGGTGTGTAGTTCAGTGGGTGGAGTGTTGGACTACTGACTAGGAGCCCGGGTAACGCCACTGGACATCCTCAGCTTCAGCCAAGCTGGGATTTTTCGGGTACCAGATATTCCTGCAAAACCATAGTCGGCACACGGAAAGGAATTGGCCCCCCTACCCTTCTGTATGAATTTCACTCGTCGTTGGGCGTTAGAACTAGGTGAGCTCTACCGTCACTCATCGAACCAGCCTGTGGTGGCATGATTTTATTCTGAAAATAGTAATTTTCCTCTGTATAATTACTCAGTACAAGGCTGGCCGTTTACCTAGAATTTCACAAAAATGTCCCGTGGTACTGCTATTATTTCCCAAGTGACAACCTAAGGCTTTCCTGTCTCAAAGGAATATTACTTTAATATTATTTACGTTTCATACTGATGTTGCAAGCATACATAGTTACATGTACACAACATAAATACACAAAACATATTAGCGATGTCGACACCACAAATCGATATGAATCTGACGTCCAACGTGTTCATTATTTTCAATAATGGCATAAAAAGAATGAGCCCACCGAATTATTTCAACAAAAAGATACATGTAAATGAAAGAACGTAATAAACTAATAATTCCGACATCCATAAAATATAGAATTAGGCAATTGGTGGGGTTTTTCGAAAATGTACCCCAACGAAAACGATTTTCAAGCGTAATCCCTGCTATTTGAGAAATCAATTGAAAGACAGAACGCACGTTAAGGTTCTCGGAGGGACTGACTATTACAAATGGTCATAGCTATTCGTCAAATTCGTAAGCTCACTTCTTATATCTGCGTGTGATTCAATGCTAGCCTTCAAAAAAATATGAAGAAGACATATCTGGATTTAACAACCCCCCATTGGAAAATTGAATCTATGTTTATAATCGCCACGTTATGCCTGAGGCGGGTCCTCATTCCACTTCCTAAGAAACCGATGGTTGGGCGAGGTCCCACAATCGGAATACTGCTTGCGTCACTGCCGCCCATTATTCAAGGGGATTGGTATCATGGGACTTTGAGAGAGGTCGCGGACGTGGACGAAAAAACAGGGAGAGGGAAAAAATCGAGTTTGTTTTAGGACTTGTAAAACCAATAAAAGAAGAAAACGTAATGAGCATTTATTTCCCAAGCAGCCCCGAGATCGATGCGACGCGACGGAATCGATTGTTCAGGGCAGGCCTTTTTTTGGTCTGCTTGTCCGTTCCGAAAATAAATAAGGCTGAGGTCACGGGTTCGCAGCCCGCCTCGCCCCCATCTTGTCAGTTGATGCATGCCACCAAAATGCTGGGGGGGCTTCGGAGGAGGAGCGGGCCCTGAACTCGCGTTGGGCGGGAGCGGGGTGACTTTTATTCCACTGCCCCAATATCCACTCCCCGTGACAGTTAATAAAAACGAAGTAGGAATATAAATGAACAAAAACAGGTCGTAAAACACTAATCGACGAGTCTTTCAACGATTCCAAAACCGAATGAATCAAGACTCCGAAACTAACCGATCAAAAATTAAAAAAATCCACCGCCACCACCCCCGTTTCCCCTCCGCACTCCATCTTTCGCCCCCTCTCGCGTCCTCGGCCCACCCGTCCGCTGCTATAGCAACGCCCTTGGGATCTGAGACAGACACCACACTAACGCTGTCTACGACTGGATAACCCCTCTCTCCTCTCAGAGTTCTCTCCCTCCGCCTCCTCATTCTATTCCTCCCTCCCTCCCTACCGGCACACGCGAAACCTTCTGGAGGCGGAGAGGTGTCCAAGACGACGGCGGCGGTTGGGGGGGAGGGGCTGGGGCGTAAGAGGCGGGGGAGGGATGGGTGTGTGGGGGGGAACTGTTTGGAAGAGACGAGCGAGGGCGGGAGGGTGGGTGTGGAGGGGAGGCGGAGTGGGGAGTAGGAGAGGTGGTCGGGAACCGAGAACATGTCTGCCGCGCGGGAAGCGTGTGTGCGTTTGGGGGTGTGTGCACGTGGGTGTGTGTGTGTGTGTAAGGCGGAGAGAAGGGGCAACGCGCCCGCCGATGCGAGCTTTTTTTGCGCATCGATACCGCGGCTTCCGCCCCTCCCCAGGAGTGGAGGGTTGAAGCGGCGGTGGACGGAGAAGGGGGGCGTCAGACTGAAATCCGGGCGGGAGGAGTGGCGGGGTTAGGAGGAAGGGCGGATCCGGGGAGGGGGGGTGGAGAGAAAGAGAGAGGGAGATGGGGAGTTGGGAGGTGGTTTGGTGGCTGTCTCTCGTTCGCCCGGCGGTGCATGACCTCCGGGAAGCAAACCAAGAAGACGGTTTCGATCGCCGAAACAGAACAATCGGGGTGTAGACGACAACGAGGACAGGAGAGATTGACGACGATGAAAAGGAGGAGGAATTGAAAAATTTGAAATGTTGGAATGAAAAAAAAATATATATATATACACACACACGTATAAAGATGGAGAGAGGGAGGGGTAGATGGATAAGTGTACAGATTAATAGATTCTCGGAAAACACTGGCGAGCAGCTAGAATCTCTACCTCTCACGAAGGCGCCGTGATCGCCGAAACGTTAAGCAAATCCCCCTCCCAAAATGAATAATAAAGGGAGGTAAGAACCGGAAACATTATTTATGTATGAAAACAAGAGGAAGGAATTTCTCTAGTAAAAATGTGGCACCTAATGGATTTGACCCAGGATATACTCGATGAACTATCAATTCCAAAGACAAACCTTTTTCATCGATTATCAAAGAGATTGAAGAGATTGCTTCTTAAAATAATTATGTAACTATATATATATAAATAAATAAATAAATATATATATATATATATATACATACACACACACACATATATATATATATATTCACATATATACATACCTACATTCAAAATACGAAAACCCGCCATGTGGCGAAAAACTATTAATTCACATGGATTTAGATATAAGGAAAAGGGATGAGAACATACATAAAAGAGAAGCACAGGGGAGGTGGGTAAGGCGGAATCGAGCAGATCACAAGTGCAAAAATATTTTCTTCACCGAGACTTGAACCACGGATCTTTCGACTAACCAGGCCGATTCTCTAAATACATGTAACCATTCTAACACGAAAACCCGCAAAATAACGAACACATATTCATTCCTATGTATATGCATGTAGATCTATGGAAAAGGGATAGGAATACACATAAAAGACAAACACAGTAATTGGTGGGGAAGGTGGAATCGAGCAGATCACAAGCGTAAAATATTTTCCTTGACTGGAACTTGAACCAACATCACAACAATTAATTTATAAAACGATACATGTTTCTACATGGAATATAATTAAGTGAAGTTAACTGAGCATGATGGCGGGGAACGAAAAACTAGCTTGGTATCTCCGATTTAGAAGATGTTAATTCATTATCCGAGATATTTGCAAAAGAGGCGCCTCTTTATATCCTGTAATGTGGATTTCATTTTATATCAATGACGATAGGAACCTTCTTTATCTATAATCACGGCAAAACGAAGCACAGATTTTTCTGAAACTACAAATCCTTTCAGTAATCATAATTTTGTTTTCTTTTTATGCTTATTTGGAATGGATTGAAGTGCATTTGATATTTAAGTGCCATCTTAAATTTTGTCGATCGAATTAGCGGGTGTTAATTGGTATCATCAATCCCAAGTTATGGAATTGCTTTATTCCACTATCAGAGAGGGAAGATAATTTTGCAAACCTTGGAAGGAAGATTACACCACTTCAGACTAGAAATTTATACGTCTATTTACAATACCCTAAAGAGGATGAGTGTGATAAGTCGGTACATACACAGAGACAAAATTACTTTAATATTTTTGGGAATACTGTCATTGATTTTAAATAGAAGCATATAGCTTTCCGACTTCTATAAGAAACTGGTTGTGGCTTCACCGCTTCAGTAGAGATTAGGTGTATGACTATATCATTCCATTTCTCCTTCAATTAAAAATGAAATAGACAAATGTTGCCTTTAGGGTTATGTATAATTTCTATTCCTGCACAAAATGCAATTACTTAGTGCTGGATATATCCTAATCTGGTAACAAAATATAATAGAACATGGACTTATCTAACGAATGCTTGATTATGATAAATTTTTATTGTCTATATAAAAGTATAAAATGTATAAAATTACACCTGTAATCTATGGAGACGATAAATATTCCCGAAAAAAATTAAATACATGCACTTTACAAGCACCAAATTTCGCACGATCATTTTAGATACTATTAAACAAATTATAACCTATACGTTTTAATTGATAGATTGGTGCTAAATATTCCTGACAAGATTGCTGAGAGACATGTATACTTTCCATAGGGATAATTAATATTTTATTGCAACATAGAATGCACTCCTATGTTAAAAGGGGGTTTGTCTATCGAAAGTTCATTTCTATAGACATTTAAGCACTTAGTGTTTTCTAGGTTTCTATGACTTCGTGAACGTCCATTTGATAAGACACTAGTTTGTTCAAACGAAAGAATAGCAATAATTTAAATTCACATTCACTTGTACAGGCATTTATTAAAAATTTGCTGGGCCCAAAGAAATAACACAAAGGGTCATGAATTTATAGTACATAGAACTCAATTCTGCCATGATTTTCCGGTGAATCACAGGGAATTTTGTCAGTTAGGATGTGTTTAATGAAGGTGCCGAAGAAAGTCGTTAATACACCTACCTCAGCGCATTCGGAGTTCCACGGAAGTGAAGCCATAAACTGAATACCCGCTCTTGTTAGTGGAAAAGAAATACTAGATAAGAGAATTATACGAAACGAAATCTTCATTTGAAAGAAAATCCTCCACGACTGATGCAAGAGAATGAAGAGACAGCAATTGAAAGAATGAAGACATAAAAATTGAGAAATTCTAATTTTCAGGGGAGGTCATCAACGTACCATTTACCTATGAACAGATGAATGAAATTTGGGCTAAAATAATGCCAAAATTATCAAACATAATATAAAAATTCCAAAGACAATCCAATATCTGACAATCGACAGGTAAGGGCAAAAAATAATACTTAGGTTCGGCGACATTATTTTCATTCAATTGTCTCTCATATTAGCCAGACATACTCTGTGGAACTATATATGACATTACGTTCCACCAAATCTAAGCCAATGAAAAAAAAGTAAATGAATTCTATAGCTACTTAATAAAATGACGGAGCGATTCTTTTTCCAATTCGTTTGTTAGTAGAACACGACAGAAAATCTTAAGACGCCAATTCTTTCTTGAAATAAGACAAATGGATATGCTTTGTGAGATTTTCATGTACTTTGAATTAGATATACTCCAAAAATTGAACATTGAACAAGTCTCTCTCTTCGAGATCTATTCGAAACAAAATCCTCGATGACTCAGAGAATCCACGTATATTTTGAACGGCATCCGGAGTTGTTTCCGGACTTGATACCATTAAATTGCTTGCTATTGATATAAAAAGTCAGTCGAGCAACGATGTACAGCAAACCACACTTGCCCGGAGTCTTGCAATGTCCATTATTACCCCGTAAGCCAAATGTGGGAAATGAGCACCGCTCGATCCACTGAGCCAAGGCGTAGGGACTCCGGTCGTTGCGGCTTGGAAAGGAAGGATGACCTGGGAATCGAACCACGACCGACGGTTTCAAGGGAGGCGGCGTATCAAAACCACCGAAAAACGTGCTCTCCCCACGTCGACCGCTCTTTCATTGGGAAGCGAGAGGGGGTGGAGAGCGTTCCCCTCGCGAACGGTTGGAGGCCTGTAGGGAACGGCGGAGTAGCGGGGGTGGCCGGCTCGGGTGCGGTGGATTCGGGACGAGGGTTGGGAGAGGGTGGGCGGGGAGTTGGCATGCGGCAGGGTGAGCAAGGGAATGGGGTTTGACGAGGAAGGGTTGTGGGCGGTGTCTGCGGAGAGATGGGATGGACGAGGTGGAGGGGATTTGGGAGGACGGGCCGGGAGGAGCAGTGAGGCAGTGGTGTGGTGGAGGAGAGAGGTGGGCCCGAGTGGGTTTTTGCTGGGGAGGGGAGCGAGGTGGAAGGGCGAGAGGGGAGAGAGAAAAGGCGGGACGGGAGTAGCTATCTATCGGTGACGGGAACGGGGGATGAGAGGGGGAACTGGTGGGGCTGTCGTCGAATGGGGTGAGCAATATCAAATCTAATGTTTTCACTGATCTAGGACACGTTAGCGAAGGGCGAAGAAAAAAATAGTAAGCCCATTCAAAAAGGGACATGAACGAGATAAATTTATCACGAAATGGCCAAAAGTGTATTGCAAATTAGCAGGCCCATATCTCGCTACGGTGAGACGAAAATATACTTAATTTTTTCGGACAGAAAGTAATGTGTGCAAGAAATAGAAATCTATTCCACATCACCATAGTTCCAGCGTGCAAGAATGGCACGGTAGATAACAGGCAAACATAGTCACGACAGCGATAAAAAATAAAGTAAATTTTTAAAATATCAGTTCCTTTGAGGAAAGTAAATGGGCATGATAACAGATGGAAGACTGCAAAAACGAAATTTCTCCTCCCAGAAAATGTAAGCCCCACTCGGCGAAAATGAGAAAGAATTTGTATGATTTGATAATTTTTTCAGGAGATTCATCAAAATGAAGATGAACTTGAGTACTGTGGAGATTTAAAGTTATAGGTGACAAAATGGAGCAACTGAAGCAAGGTTAGTGAGCCTGATAAAAGTATCACATTCAAACAAAAGCGAGCGTAAAAGAAACAAAGTGACTTTTAGAGCCACCAGAATTAGTTATATTAAAATGACATCAGACTAAACCATTTTAATGTTGTTTTAACTATGTGGTTAATTATTGTCAGTATCACCAACATGGGAATATTAACAAGGGATAAAATTCCAACCATCCGCTCATGAATACCAGGAATTTCACTAATATTAAGTAAAGGTTTAAAGACGATCCCTGAAATATTGCATCTCTTGAAACTTGTCATTTATTAAGAACACCTATTATGCGGGACAGTTGCGTCTTACAGCACCTATATCATTGCAATCCTTAGTGTTGCTCAATATGACTATTTTCATCGATCCTGTTTCAGCAATTCTTCCCTTTTGGCTTTCTCCTTCTCCCAACCTCTCTAACACTTCTTCATTTTTATCGAACACACAAATATTGGAACATGGCTCCAAAGAGAGCAGAAAACTAGACCATGGAATTAAAAAATCGGAACTAACCATTCGACCTCTTCAATAAGCCATTCGGAAGATGCCACTTCATCACGTCAAGAAATCGCGTCTAGTACTTGAGCATAGATTGACGAATTCATAAATTTCACGGTATTTAACATACTAGGCCTCCGCATCAAGTAAAACCTTCGGCAGCGAAAAAGAGAGAGGACGGCTATGAATAGGGCGAAGACAGGAGAAGGGGCGCGAAGAGGATGCGGGAAAAGATGGCATTGATTGCAGTTGAAACGAAGGTAGATGAAAATGTTTGCAGAAATTTGGGAATGAGGGGTCCGGCCGGGCGCGGTGGAGGATTGCAAACGAGAGGAGGGAGAGTAGGGTGGCGAAATCACCGAAGTAAGGCCGGCGTGGACATCAGCGGGGATGGGAGGTGAGTGTGGGACGTTTACCGCAAGCACCAGTGTCTCCTTTCTCCCGGGGATCGGATGACAACCGAAGCGAGAAGGAAACAGCACCGTGAGAAGATTTGGAGAAATCTGTCGGCGGAATGA
Source organism: Hetaerina americana (assembly GCF_022747635.1). NCBI lineage: Eukaryota > Metazoa > Arthropoda > Insecta > Odonata > Calopterygidae > Hetaerina > Hetaerina americana. The sequence goes on along the minus strand of NW_027287383.1, from coordinate 664,274 downwards.
TTGACAATGGTGTATAGGCTCTGCGTCGATTGGTAAACATCCCGACTACCAGGCGGTCGGTTGGGCCACTTCGATTTTGGAGGATTGGCGGGGGGGGGGTGAATATTGGGCGAGGGGAGGGAGCCCCTTACAAATCAATAGAATTTCGAGAAGCCATCTCTAGTAGAAGAAGCACCGATTTTCACAAGTCCCTCTTGCGTCATATAACCACCACCATTGTCGTGAAAGTCCTTAAATCGTGGCAGGGTTTTTGGTGCTCTGAGCCAACTTGCTCCGACGCCAGAGCTCTAATCCCATTCATATATAATGCTGAAAAGCTTTCCCTACTTTATTGTGGTCGTAAAATAGGCTTTTTTAATGCTAAAGAGTTGAATTTTAAATATAGAACTTCCCTCTGTTTTTTTGTCGATTGATAGTGTTTTTTTCAACCTCGTTCTTCAATCCCTGGCTTCGTTGCTGCGAAAAAGTCACTGGATCACGGAATTTAATCTAAAGCCAGCCTCTTGCTCGCTGAGATGACGCTCGAAAGAAAACGACCTTAGCCATTTAAAAATCAATCGACGACCTCCATAGGAGGCAAACCGAAAATAACTAAAAAGGCTTTGTGAGTGGAGAACATGAGAATTTGAGAGGGGATCATGTTTTATTAAGCGAAAACTGTCACAAAATTCCTAATGCTAACTAAATAACTATTAATATTTATAAATATAAATTCATTTAAAATGTATCACAGGAAATGCATGCAAAGTGGAAATGAAATGTACAAATCTCACGACTGGGAAATTTTAGAATGAAGGGCTCGAAAATTTCCGCAATCGTGGACGGCTACTCTCGGGATCACCACTTAAAGTTCCCAAAAAATAAAAAAACGAAAAAATATAGCCAATCATAGACAAATATTCAAGCAGAATAGCATTTTATGCAGAAAATTTTCACAATGAAAACTGCATTGGCTATTAAAAAAGAAAAAAATATTTAATAATAATAAAAGTACTTAATGCATAATAATAGAGTCTTTCTTGAAGTAAGATTTTAAAAACCACAGCCAGGTATAAAAAATAAATAAAAAATAATTTTCATATTTTAGGAAATTTCACTGGCTCTCCCAAAATCACTCCACATCTCAAAGCATCCACCTACACGTTACGGATTACAGGTTCATGTGTGCACTAATTCTCTTCGGTAGTTTAAACCTAGGAGCGTTTTATGCAAACGCATATATTGTTTGGCTTTAGTTTATATAAACCTGTATTGTGAATACCTAGAACTGCTTGCTTGCGTTAAGGCCAAAAATCTTGTGATTTTCAAAACCCTAATATGATACATTCAATAGCTGCTTGAAGTGGTTGTTTCAAACGAAATGTTGATTTCGCGGTTTAGAAACAGGTTAGATCGCGCCTGATAGACGATCCCAGAGAGAGTGATGTAGTAAAATTATTGCTTGGCAAAATACCATGGAACAATCAAAAATAAAAAAATGGAAATTTTCCTGAATGAATCGCTCATTATTTGTCAAGCAATTATATAAGTTCGGACGAAGTAAAGAAACCATCATCCGGGAAAATATACAACTGATGAAGCGTTTCTTTTGTGTTCCGACGATTGTTTTCAAGCCTTTAACTTCAAGGCAAGAAATCCAAAATCAAATGCTGGACCAGTGTTTTTTGGTAGAAAACTGAAGTACTTACGCACAGTATGAATCTGAAATAGGTTGAAATAAAGACGGTCGATATGACTCCAAAGAGTCAATGGGTAGTTGTGTCTTACTACCTTGGAAGGTCACAGAAAATTCGGCTGCTGTAGTTTGGACTTCTATGAAATCCTAAGCCACTGAAAAGCTATTAATTGCTCATTGTGAAACAGTGATGAGCACGAACTTTTTCTTTTCCTAGCCTTACGCTAATAGTGTAAAATATTCCAACATTCTTCCCGAGAATCACTAATTTATCTACCACAAAGTATTCAATATCCTGTTTCCCTCAATAACCGAAGTTCATCCTTTGAATGTTAATAAAATAAACTTGTATTTTCATAATTTTATATTACAATTACTTAAAAATTTGCACAATCAAGAAGCGAATCCTGCCTATTTCTTCCGTTCTATCAACATGGGCATCAAGACTTTCGTGCCTCTTGTTTCCTTAAGCGATTGTGTAACAATATGCTAAAACAAAATTCTGGTCCATGAAATATTTTCCCTGAAAGTTTCGATTCTGATATCGTTTATAAGTGCCATTATCTTTTCAGGGCTTAGGTAATGGACCTTAAATATGATATAGATTTTAAACTACAAAAAACTGGAAACATAATCGAGTTAAAGGTTTATTTCCACGTTATGATTGGTTTCATCCCTCTTCCGGGCTGACTGGCTGTGTTAAACGACATTTCTATGATTTCTCCACGGTCAATAAATTCCACGCTAGAATGTTCGGAAGGGGTTTTGATCATGACAGCAATTAGGCGGTTATGAAAAACTAAATGTCCCATTTCCACGATGAAAGAAATAAGACTGAGAGATGCAGAGAAACATTAAACGACAAAAAAGTCTTAAGAAAAGATTAATAAATATTATTAAATGGAATGGATATACACATATTAAATTAATATGACATTAACGAATCATCGACGCTGTTTCGTAAATGCTCTCTTCCGCTCATGGCATTACAAGAGGTATAGTATCATATCTTCACCCTGGCTGATAGTACTTAGTATTTATTTACTTAAAGGTATCACTTTTCATAATAATTTCAGCGAAAATACAGGTTCATCAGAGTCTGCCTTTCTTCTGAGAGATTTTTCCATTATTTCATACTCACGGATGATCTACTTCTGTTTTCTGAGCACTAAGAAAATTTTTTCGGCGACACTTCAATCCATGTCTATGAGCAAAGGTTCGGTTTATAAGAATAAAATTATATCGAATTAAATCACTACCACCAATTAAACTTCTTTAATAAACCATTAGACACGAGCGGTGTTGTCCCCCGATGAATATAAAGTTTTCGCAATCCTATGTTTTCATAGAATTGCTATGTTACAAAAGTCATCGTTAATTTCACTTTCTCAACCAAATTCCAATCAGAACTTAATTTGAAATGGGTTGGCTGATGTGCAATCACAAAAAGCAAAAATGTCCTTGAAAGATTAATTTTAAGTTTCCATCTGTAGGTATTACAAACATGATTAAAAAACACTTTTTGACAGCAATTAAATTTGTAAATTTATCAGTACATAGTATCCCACTTGGGGATCGAGATGGTGCGGGGGCTAACGTACTGGCTTCCCACCCAGAGGGCCCGGGTTCAAATCCCGGCGGTGTTGAATATTTATCAGAGGTATCTCGATCCCTGCTTGAGGTGCTTTGTGGAGGGCACTTTGAGTTAGTACGCCGTCCGTCGGATGGGACGTTAAGCTGTTTACCCCTTGGCGCCTTTCGTAAAGAATAGGCTAATGCCGACGCCGGGTTTCTCTCCACCCTTCATCCTTTCCTGTCCATCCCCTATGGCGCAAATGACCTCAGCTGTCAGTCGCCTCCCCTAAATACTACTACTACTAGTATCCCACTTCGGGAGTTAATCGAGCAATTCAATAATCGCGAGGCTCATAGTAAAATTATATTTTCACGGAGTCAGTCGATTTTGATGCCATATGATCACTTCTACTCTTTACAAAAACGTAATATCACGATTATTACCAGTTTTTAGATTAAAAATTGTCGTGCAAACATAAATATACACAAACAGATCGACATAATAGAGAAAATGGTTCAGATATTTTCAGGCAAACATAACTTGTAATTTAAATAAAATCTCAAAGTCGATTTGTTTTTATAACTAAATAAAATACTTTCCGGTGAAATATCAATGGAGAAAATAAAAACCTCCCTGCTTAAAGCCTATTGAAGAAATACAGGATGAATTTAACATAATAGCGCCGTTTACGCCACTGTAATTAGTCGTCTGGGTGCAAATATATCAACTACCGAAAAAGGGGGCACACATTTCTCCGCATTTTGGTGACAGTTTAAAATATTCACTTATTGTTTAAATTCTTCTAACTTTAAAGCGAATTATTCTAAATATAGATTTTTAATCGTTTAAGCTCCTTGAGAGATATTTTCTGGGAAGCAAAGTAAGATGTGTTACATATTGTTCAAAAAATCTATTTTGTTCCCCTACCCACTGTTTACAAATAATTTCATTAAATTAATGAGCGATATCGACATAAAAACTGCATAAAGAAATATAAATCTGTAAATATGGAGTCAGGTTCAGCGGAATGCTTTAAAAAAATCGGTTGTTGCCCCACCTTTCAGGAGTAAGATGCAGAACATTTTCCACATTTGGGAGCCCAGGATCAGCGCATCGTTTATGAATCCAGCTAATATCCAAGATGATCTAAAAACCCTCAGAAGTGCGAAGAAAGGCAGAATACACCAAAATCACAAGTCGTAGAAGGAATACACGTGGTTGAAAATGTTCTCAAAGAATTCTATCATAGTAACGTATCAAAGGGATCCACTGTGAATGAATCGTGTGTAGTTAGTGCTTTTGATTCTACAATAAAAGTCAGTCGAAAAACAAATATTGAAGTTTACTTATCCAAGAATTATTTAGTTTGGACACAGCAGGAAGTTGAACTGGGTCAGCCAATATGCTTGGAAACAACTGGCTATTTTATTTAATTACCTCTCCGAAAGTACATAGATGCTCCATTCCATTTGATCACCTAGTAAATACTGAAAATATTGGAATTGGTAATTGGTAATGGCAATCTTCATTGGCCATCTTTTAAACTATGAGAAAATCCAAGCTTTACTGAAAAGCGGATGCAATCTTTTCGATTGGGCTGCGAGGCGAAGTGCACGAGAGCTTCCTTTAAATAAATAAGACCGATATCTCAGAGGTGTTACCTAATGTTTGCTCATATTTGAAAATTGCTTTTGAGCAAGATGATAAAAACAGGCTAATGAAATACCGTTGAAAGAACAGTGCTATTTCGAAAATAAGTCGAATGTATTCCTTGCAACACTGCATCGAATTCCATGGAGGTATAACAGGAGTCTGGGATCAGAAAACATAAAAATAACGGCATAAAACTGTGAAATTTACTGTAATTTTCAGCTACATTTGTTTTCGCACAATCTTGTAAGCTTTTCCCTCCTAAACAACGTGCACCATTTCCCTTTTGTTCGTCTGATAGCATTCGCGGCACCAACTTCGCACACACCTTTCTTATGTCCATATTTTCGTTCACAAGTCGATGCACATCACTTTAAGGGAAATCAAGTTCACCAGAAACCATGCGGAGATTTAATCTGCGATCCCTGTCCAACAAATACCCCACTATTGCAAGATTTTCGTCACTTTTCGAGGTCGACGGGTGTCCTGAACATTCGCCGTCTTCAAAATCTTCTCTTCACTCCCGAAACAACTTGTGCCGCTCAAAAACACCCAATCTAACCATGGCGTTATCACCATAAGCTGCTTTGAGCATGCCATGAGTCTCTTACTCGGTTTCGCCCAGTTTCACGCAACATTTGATGTCGTATCGCTGTTCTAATAACCAGTTCATGACGGAGCGTAACGAGGTCACGTCAAAGAGGTTTCGCAAACGAACGATCCGCACTCCGCAAAGACTGAGAGTCAATGCCACCGGCCTCCACAACCTTTCCTGAGACTCTCCTCCCTCGAATCCAGCCAGAGGAACCGCTGCCCGTCCGTCGTCTATCCGTGAAAAAAAAGTCATGCTATTTTTGGGACAGACCTTGAACGCCTGTTTGTTGCCACTCATATCCTTAGGTATTATTGCAAATTCATGCATTTTTTTTAAGGTAATCTACCGGTTAAGGTAGGTTTTTGGATGGACATTATTACTAATTTAATAATTTGTGACCCCTAGCAAAACACAACATCCTACTTTACATCAGGTCCCTCTTCAGCTCTGAGTACTTTCTTCCTCCCTTCATCCCGTCCAACATCCCTATCCTGTTCCTTCCCTTTCCTCGTTTGCCAAACATTCTCCCCTCAATTACAGTCTTCAACAATCCGCTGCCGGTCAATACCCCCTTCAGCCACTTTTCCTGCCTCCATAGGATTGCTCCCAACAAACCCCTCTCTTCGCCCACCATACCGAGGACTTCCTCGTTTGTTTTATTCTCTGTCCATTTTACCTTCTCCATTCTTCTCCACACCCACATCTCAAAAGCCTCCAGTCTACGTCTATCCTCCTGCTTCAACGACCACGTTTCCGCGCCGTACATAGCTACGCTCCATATAAAAGTTTTTACGAGTCTTTTCTTAACATCCTTACTCAACGTCCCTGTCATCAACTCCCTCCTCCTTGTGAAAGCCTCTTTGCCTAGCGCAATTCTTCTCCTTACGTCCCTACTACTTTGGCCGTGTTGGTCCAAAACACTACCGAGATACGTAAACTGTTCTACCTGCTCTAGTTTTTGCTCTCCTATTTTAATGTTTAGCTTAGCCTTTTTCTTTCTAGAAAATCGCATAACCTATGTTTTATTAATATTGATTCTCATCCCATACCTGTCGCACTGAATTTCCAATTCACTAAGCAATGCTTGCAGCCCCTTGGCTGACTGACAAACTAAAGCTTGGTCATCAGCAAACCTAACTGATTTTACGAATTCCCCGCCCACTTTCATTCCTACCTCCAATTCTTCCCATGCCTCTTTAATCATTTCCTCTGCATAAATGTTGAACAGCAACGGTGATAATGGGCAACCCTGCCTTACACCTCTTCCTAACACTGCCCAACTGGACTCCCCGTTCCCCACTCGCACCTGAGCAGTGCGGAACGGGGAGTCCAGTTGGACTTGGTTACTAATTTTCACTGTGGAATAACACAATTTCCTGGGATAGTCATCTTATTTTATGACTCGCAGAGATTTAGGAATAAGACGATTGAGGCATAAATCTGCTCGAACAAAATGCTCCGATATTTCACGTAAATCTGATGAATGCCAGTGTTATATTTTCTGATCACTGTACCTACTCCCTGCTATTCAGATACCATTTGATGAACTGACAAATTTAGAAGACATTTTATGTAATCTGACGCAAACGCTGTTTTCAACATGGAGGTCGGAAAGATAGCTACGGTTAGATAACTTAATACTAAGCTATACGGCGTGTGGCTGTCACACATTCATGGAATAGAGTCCAGTTCCTTTAATGTACCGCCTGTGGTTTTCCAAAACGTTTCATCATTCAGGAATCAGCAGCTTACGGTCAACCTTGGAATTTTTAGACAAATTAATTGCAACTATACTAGTGGCTATTAAACTTCATACTTCACACATGAACGCTCTTTGCACTAGATTGTGACATCAAAATGATTAATCCTGGAGATTTTGTCCAATAAATTTTGTCTCTACGTTCGAAAGCAACTCACATTCTTGGTTCTACTACCAGTAATTCGGGAACGCCTAAACAAGCAGGAGAATGATGGTTACGAGTATAATGAATCGTATCCCGTATTGTTTAAAAAATTCTCATAGTACGTATTTTTGTTGCAGTGCATTATCCTAGAACATGAAATCACTAAAACATACTCTAAGAATGTTCCACGAAAAACAAATCCAGAATTTCAGGTCTGAAGCTTAAACCATTACTTTTTTGTACAAATGCCTTCAGACCTACAATTAACACCTTTACCATTTGAACACGGGTCGCTATACGCACTGTACCTGTGCATCTGATATTGAGCGGCAAACCTACGATAAAAAGTGTCATGAAAAAACTTTCAAAAAGGTTGATTATTTCCACGAGATTAAATTGCGCTTCACCAGCCAACGTTGGAAACACATGAGTGTGAGTGGCGTAACTCCGACTGTTTTCTGAAGTACATGACGACAGACGGCCGACTCCTCCCATAAAGTCATGGGAGCAAACGGGGAAGGTATTGTTTATTGGGTTGCATACACCAAAGGATAGAAACTCAACTTCTAGGTACACGAAAGTTTTACGCTGCTTGATAGGTATGCGTCAGATACATCATTATGGCATACCAGAGGAATTTAATTCATGCATGACGATTTATTACGCAAGATTATCAGAGAAAAACCATGAAAATTTGGATATTACAGGGCGAAAATCGAGTCGGTGAAAGGTAAAGATTTTTTTTTCTCAATTGAGTATTTAAAACAAAAAAAATTATGGATTAATTACATGATTATTGAATTCGAATATTCGAACTTCCAAATTAAAATATCCAAGTCAGTTCATTTTTGTGAAGTTCACACCCGGGAGTAAACCGGACGCACTCGTATTTTGGGAAGACAGTTTGAAACGGTCATTAGTTGCACACTTACTATTCAGTAAGTGTGCAACTTACTGAATAGTAAGTGCTTACTACTTAGTATTCAGGTTTTGCCACAGCTATGGCGTTACCATTTATCGATTTAAATACTGAAACATATTAAAATGACATCCAGGAATATCAAATGTTTTGAAATCCCTCAACTATATTTTAGGGAAAAAATGGGAGGATTTGAAGCTGCTGAGCATTGAAGAACTGTGCAGTCATTATTGAAGAACTCATGAATGTGGCCCAATAAAAGCTGCTTCCGGGAAGTTGCACGTTCCAATATGGTACGGCATTTCATGTGTTCTGGGTAATTTGGATTTTAATATGAATGAATTACACGGGTTATCGTGAGAGCCCTTCAAATATAATAACATGTAGGTACTCCTAATTGCCCACCTATATGAACCCATTGCAGATTATCGATTGGAGGACGCGTGGCCAACGCCACTGCTTGGTTTCCCTATGCTCTCCCTCTCCTCCATGATGCCAAATTTCCCTCATTATACGTCCCAAATTGCACGAATTATCTAGGTACGCTGAGTCGTAACATCATGTGCGCTTGGCAGTGGTATTTATGTAAAGCAACTTGGGATTGGTGGGTCGGAAAAATGAAATGGTAGTCAAAGGAACTAAAAAACATACTCAATGGATAACGAGAGCATTCTCAAAAATACATTCACGAAATAATTGAAAATTTCGAGGATTGCTTCATAACTGGTAGCGGAGATTGGTTATGATATCCGAATTGGTGACATTGTGAAAAGAGAATTCCAAATTTGTTGTTTGCTCCCGATTGGCTTCACTTCTTCTAAATACGGAGGATTTAGTGAAATATTGTATTAATGAAATATAAATTAATAACAAAAAATACAAGTGAAATCTGTCTCGGATGGAGCCTTTACACGGAGGCAAGTTGCCCATGAAAATACCCATTCACGGCCTGCGGTCTAGGAATTTCCATAAATTCAAATTTGGATTCTAAATTAACTGCCTCGTAGGGAAACAGAAGGGTTTCTTGACCAAATTTTGGATGAATCACTTGTACATGTCGAAATTAGTTACATATGATAGGATACTTAACTTTCTAAGTAATTCGACGGAGATTTTCTGAATTACGCCTGCTCAGTTGCTCAACGGAACTCGCACGGAAATCAGATGGAACGATGAGTGAGTATATATGTATAAGTACACATACATATATATATATATATATATATATATATACCTAGTTTCCTGTATATATACCTTCAGCCTTGTGCTGATTTTTCATGCAGGATAAATCAGTTCTTTATATACATATATACACACACACATATACAACATATATATATATATATATATACAAACACATATATATATATATGTGTGTATATATATATATACACACATATATATATATACATATATATATATATATACCTAGTTTCCTGTATATATACCTAGTCATTCCTAGTTTTTCAACTAGGAATGATATAAGGATGAGTATAAGACTTCATAGCGTGAAAAGGAATTGTCTTAAATTACAGGATAAAATTTACATTGCATAACTTATAAAAAATATTGAAACAAAAGTAATAACTGAAATTTAAATTCTAATAAGCATGATGGAGAGTGATTTGACTAAGGATCAACTTTGCTAAGCAATTAAAATGGTGATTACCTTCAGTTGTTATCGATGTTCAACGTTATGAGAAGACACTTGCTGACACTACTTTTTACGGTACTTTTTATAGCACTATTGCTAATTCAAAATGAAAATATTAGAGAGCTCAGTCCAATGAAACGATTGAAGTGAAAAAGGCAGGAAAATTGGGAAGGGAAGAAGTGTCAACCGAACAAACAGCCATGGCCTTGTATCTATGGGGGGATACATCTATTTCCCTGAGAATGAATTGCGCCATCAAGCCAGATTTAATGTGCTAATCCTCTGAAATTCCCATGATTCTCTAACTTTGATATCTCATTCCCTCTTTTCTGATTTAATATTTCAATAATAGACTTTCAACCGCATTGTTGATAACCAAAAATGCCAGAGTGTTAAAATCATTCGCCTTGACCGGGATTTCGAACCCGGATCCCTCGATATCCGGCCGAGGGCTTTAGCCAGCTAAGCTTTCGAGGCGTCCTCTTGCACTTCAAAATTTTGGGGACTTTGAAGGAACAAAATGTTGTGATAAAATACCATATTACCGAAGAAAATATTTCAAATTAATATTTTCAATAATTTCATAATATACGATAGTTTTGTACCTCTTGAATTAAAATGCTAATTGTAAAAAAATAACTTTTTGCACGAGCATTTCTAAGTGAGTTCCAGGAGCCATGTTGAAACATGTGGTTGGCACAGAACATAAATGCTAAGATTTTACAATAAAAGTTCAGATCAACCCTACGTAATAATACTCTCAATACAATGGAGCGTTTTCATGGTAACTGCAGGATTTTTTCGATGCAATGTTTGCGCTGCCATTTATCCGTGAACAAGGAGTTTAGACCATACTATATATCATTGAAGAAAATAACTTAAATTTTCATGACACAGCCTGAAATTACACACAATCTTCGTGAATCAACCTGCAAATTTCTGTTACTACAGAAGACAAAAGTTATCTATCACTACCGGGAAAGAAATGGTATTACTAAAACTAATCCATAACTAAGAAAAGCCTTATCCATAGGATTAGTTTCGGCAAGATGGATTTTTTTGATATTTTCCCGTTATTTCAAGTTTATGTTAGACGTCATACGAATATACCCACACGCAACTCAAGTGTATCGTATAACTAAACGTGTATCAAAAGTCCAGGCATCGCACTAAACTCACCCTAAATTTATAGTGTAATGGAGAAATTTCTCAGCGTAAAAATAATTCACTTTGACCGGGACTCGAACCCGGATCCATCGATTTCCGACTGCTATAACCCGTTTCTAATCTCGTCAAAATGAATGATTTTTTACGCTGTGAAATTTCTGGATTTCGGGGGCACATCAGCGGATTACTCCGCTGAGGTAACTTTTGCGGCATCTCCCGCATTTCCTTGAATTCATAGTTCAAAACAACCTGTTGACAGATTAATATATTCGTTTCTCAATAGCCAATGAAGGCGGTGGTACTCATCGGATATATCTTGCACAAAAATAAGAGGCTTTGATATAGTGTGCTATTGAAGATTATAATAACGGGACTGAACACAACGGGAAGAGAGGAAAGCGAGGGATAAATTAATGACGTGGCGAGCGGGGGCGTGGGGCCGAGGTGATTCAAGAAGGTCACGTGGGCACGATGGTCGAGAGCTGCGCATTAAAATAACGCGGGCACGCCTAGACAACGCGCCGAAAGCGACGGTCGTTTTCAAAAACAGTGGCGCATGCGGGCGAAGTGCTTCGAGGGAGGAGGTGGTCGCTTCCGAGGCCAAAGGGTGAGAAAAGGAAAAGGAGTCGCAATGCCAATAGCTAAACGACGCGTCCCATTATATTTCGTCCGTTTTCGAACTCATTCGCGCTTTTTAATTCAAACGATCATCGCGAACCCTCCCCTAAAAATGTCGACGCTGCCTTTAAAGAACCGCCGCGCTGTGACCCTCAATGCTCGGGAAAACTCACTCATATTACCACAGAACTACGTTCTTATTTCCAGCGCATCTCGCGCCACAGAGCCAATTCATAAGCGAAGCACCAAAATGAACAAAAAGGTCTGGAACAATACGCACCTGAAAGTTGGAGGAACCGAAGTTGAAACATGAAAGAGGTGCTCCCAAGCCTAAGCATCTATGCCAACAATTTACGTTCTTGCACAGGTAAAACTGTACAAAGTAGTTTATGATGTTATTATGCAATTATTTCAGCAACACGGTGGCTGTCCCTTTGGCATAAAAGTTGGCTAAATAGTTATGCTTCCTCGAGCATATTGTTACCGATACCATACTATACAGAAAGAGCGAATTTTTTTTCAAATTGAACCTATGTAGTAAATAGTCGAGCCATGAGTCTACCAATCACCATTTCCTAGATGAATTCATTGTCCTTGTCAATTTTAAATCTGATTTCGCGCGAAACGAAAATGATCCATTTATTTTTGATGGTATACCATCCCTTGCTCATTTGAACGCGGAGAAGATCCAACAAATACTCTAAACTTAAATTCGAGGCACTCGGAAGGACTTGGCATCACTCCCACAAAAACATATATCGGCCCGGGAGACTTAAGTTCGTGGAACCATTCCGTTAAAAAACATTCTTTGACACATTTTCAAACAAGAAGGCGAAATGAAAGGTTTCAAAGTCGACTTTGTTTTGAATCTTGAATTTTCAGTGGCAGCATGATAAGACGCATACAAGTAACCATAAAAATACCAAAATAAGGTTTAAAGTGATAACTCCCCGAATCTATACTACCCTTAAGAAACATTTTAGTAGCTTGCAGAGGCATTGAGTATTTTTGAAATGTGTCCTTTGTGTCTGAATCATGTTCCCACATTAGAAAATAGAAACACCACGACAGAAAACCGTTCATGCTCGGGCTCAAAGTCGATGGCACCGATTATTACATTTGTAAATCGTGAATGTTAAAATTTATTTAAAAAAAAATAATTAGTCCATTTTTCAGCTGATTCTAAGTTTTTTTCACCTTTTCTTTGCTCCAGAAATATTCGAGGAAAATGCCGTGCTTTTTTTTCGGCTAAGTGGCGAAGGCAAGTTTTTCAATCGCTGTCGGACGTTTTATTCAATATAAGGGCTGATCATTTTGGCACAAAAACTATAAGATGTTTCAAATTAGCCACTTATAGTAAATTGCGATTAAAGCCTTATTTTTGTAATTAATCCTAGAAAGTTTTTAATTTCAATCAATGGATTCTTAGCAGTTTAACAGTATATAAAAATTAGAGATTGATAATTGGAAATTTACATGTTTGCACCTATTGGCTAACTTAAAGATTCCAGGAATGAATATTCCAGATATAAACCTATAATAAAGGTGATCTATTAAAACCATATTTTATTCCATATCACTGGACTATTAAATTTCTAATTTAAGCACTAAGCAGGCATACGTATTCCAATGATTTTTGGACGAGGGTGACACATGTAAAAATAAATTTCGTATAAAAACATCACCTTCGTAGATGGGTGAGATCATGTGTGATATTCTTTTTCAAATACTCCGATTAAAATATTAATACATGGATGTGAGTGAGATGAGAGCATGTGGCTAATAGCTATTAACCTCCGAGTCCCAAGATTAAATTCTTAGAGAGTCTAACTAAGGAGTCTAATTAAGAGAGTCTTAATTGTAGAGTCAATTTTATCTCTGGATTAATCTTCTGGCGTCCCCCTCTTAAAATTATGAATCAAATTGTATGCATTCAACCTATTAGCATGGATAAAATCGCCTCAGTTGTTTCATTTGCTTCGCAATCGCTAATAATCCTTCTATTACTGATATTGATAGCCTTAAGTTTGTTGGATCCATTTACGAACTGCAGATTCCAGAGTCATATGCGTTGTTCAAGAATAGCATCTCGAAATTATTACGAGGCCTGCAGCAGAGCACGTGCATTCTTTGTAAAGGAAGAGATTATTAACAAAAAATATTTTCTTAAAATTTTTTTCAAGCGGGGAAGGACAAATTTTTCCGCTCTCTAAACACACTTTCCTTTGACAAAATGAAATTTGATACGATTCTCGGAGGTGGCGGAATTCGTTTTGCGGTAAAACGTGTCCCAACTGATTGTTGCGCTCAGGCCCACACCATCCGCGGGGAAGGTGGTCGAACTGTAAGTCGGTGTTCCTCCACCTTATCGATGGAACGTTGAACCCCCCAATGCTCACAATGGATATCAGAAGATATATATTAATATGTAGTAGGCGTATTTTCTATATATGAAATACATAGCATATCCGTAAAGTTATTCATACTATGCACTCTTTAAAGGAAAAATGCGACAGATGTTATGACATGATAATTTAGCATCGTTTTTTTGAAGATTTTCAGTGGTGCATCTCGAAGCTTAAGTTTAAGAAACGAGCCAGTAAGTGACCCAGTATTAGTGAGCAGATCATAGAAGTGAGAAGACAAGACCAAGACCATAGATTTTTCCCTCAATAGTTATGCCCATCCTGATCCTCAATGGCACATAGTTTCCCAAGAAGTTGTAATTAGAAGCAAGCAAATGAAACTGAACGCTCTGCTAACAGTCACGACGGTGAAATTGAAGTTCGATTTCCCTTCTTGAAAAACAATCCCCATGGACTGTTTCGAGGATGCTTTTAAAATGTTTTTCTTCTCTTCTTCGGGCCCATTTATGAACCCATTTTCAACCCTTATGGGTGCAACGAGGTAAAATCAAGGCGAATTCCGGATAATTGAAGGAAATTTACCTCATTGACCTCTTTTATACACAGTTTTCAGGCAAGGTTAAGTTAAGCAAAATGCCTGAATACAGAGTTTTTTGCCAGTTTATGTATGATTTGTAAAGGATATGTCTATTTCGAAGCCGACGCAGAAGAATGACTTCAACTGATACATCTGAAATTGCTTCCAATTACATGTATCGAAACGATTTATTATGTGTTCGGTACTTCATCCCAAATAGCATAAAGGCACTGTGATATATCATCGATACATGATGCTCGGTGTATTTTTAAAAGAGGTTATCATTTGACGCGCAAGACATGTAAATGAAAGTCAAAATTCGATGCTCTCGGCGTGGTTACAAGTATCATGTTTTCCATATTATTTTCCAAACTTTCCTCAAATGCGCTGAATTAATGCGTACTTAATGTGGAACAACGCGATCACAAAACCGCAACTATGATTGCACCGAAGGTGAAGTTCATTCAAAGCGATGCTATAGATTTTGCGCTTGACCTTAACTAATTTTTTACTGCACGTTAATTGGGAAAAAGATTAGACTGACCAACATCCCTAAAAAAATCACTAAACTGCCACGCGAGTCGTTTTTTATTCGATTATGAAACGGGATTATTTTGACGCGTACCATAATTTACTAAGCACGTGAAAAATCCACGCCATTAAAACCGAAAGCATCCTTTTTCGCAACTAACGGAACCCAATTGATGAAATAAACACTCTTTGGATAGTTCGGATAGAAAAAAAGGAAACGTTATAAACCAGAAAGAGGAATACATTCCGATGGAGAATAAAATGGAAACGGGAGATGAATAAAAAGTACAAAAAAGTTTTTTACATAAAAAGTATCCCTTTTGAAAAGCTCCCAAACCATTGAAACGAGACGCAATTCTCACAACGCCCTCCCCTCCTAACCGTTCGCCTATATCCATGTAATAAAAACGGCAAAGAAATAAAAAGAAACGCGAGCAGCGACAGAAGGGGAGAAAAGATGGCGATTCAAACGCAACGAGAGTATTAAAAAACGTCTGCGTCCGTCGATGTCTCGGAGTTTCCAAGATCCGCCGTATGGAGCGCCCCGCTCATATGTATCTTCCCTCCCTCTCTTCTCTTCTTTTTTTTCTTCTTTCGCTTTTAATTTCTCACCTTTCCTTCCCTTCCGTCCTCCCTTTCCACCTATTGGAACCTCTCTCAGACAAACCCCTGCTCTCCAATCGTCCCCACTTCCTCCCTGAATCTATTCTTTACATAAATCCTTTTTCAATTATCCCTCATAGGCGCAGCATTATGGGAATTGCATGAATAATGATGATATGATCCTTTCGAAAAAGAATGCCAAAGAAACTCCACGCAATAGCTTGGGATAAATGGGAGATTCGGCATTGTGTAACACGGATGTAACTCGTGTATGATGAGAAATGGAATAATTTCATGCACCAATCACTCAAATTTCGCACGCCGTCCTCGAAGTTTAAGCCATAGATTCGCGTTATCGATTAGGATTTTAACCACGCCTATACCAGGGCAAATTTGGCGATATATATCCCATGTTACCTTTGCAGTACAAAAAAAATATCCATAGACTCCTAATCCACACAATTTTCAATCCGTTAACATCCATGATATATTCGCCTCCTAATTAATTCCTTTTCTTCCATTTTTGTGTGCCACTTCCCCACATCTCTTTGCCTCATACTTTCTCATTTTCCCACCGACGATTTTCCTTCTCCTGTATAACTAATTGTGCATTGCTCCCATTTCCTCCATTCCTCATATCTTCGATTTCGTATTTTCTTACCCTGTCCGCCCTCCATCTCCGGCTCTCTCCCTCTCTGCCACCATAAACCGGGCGTTAAAGTGATTATGAATATGACTTATAGAGAGATTTATATCGACTCATAGTCAATGCCAACTATTATGTGACTCTGATTGGGAAATATTACGAAATAGCTTCGAAGGAACCAATCTGAGGCACGTAATTTATTTCAATTATCCTCACGCAGTTCTTTTTAATATCACTGACTACATGTTATAAGATGCTTGGCCTATGTGTGGTTGACGATCTCGATGAAGGTCTGATGTATTCTAAAATACCCACGAACGACGAATAAAATGTCTCTCCTACGACACTCATGTTTCCAGAGCTAGTCCAGGATACAACGGAACTACAAAAGAATTGGACGGCAAACCGCTTTCAAGTTGCTATTTTCCAACTAGACTGAAACAGGTTTTCAAATAAAACTTTGATTGAATCGAGATTCCAAATTTTTAATATCGATCTGGTGACTTCCTCTATTTTCAAAGAGGATTTTACATGCATGTTCCCAGTAAAGTTCACCGATCCCTTGATTTACAGTTGGAATTCGGGAATGCATTAAAAGTAAAGAAATTTTCAATTTTCTCTATGTATCAAAATACAACTTATCAACTCTTTTACTGCATTTAGGGATAAGTTCGATCCTTTTTAACTCCAAGTGTCGCCACTAACCTTCTCTGGGATGAAAAATCGTATTTAAGTTTGGGACACACTTAACACAGTCAAAAAGCATTGGATAATCGCGCTAAGTAACCTATTTCCTAAGTTGAAGGTTGATCAACTAAATGAATAATTTCCCCTGGTCAGCGAATAATGTACATTCAAATCCTTACACGAAGTCGAGAGATCTCCTCACTCCCTTTAATAAGAATTGCTTCTATATAAAAACTTAAGTCTGCGTGGCTGAGTATTGATCAATATCTTTTTTATGATACACATCATATTTGATCGCTTTTAGTCAGGATTTTATAACGGATTTCAGTAGGTATTTCTTAAACTCCAAATCAAATGAACCACTCTGTAATTCACGGAATAAGGATAAATTATTTCTTTTTGACTTTATCAAAACTTTTAGTCGGGTGAACCGTTCACGTACGCTCATCTAAATCAGTAGATACACTTTTTCCTACCCCGCATGTAATTGTTTCCACTCATATTTGACTGATCGACATCAACAAATGAAGGACTTACATGGTAACTTTTTTGGGTGGGTCTAAATATTCCACTCGGGGTTCCTCAAAGATCATTCTTCGGTCCTTCGCTATTTTTGCTACTCGTTCGTATTCTCTCGTATTAGAACTGTCAGCGCTAGCCAACGAGCTACAAATATTTCCACGGTCGTTCTCATGATCTCGGTTATATTATATCGAAGTTATTCCAGGTGTATCCTATATTGCTGATTGGTCATACTACTTTCTTTTAAATAGCAGAAAACCTCAAAAATTGTGGGCACTTCCAATGTCGCAAGGACATATCGCACGTGCAGCATCCGGCCTGCGGGGGGCCACGGGACCCTAACCCTCATGTACCCCCACAGGGTAATGGTCAAGGCCGGACTCGCAGCATCCTGCAAAGCACGTGTGTCCCACGTGCAGCATCCGACCTGTGGGGGGCCACGGGACCCTAACCCTCATGCACCCTCACAGGGCAATGGTCAAGGCCGGACTCGCCTCGACGTCACTCCTTAAGGATGAATAACGAGTACCGCACCTGCTAAGGACGGTATATAAGGAGGGCCCCATGCCTAAGGGAGAGTAGTCTTGAGTCTTGTGTCTTGCCTCGCATAGGATCGTTAGTTAGGTCGTGCTACCAGTGCGACCAGCCGGCGACCGTGTAGAGGATCGTTGATTAGGGCGTGCTACCAGTGCGACCGGCCAGCGACCGATCGTTGATTAGGGCGTGCTACCAGTGCGACCGGCCAGCGACCGTGAAGACCAAGCAAGGTTTACTGACTTATTCCGTGAGTGTACGTGGATTGTTATAAGTCATGCAAGGGTTTTACTGTTCTTATTGTATGTCGTGTGGGTGTCTCGACAATAAATGTATTTAAAGAGTAAGATATGCCTTCATACTTTATCGACCCGTCGTTCCCCACCTATGCCCCTCGCGACATATTGGTGTCAGGTGTGTGGGGTCTCTGTCAATGCCCGAGAGCACCAGAGTAAAAAGAATAATAAGGAATAGGGTATATAAAAATTTAAGATACGTTCTTTTCGTGATTCGAGGACCGTTTTCCACTTCCTCGGAAATGGATGTCCTCTAGAACGGTTCTCCCTGGCATTGACCGCGGACCGCGACGGGTTGATATTGTATTAAGCATTTGTAATATATCTCTGTAGCCATGGAGTCGTCAATCGTGGATGCGTCCCGCTCCTTTCCCCTTCGATGGGAACTGACTCCCCCGCCTCCCGTAAATGTTATGGATTTTACACCTTCTGTAAATAGTATTGACGGCCTTTTGGGATCGGAACCGGCACCCCCCAACCCAATTCCCCCATCTAACATATTCGGCTCTCAAATTTCATTGATCCCCTGCTTTAGTGGAGAAGACGACACTACAATAGATACCTTCTTGGAGCGGATTAGGATCGTGAGTCATTTTAGCTATTGGAACGAGTCCCAAACACTAGGTGCAGCCCGCCTACGTCTAAGTGGAACGGCCGCCGAATTTGCTAACTATAATCCCCATGTCATTGAATCATATGAAAACTTTTCAAGATATATGAAGGAACGTTTTACTCCTAAAATTTCCAAGGTTTCACTAGAAAAAATGTTCACTAGTTGCTTGCAAATGCCCTTAGAATCTGTTTGCGACTATTCCACCCGGTTAAGGGGGATTGCAAGGAAACTCCGTTCGTCATTTAATGAACCCGACTCCGAGGCAATAAAGGTAATGATTGAAGAGAGACTTCTGACCCAATTTCTGGCAGGTCTTAGAGCGGAAATTGGCCGTTTTGTCTCCGTGCGAAATCCGAGAAATGTACTAGAAGCCGAAGAATTCGCGCGTTTAGAAGAGGCTAACACAAGGAATTATTCATCCATTAATAAGGACGTGAATTTGCTAGCCCATTCTGTAAGAGAGTCTCCTCCTTCCAGTCTGCACAACATGAGCGCAATCCCACACTCACAATCAAACTTCTTTTCCCATCACCACCCAGAGCATTTAAGCTACTCCGCGACAAACCCGAGTTTACGTGATTACCGTACACGTCAAGCTCAAGCTCTTCCCCCTCAAAATTTTGGAATGTACCCCTACCCCGCAAATTATGGTCTCCCACCCCAAGTCACCCACCTAGATGGCGGTTATCCTAATAACATCTATGCTATGCAGCCAACCACGTTCCAAGCTCCCAGACAGCAGCGTCAGAATACCCCCGATCCACGGCCCCCTATTGATGCCCGAAAGTGCGATTACTGTAAAAAAGTTGGACACATCGCCAGAAACTGCCGCGACAAGACACGGAAATGCTTTAATTGTGGCGAGGAAACTCACGCATCCAGGGACTGCCCCTTGATAAGATGCGGTGTATGTAATCAGACAGGACATCTTCCAATTAATTGCCGTAATCATGCCTTAAATAAGAATTCGGGAAACGTGTAGAACCCGACCCACAGGTCGGGAACGAGTTAGTACTGGCCGTGACGCCAGAAGCAGGAATGACAGTTTCCGTTAGGATATTAGGAGTACCGCATAAATTTCTTGTCGATACCGGTGCTGCAGTAACAATTGTTCATCGGAAATGGTTCCCCTTTGACCACCTCAAAATTTCGCGATATGACACACCTGTAAGAAGTGCCTCCGGGCATCCGCTGAAAATTATCGGGCAATGCCAAGTGCCATTCGAAATTGATGATAAATTATACCCCCATGACGCTTTGATAATAGATGGGAATTCCCCGGACTATGATGGTATTCTTGGATTGGATTTTATGGTGCGATACGGAAGTAGCATATCGTTGGAAAATCGGAAACTAAAGGTTTGCGACGGTCATGAAACGAGACTTGAATCCAATAACAAAAAATCAAGGGTTTTTCCAATTGTAACCGATGATCTAATCTCTTTTAGTGAATCAGAACCCCTAACACATAATAATTTTAATTTTAATCCATGTAGTTCGACTTTGCCTGATGTAGATTTTAATTTATTGGAAGCTAAAGGTAATGAGGATAGCGTTAAAAGCGAAGAAGGTACTGCGACTGTAATTATCGATCTGTTAGGACCTATTGAAGAGGGGTTCAGTGAGGACAAATTAGAAGCCTCAGTGCGTGTCTTGGACGCTTCCGAAAGGAACACTGATGGCGACATAAATGGAATCACTGGCGACGGCGGGACAGATGATAGGGTTTCCTGTACGCCACAATTAGGGGATGTCCAAACAGATCTGTTTAGTGGGGCACCTGAGGGTCTTTCGTGCACACTAGACTTAGAAAAGGGTTCGATTGTAGTGGAAGAAGAGCGCCTTAGCGGGACAGATGATAGGATTTCCTGTACGCTAGAGAGCGATGGGCGAAATCGCGGGATAGATGAGCAAGATTCCTATACGCAAGATTTTGAGACCCAAAGAGCCACTACCTTAAGAGCAATTAAAGTACCTCCTCATTCAATTGTGTTAGTACAAGTTCAATGTTCCAATTTCTCAGGCAAAGAGATTTCAATTTTTGAAGGGTTCCATGATGTATGTATTTTACCGATTCTCGCCTCCGTTTGTGATGATGGTTCAGTCCCTCTGCTCTTTTCTAATCCTAGTAATGACATCCAGGCACTAAAACGAGGTACCCACATAGAATATGAAATTCATAAAAAGAGTACAGAAATTCCCATTGTTAATATAGTGGAGTCAAGCGATGTTGAAATGTGGCCAGAATCGCCCAAGGACGGTGAATTGACTTCCTTGTTTGAACTAAGCTCTGTGCATCCCAATGCCCTCGAACCTTTAAAGAAACTTTCAAGTGAATTTTCGGATATATTTGTCCACGGGGACATTAAATTAGGCCCACCACTGACCCAATTTACGAGAAAAGGCATAGGATAGACTCTATCTGTCACAACCCCTGAGGAATATTGTCCATTTGAAAATTATTCCTCCATACCACGAAGCCCTCCATGGCGACATCTGTTTGGTAAAATATGTTAGTAATTAGTAAAGATATGGTTTATGTGAATACGGTTCTTGTAGAGACAATAGAAGGATACAAGATCCCGAAAATCGATCGGCTGTGTATGTGTGGAACTCAGTGCTATTAGTGAACTCAGTGAGAACTTAACTGTTATTTACACCAAGAAACAGCTTCACCCTGCTACCGGCGGATGGATTGTGCATTCCACAACTGTATGAAGCCGCCAGTGCAGTGGAGTTCAAACGCGTGTCTTCACTGACTTAAGTGCACAAGTGACCAGTCGAGTGAAGTTTAATACATCTTCAACATGGTGGAACATTCCTAGTGAATACGAACGATGGTTGAAGCACGAACTTTCCCTTGTGTGGAAGAAAATTTATAGGTTAAGACTTTCTGAGGTTTATTTATATTTTAGATTATGGATTGCATTACTTACGGGTACAGCCGCCGACGATCAAATTAAATCGCTGTCGAAGCAGATTTCTAGATTGGCCAGCGAAACTGAACGTCCCCTCGATGCCAGATATACCTTTCTCCCTAATGCCTTAGCCACATACAGAGACAAGATATCATGTTAACGCAACCTTAAAAGCTCCTCAAGCCCTAAAATCATCTTCTGAATAAAATAATAACGCCCTTGCTCACGCTATCACACAAATAAAACTCTGCCAATTAATTGTTAGCCTTCTGTACGCCATCTTTCTCGCAATTTCACGTCTTATTCGTGAACTTCATGGTGATGGACAACCACTGAGAAATATCAGCGAGTTGGCTGAGATTGGTAAATTAACCCCGTCCATTTTCCCTCCTAAACGTCTAAAGGACAGTGTAAGAGACGTCGCCAACAGACTGCCGTCGTACTTATTTTTCATTGGGTTCCCTAGCGGGGGTGATATCTCCCTCTACGGTGTGGCCCAAACGAGAGTGTTACGCCAGCCGGGAAGAATTGAACTCCTGGTCATACTGCCATTGGTCCAGAAAGGGATGAGCTTAATGTTCTTAAAGCCCAACCGTTCCCGACGCGTGCAAATGGCTCACAGCAGGCCATAATAATGCATTCCGACTCACCTTACTCAGGTGTGGCCGCAAATCGTGATCGATTTGTTCGCCTACCGGCTGAATACTCTTTGCAGTGCTCAAACGGCATTACACTGATCTGTCCTCCCGCCTATCCTATCCTAAACCTTTAGCGCCAACTCATGCAACATCGCGGTGTTTGTCGGTGTCACCACCAAAATAAAGCAACATTGTTAACTTAGGTTAGCAATTCCTCCTTTTGCTGTGCACGTGAAAGGCGAGCGCCCCGGCGAGCGCCCCGGCGAATGCACCGGCGAATAGCGTAAGCAAGGTTACTTAGTAAACTTTCCGAAGGTCCGATAAATATAGCGTTCCTGATATCTCAGGGCATGGGACCATTATACTGGCATCCGGGTGTTCAGCACACGGTGACACTCATTACCCCCCCCGTGTCGGTAACGTCGCGCAAGACTCTTCACATGCAATCCATGCACCTAAATTTCCTGTATAATAGATGTAGGCACCCTTGTTCCCTCTTTTTGTAAAAATATCTGTATTTGCACCCCAGCAAGTGGGTCTGTCCTTATTGAATGTTATATATATGTATGTATTTTTTTTTGCATTCATGTTCATTGGTCTGTATTCTGTTCTGTATAGTATCATGTATTATGATTAGTGTTGCCATGTCTCTTTGAAAACCGGGGTGATGTCGCAAGGACATATCGCACGTACAGCATCCGGCCTGCGGGGGGCCACGGGACCCTAACCCTCATGTACCCCCACAGGGTAATGGTCAAGGCCGGACTCGCAGCATCCTGCAAAGCACGTGTGTCCCACGTGCAGCATCCGACCTGTGGGGGGCCACGGGACCCTAACCCTCATGCACCCTCACAGGGCAATGGTCAAGGCCGGACTCGCCTCGACGTCACTCCTTAAGGATGAATAACGAGTACCGCACCTGCTAAGGACGGTATATAAGGAGGGCCCCATGCCTAAGGGAGAGTAGTCTTGAGTCTTGTGTCTTGCCTCGCATAGGATCGTTAGTTAGGTCGTGCTACCAGTGCGACCGGCCGGCGACCGTGTAGAGGATCGTTGATTAGGGCGTGCTACCAGTGCGACCGGCCAGCGACCGATCGTTGATTAGGGCGTGCTACCAGTGCGACCGGCCAGCGACCGTGAAGACCAAGCAAGGTTTACTGACTTATTCCGTGAGTGTACGTGGATTGTTATAAGTCATGCAAGGGTTTTACTGTTCTTATTGTATGTCGTGTGGGTGTCTCGACAATAAATGTATTTAAAGAGTAAGATATGCCTTCATACTTTATCGACCCGTCGTTCCCCACCTATGCCCCTCGCGACACCAATAGGGATCTCATTAGAAACATTAATGGGGACAATTTATTTACAAAACAGAATTTTAAATTCTGGTAAGAATGTAAGGGTAATATTTTTTGTGGCACTGTAATTATACAATCTTCCAATTTGATATATCTGGCTTTATTCAACTCTTTGTAGAAATAAAAATACACGTATTCTAAAATTGCCATCAATTTGACAGAATACGTTTCATCACAATTAATGTTCATTAAAGTCACCGAAATTCTTTTAATTTCCAGATACTTAAAACTTGACACATGGCGCTGTAGTGAATGGTTTCATCTTTCCTCGCATTTTTTGCGAATTTTCTCCCGATGTGTCATTTCCATTTGCGATACAGGAGTACTTCTGTCGCATGATCCCTCCGCCCGCACCCGAAACCTCCCCCACCCCAAACTTCTTCCTTCTCTCGCCTCGAGCCAACCTCCTCCCCATCCACTCTTCCTCTCACGGGGGCAAAAGGGGCACTCACCCCTTCTGTTCGGTGCGTTCGAAAAGCAAGTCTCGAGACGTGGCCCGGGCTCGTGGGGTTGGAGGGAGGCAGGAGGAGGAGAGGAGAAACGAACGACTCCACCTTCTTCTTGCCTCCTCCCCTTCCTACTACCAACACTTCCATGGAACTCCTCCCACTTTGGAGGAGCAGCAGAAGCGTCTTGAAACCGACGCGCAGGAGAAGGAGGCGGGGGGGCAGCGGGGAAGGGAGAGGGAGATAGAAAGGAGTGAGGCGATGGGGGCTTACGCACGCACGCACGCGCGCTCGCGGGACCTGGTCGCTCACACACGCACACAACACGCGTGACACCCCTCCCCTCCTTAAAACGTTCCCTCGCCACCCGAACACATACCGAATAATACGCGTACTATTTTGGTATTCGACTTCTCTCCCTAAATAATAACAGTAGAGTTGGTATCGGTCGCCCAGCGCACTTGCATCCAGCATTGTAATGGTTAGCCGGTTGGCCAGACGTTCGTAAGGATGACAACAACGATCAGGATCAGTCGGGCGCCTATATATTTTCTGACTCCAAGTTTTACTCTTATAGTCAAGGTGAAAAAATATGACAGACAAAAGTACTGCTTTGGAAGGTGAAAAAAATTGTCATTCATTCATCATTTCCAGCGCCGAGATGCGCTACGCATACGCGATCTACTTCGTTCGCACAGTCTGTACAACGTGATGGCGATATCACTGAGCGTAAGAAGATTATTTTCAGATGAAATGAGAGCGGTGAATTCTTTTTTTCCTTCCAGTGAATTACTCTCGAGGACAACAAATAATTCTTTTCAAATCTAGATTTTTCCAACCAATCCAGGAGTTTTCCTTGAGATCATTTTCCGAGACTTTTTCCTGTGCCAGGTTCCCGAAATTGAAATTCGAGGCAACCTGGTGACATTACGTTGTTCTAAACCGGATAAATTGAAAAAAATGAAAAGAAATTCATACTTTTATAATTGGAGAGAGTGATACCACATTATGTGAAAGTGCTAAGTACATATCAACAACATACACGTAAACAAAAGATACTATGAAGGTTACAAGTACTCACAACGCCATAAATACAAGATCCTATGACGGTTATAAGTGCTCACAAGTAGGGAAATGAAATTCATCAATTGTATCTACCTGCTACACGCGGATAAAATGCCATTTACGAGACAAAATATGTCCTGTGCCAATAGGGAGAAACGTCAGTTGGAGGTAGATATTATCATGAGTTATGCAGGAATCATTTCAAAACGTCTAGCTCGTCACCCCATTCTTCCGCCTCGTCAAGAGCATTTTGAATTCTTTGTCTCCTTTCGACTACCTTCCACCTCTCTCCCAGCATTACTCAACCGGTGAAACCCGGGCTTGTGACGAAATCGCCGGCTAAAACTCCCATCAGCGTCGATTAAATGTTATATTTTCAACTTTCTACTGAAAATAACCAATTTTTTCAAGCAATAAAGCCGTAAGTTTTTATTTACGTCAATTGATAAAATAATACCTGCAACCCCCTTCCGAGGGAAGCCGTAGTGCTTTGCATAATTATAAGGAAGAATATTCTACCGTCCGAGGTAGGTTTTCGATAGATCCAATACTGTCCGAGATTTATTAGTCCCACCTGACACATCACTAAATAAACACTCTAGAACCTGAATTACAATACACCATCCCTCAACTCTAAGTACTTTCTACTTAACTCCATTCCATCCGACATACTTATTCTCTTCTTCATCCACCGAACATTCTTCTCTTGACCACAGTCTTTGCCAGTTACTTCATCGCCACTCATTATGCCCTGCATTAATTTTTCCTTACTTCTTTGATTTTCTCCCAGCTGCCTTCTCGCCTCGCCCTAACTCCGGAAAACTTCATTAACTTTTCTTTCCAACCGCTTTTATCCTCTACACCCACGTGTGGAAAAGCTTCCACTCCACTCTTATCCTGGTTTTGCACTATTGTTTTATTGAAATATTTTCGTTTAATTACACGTGTTGCACTAATTGACGCTAATTTTATTCATTTAAATTTTTGGAGAAGTTTTCAAAGTAATCCATTATGTTTGCTACGATATTAAAATCATGCATCGCTCAAAGTGGAAATTAAACCATTGCCATGCAAACAGGCATTGTAAATATCTCATGAACAATAGTCTCTTTGTTAGAAATAGATGCACTGAATTATAAAATTGGTGCCCTATGAGGGTACTTTTATACAAATTCTCCACTCGATTTACGATAATGTTGACTTTTTCCTAGGTGTCAATATGTAGAATACCATAAAACTGAACACGTCAGATATGGTTAATAAATTGAGACGTGCTAATTGACGGGAGGAATATTTTGTTGAATGAGAGTATTCTCAATTAATATCGAAATGCGAAAAAAACTTCTAACAGAGGCAAATAAAATAGTTGTAACTACAAAATACTTAAAATACAGTTTTTGATTGCAAACTTTAATGAAAAGATAATAAAGCTGTCATGTGCCACAAATCCTATAGCCTCCGTCATCTTTGAGAAATGCCACCAACCTCATTGTAACAAATGAGTAACAGCGAGACGAAGGAAGCATTCATAACAAAAAACTATACATTCGATCTTATGTTGGAAATACAACGACGGGGTTCTTAATTATCTAGGATAATATCAGCATATATGAGGAATAATGCCTCTCAAATCACAACAATTTAGCATTGGTGAGTACCTGGTAGTTTCCTACCGCGTGTTTGGAATTTCACCGCGTGTTCCATGGTAAACATAAGGGAACATCTCAATCAATACAAAGATAAATAGCGATATCCACCCCTGGCTTCCGGAAAATTATGATATTAGGAGAAACACGGCAGAGCCAAAAGAGTTTATTTCCGTAGTATTATTATAAATCTTAAAATACCTCACCGTCGTTTAAAATACACAGTTCGCTATCGTGTAATTTCTCATAATTTCACGATGCTCCGTGGCATGTCTCCTCCGCCCTATCATTTGGAAGAAATCGAATTTCCGTCTCGCCATCGCCAACGGGGACTTAAATTTGGATCGTTTCAGACGTCTGACCGCAGCGTCTTGTCTCAGTTTTTCTCTTATCCCATGTTAACGTTCCCGAAATCAGCCAACGACGGAGATCCAAACATATTTTATTTGAAGCATACACTTCAAACGAATAAAGGAAAAAATATTTAATTTCGAGTCAACGCTACGTAAGAATATCCCAAGTAATTTCATCACTGAAGATGGATCACTTCGAAATATTTTCATGGATTGGGAGGCGGAGTCAATTGGGCGGGGTCTGGGCGACGGAGTAAACCTGCAATGGCTTTGAAATCGTTCAAAAACTGCGTGGCATTCCGTTCGCGGAGGAGATGAAGTTCCGATACCTCGCTGCGTTTATTTAAAACGAACGGAAACCGGGATATCGCATCTCGTCACGCGAATATTTCTGCGGGAGCACCAGATACGATGTTCTCAAAGGTTTCCAGCATGGTTTCCACTAAAAATCACCCAATGATTCGACATTCCATTCTGAGAAGGATGTTGATTGTGCTTAGCGCCACTTACTCTTTCACGGTGAAAGGGAACCTTTCCTCATCCTGCCCGAAAGATGGATGAAATGGTCCGACTTGAAGGGTCGAGAATCAGGTGGCGTTAGAAGAATGTAGAGGGCCTATGGCCCCGTCACATCAGATGGGAGGGAAGAAAGGGGTAAAAATCGCGACGAGTGGATTATGATCGGTCCCGTTGGGGAAGTGCCAAAAGTGTCTACTACAACTTAACCAGCGTAGTCTCCAGAAGAGGTGTCCGAGAATGAAAGACATCGGACCTTTGGCGTCCAATAGAAGGGATTGTAACTCGTCTTTCGAAATACTGACGTGAAAATTTTATTGAATTAGAAAAATCAGGCGTACTACTTTTTTAATAAATATTTATAAACGATACTCATTGTCCTCCCTATCGCCACTATGTACTTATACGTGACACTGCATGATTTTATTTCTTGAAGAAACATTTTGTTTTTTCAGCGCGGAAGTTTGTGTTTCGGGGTTATCCCACCTATAAATGTGTCCTGATCTCAGATATAAACGTTTAGAGCTCTGTATCACCGTCCAAGTTAAATCTGATTTTTATCCATTGTTATGATGAGAATTCATTTGCAAGAACTTGTGATAAACATATCGCTTCTCGCTTTTTAAAAACATTTGATGCAAAATATAGCTGCTATTCTACCTTTATCTTTTACTGTTTAGGATAGTTCTACATATTTCAACAAAACTTCAGCTTGTTCCCATTTTATGATGAATTAGATTTGTTATTTAAAAAATATATATCCCAATTTGGGTTGGGCATAACATTTTTACGACTGCAGACATGAAAAGTAAACTAATTTAACGTCATTTTTATGACAACATATACTTCCCCCTATCAACAATCCAGCTTACGAAAATAAATGGACAGTGATAAACATAATACAGAGTCGTTGCCCACCTGCGTTTTATTCCTCTTGAACATAAAAAGTCTCTCTTGCACAGCGGGATTCCTATATTTTCATCCGCCTTAAATCTGCCCACTTGGCCACCGCCCGAGCCATATCAACCCTTTGCGCCCTCCTACCTTCCCGCTACCTTGCGAGGGGGAGTAAGAGCTTCGTAGAAGGGGGAGACGCCCCCTCCCCTTCAAACTCGAACACTCTAAGCCCCCTGGCCCATCCTCCTCGTCTTAACCCGGCTTCCCAACCTCCGGCCACAACACCTCCACCTATTCCTTCTCCCGCACCACTCGATACCAAAATACTGCGTGCATTCGATAAGCATCTCTCGAGGGGCTGTTTTGAAAGCAGCTCTCACTAGCCTGGCATCACCCAGTGTGTAGCGGGGATGCGCGCGACCTACTCTTTTTCACTTCCTCGTATCGGAAATAAGAAATATATGCTATCCTGCGTCATTTGTTTTTTCTCTCCCACCCGCTAGATGCAGAATGCACTGCACGAAGTTGATAAGAAAAGGTGCTTTTCGATTTACCTGGTCATGCATGAATCAAGCCAGCATCATCAGCTGCAGAAAAATATTTGGTTTGAAAAAACAAATGAGGACAAAAGATCATATAACTAAACAAATCAGCATCAGCACTGTAGAATTTTCCCATGATTAAACAAAAGAAAAACTATGATCTTAACCAATGGATAAAATCAATGGGGAGCGATGGTGTCCAAGAAAGAAGTGGAGTCAACGTTAGACTCCTTTTAGACAATAATTCCAATGCTTGTCCTAGAGGGGCTACAGTACTTTTGAAATGCGTAAAGCAATAATGATAATATTATCTTGAATGCATGCAGAAAAATACCCCAATAGCATGTATTTTAATTAATGCCTAAATATAGATAGAACATATATTTATTGTAGAATAGCCCCAGACGAAGAAGACTTGAAAGGTTTATTATTATAGGAGGAATCAACATATAAAAATTATAATAAAAATAATGCGTTAACACTCAAAGTTACATTCGCGGATTCAACGATTATTATTATTGATTGTTTGGGCTCCTGTACATCTCATAATCCTCCTGAGAGTTCACCATGCAGCGGATTATACCTTGGCATTCGTAATGGTGCTCTAAAGACGATAGAACTTGGCGAACTACTGTACTAAATAGAACACTCTAAAGCATTGCTAAAAAAATAACTGTCCTTCGTATTACGTCTGAAATTTAAACTAGCTACCTCATATTTTAAGCGGATATTTATAAAAATAACACCTGCGGTTTAAATTTCTCTTTTTTATGCGAAGCCACTTTAAGAAGGGCGACGGAATTTTCCGCTGGCATTGAAACGGTTTTGTTTGTTCTAAACTACATCAGAGTGCTCTGATGATTCTCGAGCTTTAACACAAAACGGTTATACTTGAGTTCGTCGAACATTCTACGTATTTATATTTCACGAAACTCAAAAGAGTATTAATGCTTATAGACTGACGGCGACGATACAGTTCAATTGAGAATCGATATCTAATCCAAAATCCATTATTGGATCAACACGTTTCACAGAAATTCCGTGCATGTAGTTACGGACTTCCTTAATGGAAAAGGGACAATCCTAATCTTTAAATGCATTGAGCAATGATACCTATGCGTTGCACAATTTAACTAGATTCATCCAATTATATGTCACTTAGAGATTAGGAGATAATTGAGAGGCAATGTAATCTAATCTAAGGTAATAACAAAGATTATAAATAGCTTTATATCGTACATATACAATATATTATCTAATTTCAATCACTATTGATTAAAAAAAATTGCAAATAGTGGCCCTAAACTTATAAATATCAATTAGTTAATGATTTCAATGTAGACCACTTGGTCGAACAAATTACCATCCAGATGACAGCCTTTGACGACAACTGATTCACTATCGTTTAAGAAAACAATGGCCTTTAAAATCTACCGGTTACACCGTGTTACACCTGAGTACTATGTAGTCTGACGTATGATTTTAACACCATTAAAAATATTCGTTCTGTAAGCGATTCTCAACTAAGTTTTTTCAAAGGTTAATCAGGTCTTGTTTTCTTTAACAGCGTTTAACAAATATAGTTCCTAATCGCAATCGATCCAATTCGAAAATCAAACCGATTTCACAAGGACTCCATACACCAGACGCGGATTTTAAGCGAGGCCTAACAAATAAAGTTAATATCGCTATTTAAATATGACTTCAAATTTACCAAACCCTTTCCTTCTTAATCCAAATTTCCGGCAGCTTGTCCGTATACCTCCAGTGTGTATTTTTTCTAAGAGGGGCATTGAGCATATGTTTAAAACTAAGTCTTCAAAAAAGTCTTCGCTTATCATTTCAGTTTGTTCGATGGCCGAAGGTTTACGGGGAGAACTACTCTTCATCAACTAATCTAGTGCAACACATCCTTAAAAAGTCAATTCCACTTTCCAAGTTTCATAACGGTCTTGCATTCAACTCAGGTCGTCTGCCAGTACACCTCTATTCCAGTGACTATGAATATCTCTGTATAATACATACATTAGTCGCTTGGATCATGCATATAAAATTCGGGAAATAGATGCCAGAACTAGCCGACTCAAGGACTCCTTCTTCCCACGGACAATACGGGATAGCAACTGCAGGGTTATAGATAGCAAAAATTCCACTTGCCACCCTCAGCGTCTAAAAAATAATTAGTTGTATTTAAATGCATGCTCTTCCACTAACCTTATGTGTTTTGCTATAATAACCCATTCTTTCCGAATGACCTCATTCATGTTCTGTTCATCTGTTTTTAAGTTTCCCTTTCAATCCCTCGTCCCTCTCCGCGGGGGCAAATTCCTGCTACCTGCAACGTTGGGTCGCATTCCCTGCCTTTTAGAGACTATTTGGGGGTAGAGTGTTTCGTGGTGCATTTTCATGTGGTAGTGATGTTTCAATTTCTTGCTTGTTGTGTCCTGGCTTCCGTGTTGTAGGATGGCTTTCGTGCTGCATCATGGGGTGCAGTTTTTTAGTTGTTTTGCGGTATATGTGTTTGCATGAGTATTGGATGAAGGGATTTTTGCACGAGTGTGTGCGCTGCTGTGGGTGTAATTTTCCGTGTAGTTTTTTGGCATGTGGTATTTTTCCTTTTTACAGTTGGTGACCAAACACCCCCCGCCACACGCCCTTGCGGCGGCTTGCGGGGTATTATGTAGATGTAGATGTAGATCTCCTGATGATTCAGCGAGGCGATGAACCCAGTTCGTTGATATTAAAGATAATTTTTGAGATACAAAGTTTCTTCGATTACTTCCATAATGAATAAATACCATCATATGACCCCAAATGGCATTAATTTTGTGCTGTTCTCTTTCAAATACTGCGTTATTCTCTAAGTAGCGGAGCTTAAAATAAATCGCATTATTCTAGAAATTATGTAACTTAGAGGGAAATGGGGACGTTCCTATGGAGAGCACTCGATATGACTTCAATTTTATTACAGCTAAACCAACTATGAAGTACGTAATAAACTCAAAAGCATCCACTCTAGAATAAGATATTTTAATTAATCCCTTAATTCATAAACCTGGTAGTAACTTGCCCTGCGACACAAATCCTCCCTACTTGACCGACCTACCGACGACCCGGGTTCATTTCTTCACCCATCGTTAATTAAAGGTATTTCCTCATTCTCAGCGCGAAAATAACATCAGCCGTAGCTGGGTTCATTTGTTACATGGATAGAACGTAGACCACTCGATACTCTCCCTGATGGCAGAACCACCTCCTTTATTTTTCTACCATACTCCCTCTTTCCCATTGAGAACTACAAGACCCAAAGGATTGCAGTATCCAGCCGCGAAGTACCAAAGGACAACTGAGTAATGTTATGCAAATATTCAAATTCCGGCTCGGGATGAGACTTGACTTCAGGGTTGGCACCACAGCCGACTAACTGACCCACCGATCAATTAAGCGGAACATTAAAAGGCGTATTTACTCATCCTCTTCCATCATTTCGCAAATGTATCATTCAGCTTCTTTCACGTTCGTGATACTGCACTCGAAGCCGTCGTTACCAGAAAAGTTGTCACTTCCCCTTTTTCCTCTTATGCCTATATCTTTTGTTTGAGCCTCCAGGCCCGCAGAAGCTACAAATATTGAGTACATAGTTCAGTATGCACGTGAGGGAACACGGAGGAAAAGGCGTACGGAGGAAAGGCGAACACGGAAAAAGTGACAAACGCGTCATTACTGACTGCCAAATGACCAACCATTGCGGGGGGACACTTGTTAGGCAGTTATTTTTGTAGCTTGTTTTTACGGTGTAGGGTGGAGATAATCCGGTAAGCGAATTAGCCTAACCAAGCGCCAAAAGGTCCACAGTTGGACGTCCAACATGACGGATTATGCAATTCTCAAGAATTTTCCCTGAATGGGGATAACCCCAAGCAGGATTCGGAAATTTCATTCAATGATTCAAATTTGGAAAATTCGCCAAAATGCGGAACTGATTCGTGGGGAACAAATGCATCAGCTAAGGTACCAATCTGATTGCGCTTATTTTATGAGCGCTGCATGCAGATAATAATCGAGTTACAAACTCTTCAGAAATTGAACAACTTCTACTCTATGCAATTCCATATGACCAACTGACTTTAGAATCAGATTCCATATTTTGCAGACCGGCGTCTACAGCATTTTTCCAATAGATCTTGTGCTTTAATTTGGTGATTTGTCTCAAATTATACTAATACATTTATTGATATAGACTCTATCTATATTCTATCAAGGAAAAAAAATGAAACATTTGGTGGTTTTTTCCCCTACCAACTTCATAAAATGCTATTTTGGGCCACAGAAGGAAGAGTTTCAGAAGGAGGTGGGCCAAGTATTAAAAGAAGGATTCAGCTGGGTGAAGAAGCTTTTACTGAGAGTTTATAACTAATGTTACTTTTACTAATATAATACAGTTGATGACGGGCAACTTGATGTAAAAAACTGGTGAAAACTTTAGTGTGGAGCATAGTGCTATAAGGCTTGGAAACAAGGCCTATAGGCAGATGGATAATCAAAAATTGGGATCTTTGAGACGTGACTGTGGAGAAGAATGGAAAATATAAAGTCGACAGAAAAACAAAGAAGTTCTAGAAAAGGTGGGGAAAAAGTTTTCAGTTGATATTGGAAGAAGGTAAGGGAAATGGAATAATAAGATACTGAGAGGGATTGGGATGGATGTACAAGACATAAAAATGAGGGTAGAATGCTGGGTGATTGAGATAGAGGGAGGAAAGCGCAAAAATATTGGATGTAATTTAAGGAAGTATATACACGAGACATAGCATTCAGATATTAGGAGCGAGTTATTGTTGTGAGGGGTGTGCGCTTGAATGACGTTGTGTCCTGTTAGTTAAGGCTTAGAATGAAGTAGTGTATGGTGCAAGGGTCCAACTAAAACTTCCCTATCCCGGTAGGATGCTGTTAAAAAAAGAAAGAAAAAGGACAGGAGGGACTGATTCCGAGTCCACGCCGAATATGCAGACATTGCCGCTGCAGTGCCGAGCAGAATATTGTTTAGCACCTGCCGGTGATGCATATGTGCTCAAAGTTGCGCTCCATCTCTCGGCTGGAATTAAGATATTTGCCGATGAGTCAATGGTCACCCAAAAAACGTTGACTTAGATCTTTAAACAATGGTGATCTAGAGTCATGACAACGCATCAAAAGTTCTTGTCGATTGACCTTTAAACACGTACCTTTTCTTTAAATTTCCCAATTCGAACGGAGAAGTACTTCGAATACAACATCCTGATGAGGCATTCAAGAATCAAGAAGGGTTGGGCAGAAACGAACGTTAGAGCTAACTTTAAATACGTGCGCGCATCATCCCTTACCAATTTCACTCCCCTATTCTCTCCTCTCTCTCATTATTCTCCCTCACCCCCACCAAATGTTACCGTACCCCTTCTTCCTCCATCCTCTTTACACGACCTTCAATCGTAAAACTGGCGGCGACTGTCGACGTACACGATTTCGGAAAAAAATGGCGAATGCCATTCGCTTGCTCGAGCTTTTTTTTCGCCCCGAGAAATGTAGGAGAAGGTCGCTTATTTGGACGTGAATCATGAAGGTATTTCGTGAGAAGTCTGAAATGGGATTTGTGATTTTCGCGTTTTGAATAAAATTCTGACACTTGATACCTAATGCCTCCTTTTTTGCTAGGAAAATAATCACTAGAAAGAATAGTATGCCTTCCAACGAGCAGCATGCAAACATTTTATCCTTGTTTCCTCGTCCGAATGAATCGGCGAGCAGCTCAGAGGCAGCGTTTTTGACTTTGGTTTTGCATCGGCGTGAGAAACTCTGAAAAAATACTGAGTCATGAATTTATGGTCTGAAATATCAAGACCCTATTCATTGACAGGACTTGGCAATTTATAGAAAGTTCATCATAGGGTTCTTGGACATTTGAAAACAAATACTTTAAACGCGATTTGAATTAATTGCGAGATTCAATGTAGAAAACTCTTAGTGATAACTACTGGGGCTTATTTCTCGGCTTTTATTTTGATAAATTCTCGAAAAAGAAATAAATGGAAATCATTTCTTTTCTATACATCTACTTAGGCAGTACAAATAAACATAGGAATAATGTCTTTTCAGTATGGATACAATGATGATGAACTCAATACAACCTGAGGTTTTACAAAAAGCCATTTTCAAAAATTTTCTTCATCAATATAATACATGTTTTCTTTCTTTTCGTTCAAAGCTTTCACTACTGCGGAAGTTGACAGCTCAGCACGCATACTGCCATTTTCAACACTAGTCCGCTATTGATACCACATTATTCAATTCTCGGGTTGCTTTGATACGAGGAACGTAGGTACGGCGCCTCGTACTAAACCCTCTTCGGCGTGTTTAATTCACACGTCAGGATAGGGGGGTGAGGTCCTTTCTCAGTCACCTGCGGTTTCCAAGGAAGACCTGGTGCTCGAAAAATCACACCTCATGGCAAAACTGATGATGCTTAGAGGCGTCACCCAAATAGAACCCGGGCCCTTCGGTTAATAGCTCAACGGACTACCACACATATGCCCTCTTATTTATTGAAATAAATTGATGAGTGTTCAACACTACCTTCCGAAACAAGTAAGTGTCCTTGTCCACATCATTGGGTGTTTTCCCGAGAAATATGCGTGCGACTAGAAAAAACGCTAGTGAAAAATTTACTGCCAACGAGAAGAAAACTAGTGAATCTCGTCATCATTCGTCAATAGCTTAAAATCAACACCAACATATTATTCAGTAAGCACCCAAACGGGAGCATGGATAGTTAGCACTGGCATTTAAGACATCGGTTATGAAGGGAATATTCTTAGTCTGATCACGTAACTTAGACGACTGTCACAGGCATGTATGCATACGTATACATACACCGTTCTCGCCGTTCCCTTTCGGTGCAGAGAAAGACTAAAAAGTGTGGATTTAGGTTGTGAGAGGAAGCTTCCTTTTATTATTTTTTTTATACCTCATTCTTGAGTCCTTCGATACTTTTTCCTTCTCTGAGAAATTCATTCATTGTTTCACAAATGTTCATCTGTTCCTGATACTCCTAACATATTCCTTGTCTTGGTAGTTTCTTCGAACTCATTAACTCATGCATTTCCAGGTCTACACTTTCTCTCAAAACCCTTTACTCTCGCTTATCTAATCGCATTTGGTGGTTCACTCCCATTCATTTTCCTAGAAAGACCAAACCAGCGTAACACGTTTCTTTCATGCTGTTATCGCATCCAACAACTATGCATCATGCTTCCAACCCCGATTATTTCGTAACCCATTTACTTCTCGAACTAGAAGACAATAAGTACTTCAATAAACGACCGGTCTGAATAGTTGTATCTAATGTCCACCTTAGTGCCCCCAACTACGCGCTGGAATGGATTACTTGTATCAGTTGATTTAGGGGTCTACTTCCGTTAATTCGGTTGCCTTGGATCACTTACCGGCGTCAAAAGGCCTTCAAAGGTTTGCTAAGTCTTGTGCCGCTCTTTATTAGTAACTATAATTTCAAATAGACATGGCGAATATTTCTCGAATTTCATTTGCTTGTGTTTTTGTATTGTTTGTTAGTGAGAGTTGACGAATAACATTTAGATATTCTAATAATCGTGACGAGGTATCTGAATACTTGCAACTTTATAAAAATTTGGCAAGTATCTTTGACAGGACCTGTATGTTTGATATCCGTTCCAGGAGAATTCTAAATTCGGCGAAATATTTCCAAAAAAGTATTCCCATCATATCATTTATCAAATTCCTTTTGCATCAGCCGTCACTTAATAACTCTGAGATATCATATAATGATAAAACTAACTGACCAAGGAGAAGTTGGAGTGGAGAGATTTAAGTTTACTCAGCTTATTTTTACTTCAGCTTGTACTTATGGACGAGACAATTCATTTAACAAACTAAGATTCAACCAATGTACCCCATTATTACCTGGGCATAGCAACGAGAACCAACATGTGATGAATACATTCATTGCATTGGATGATGACAATTAACAGTGGACATGAACGTACGAACCACAGAAACTTCACGCCATGTATCGATTAAAAATTAAACGGACGTTTAACACGGTCAATTGGGAAACATCGGTCATATAACAAGCAACCAATGGCTACACTACGTTGAGGTTTTTACCCCGTAAATTGTAATAATTAAGGCCTTGGTTTCCCCACCTGCACCACGCCAACTGGAGTCACATCATGGATCTTTTAATTTTAAGTAATGGCATTTCACGTTTTAAATGGTGGAGTATAAAATCTCTGATGGATCCATCAGTATGAAGGCATTTTTACTTATTAATAAGGTAATCACCAGTTCACAGATATTAATGATGGCAACATAGCTCCAGTAAAAGTTTACTTTACGACCACATTAAGGATCATATACTTGTATTCTATTAATGACATCTAAGTGTTAGAACTTATTGTAGAAATAAGACGCAAAGAGCAGCGATCAAATTTCAAATTTCCCTCTAAGAGATTGGCATATAGAACTCGAAACTATTTTGACCGAGTAAGTACCCTTTCTGGTATAAAAATTAAAACAATCCGCCACATTACAAAGGTTAGGGTCACTATGATGAGACGAAGTTTAACGAAACGGAAGATCTAAGCCAGCGTGATGATTATCCTTTATCGCTAAATTCCGTGTAACTTTTCCCTCAGAATATAGCCTATATTATGAGAACTGCAACTGAATAATGTTAATACATTTTTAATATATTCAGTTTTTGGGGGAAACCGATGGGAAGAGCATTCGACTAGAACAGAGAGCCTTAACGCGATTTCAAGCCAAAGGCTAGGTGAAAAGATTCTTAGAAAGTCTTGCAAGGAAGACCTCTTCAAGGCACTAAAAACATCCGAAAAAATTTGTAATTGATTCAATCCGAAACAATCCTTTATGTCAGGTTTAACAGAGGTCTTTTGTTAACCTCAGGGTACCTGAACGTCATATAAACGCGCAAAATGGAATCTTAAGGCATGAGTATTGGCTGATCACTTTCATTTTTCGAGCGAAAGAATAAATGGAAATACAAAACAAACCTTTCACCGTGCTTTATTTTGCTAACTTCATGCCTTGCTTGATCGAAAAACGGTCAGAGTGGAGGCGTAAATTATGCTACACTCCTCAAAGCCCATTTCTTCAGCTATCAAGTAAAGGAACAGGCTTCTCTTACGTCCTGCGTCTTTCACCTCTTAAGAAACAGTTGAAAAGGGTAAAATAACAGATGACGACAGCCTTAAAATAATTAAAGACGCATATTTACGGACTTTGGCATATTCCTGACACATTTAATATTTCTTTTTTTTAATGGAAGAATTTGATTAGGCGTCTGTATAAGAACCTTATAAAACTTTCAAGATGGAAATTTGACCCAAGCTAAGGTTCCTGTAGAGTATAAATAAATAATAGCCCGAGCGACATTCATAGAGACTTACGGAGATTTAGATAAGACTTGTTCAGTCTATCACTAAAGATGAAAATTTAGCGTCAATGATGTATTGACGGCGATCATTTATCATCCATTACCTCATACGTGATGTCTCAGAATAAAATATATTTTTAATAACACATGATTATATTAGGGTTAATGTAAGGAAACCGTTCAGGATAAAAAATGACGACTTTGTTTAGAGTATTGCACTTATAAAATGGAAAACCACAATATTTAATGGTCTCATCGAATTTTCCAATTGGTATAAATGTTAACGACTTTTTTAAATGATTTAAAAACATTTTTGGGTCGCTTGGATCTTAACAGATGATTATTGAAGCCTTAATTTCATAGAAGTTTATTTTTCATTACTCTCCCGTCTAGTTCATTAGGATTGGTCTCCTAACCTGTGAGTGAATAACCGCCTCTAAAGAGAAGTTTAAATTACTTCCATTTACCTCAAGTGAATAAGAAATGTAACTGATCATTCTAAGGATACCAGTGTTAGGAAGAGGAAGTATGTGCTGTCATCCTGTGGATGCAGCCAACGTAAAGCAAGGTGAATAATCCGCATTCGGAGAGAATTAACACTAGCGTTATTATTACCATGATGATTACCTGCTAGATCCGATAAATTACCTGACATACGAGGGGGGACCCAAAAATAACAGGAATGTTGTCATAGATTCTTTAGTTTTCAATATATTTACATTAAATTTTGTTTACCTTCAAAGTATTCCCCATTGACCACAATGCACTTCTCCAAAGATGCTTCCATTGTTCGAAACATTTCTGAAATTCATTTATCAGGATGTTCTTTAGGCCTTCTGGCGATTTTTGTTTTACCCCCTCCACAGTGTCAAAGCACTTTCCTTCCATGTCCCTTAAGAGTCTGGGGAATAAAAAGAAGTCACAGGGAGTTAAATCCGGTGAGTAGGGGGCGGGAAGGTGGAAAATCGATGTCATGCCGTTTTTTGCCAAAAACTGATCTGCTCAAGAATCCTCTGAATTAAACTCCATGACACTCCAGACATCTCACAGAGTTGATCAAAGGTACTGCGACGGTCTTCACGAATGAGGGCATTGATTTTGTCGACGTTTTCGGCAGTTCTTGATATTGAAGGGCGGCCTGAAGGGGGTTGGTCTTCAATTGACATTTCACCATTTTTAAAAAGTGCAAAACACTCGTAGACTCTAGTTTTGCTTAGGGCAGCTTTCCCGTAAGCAGTATTGAGCATTACAATAGTTTCCGCGGCCGATTTCCCCAACAGGAAACAAAATTTCACTGCAGCGCGTTGCTCTTGATAGTCCGCCGTCGCGTTTTTCGCCGAAATGAAAACAGTTGTTTCACTGAAACAGCTCTCACGGACGGACCGATCTAGTCACAGCGATGGCGCTGCGCATTCTGACGCAGGTGGCCTGACGTACGACCGGCCGAACAAAGGCTTCCCCTACTCTCGCTCCCCACCTCAGCCCAATTCCCGTTACTTTTGGGTCTCCCATCGTACATGGATATATCCGCGTAATTTGTCTCTATGTTCTTGAAACTAAATGGCATATGAAAAAAATTGCTCTATAGCAAATATGCTTTTCCTAAAACTCAGTTTATTCAAGAATAAAACCGAAGGTTACCACACAAGTATTTAAACGGCATCAACTGTTTTGCCGTCCTATTAAGAGGCGTGCTGACTGCAATAGCACGATGGAATCCATACAAAATAGACCTCCATTTTGCACTCACACACTGATGCACTTAGGCACCGATGTGCCAGAATACATTTTTTATATTACACTCTAAGAGTTGAGCACCGTAACAAAATGTTTATTTAAATACCTGACCAATTAGGAAACGACATCGTATGATATCCGACTGGAAGCCAACCTGATGAAATTTTAATCCTCTTTTCTCTTGAAGGAGAGAGAGAGAGAGATTCCCGATTATAATTATTAAATCAATCACCTGAATGGGGCGCTGAGTTCCGGAATTCGAAGCCTTGAGGTGAAGAGCCTGAGGTTTTCTGATAATAATTATGATTCACTTGGACTTGGTAATTGTATGCAACCATTATCTAGCAGCAGGGCATTGTGAAGAAATCAGAGGGCAAAAAACTGTAAGCTAAATCCAATTAAAAAACATAATAAGCACCAGTACCATAATTAAAAATGGTGATAGACACATCAAAAACCTACCAAAAACGATAGACTGCCAAATAAAAAAGAGACGGCGTAGTGACAGTTATTTCCACGTTTCTATTTTCTTCTCACTCAAATGAGATACCCATACCAAAAATCTTACAGGTATCTTTCCGGTAACGTGGCGGACGTTTCAGTTTATTTTGGACATGAGAACCATTTCTTCTCCAAGTTGTCCATTAGAAATTTCATATTCTGCCTGGCTACCATAATATTCTATTTTCAAGTATAAGCAAGCATTCATTAAATGAGGAATACAATATACTATATATTTACGTACGCAAATAAATAACAGTAGATATATACATTATGTTCTTCATTTAATAAACATGAACTTCCAAAAGGTTGAGCCTGGAACAATTGAATACATGAGTAAGCATTATTTAATCCATTGGCACTGAAATAATAAACCTCAATTCCGAGTGAATACAACCAACCGAAGGACGTAACAGGACAATTGATTAAGCTTTGAAATAAATGATTGTAAAATGTAACTTACATTTTTTGAGTGAAGGAATCATATAAACTATAGGTCGCCTTGTTCATTAGAACTCTGGTAATTTTTGAGGCCTGGGTATGATCCGGCAAAGCGCTTGTCCTCCAAATACCGTTCATCGGCAACTCTCAATAGGGCAGTCGATTAGACATAACCCGAACATGCTCTTGGTTGAACTCAGGATATTAGTAATTGAGGGAATTTTGGGATATTTAGTTATAATAAACGACTACTAAGATTAATGATTTGGAATTCCACAACGTCGAAGGTAAAGAGACAGCCTTGGCGGTAACAAGCAGGCAAAGCGATTACAGACGTACATGGCCGTCAAAAGTGACAACAATGACAACTCTGTCTTAAGCATACTCTTGGGACGCTAAACCTCACGAATTTGGAGATATGCATGTGAACGAAATATGCTGGTAAAAGTCAATGAAGATCCGAAACATGACTCACTCTCTCCTCATTGAATTGGGTATCAAGAAAGGTTCTACAGGAATCGCGACAGCAACTCGAGAGATGATTTCGTGTTGATATGCTGGACATCGAAGAACTTAACCAACTGAAAGTTCACCTTGGTTACGCAAAGGACTTCCATTCCTCAGCTTTTTCCGTACGAAATGCAAAAGGGAGAATTCAATAACACTTCGTAATATTCCGCAAACTTTAACAATAAGAACCTGACCGGTTACAATGCTGGCGTATCGTCAAGAGGTTACACTCAATTGTAACGAAATTAACCACGACAGCCATTGAGCAGGTTCCACGCAGAACCTCAGCTAAATTTTGATAAACATATTCAGAAGCGGGTGGTAGGGAAATAAGAAAGTAAAAGCAACGTGTTATTTCACTCTGGTTAGGCCTCATTTGAAATATGCCGCAAGTATTTGGAATCCTTGATAGAAAATTTGGCAAAAAGAATTAGGTAAAGCCCAGAAAATATATCCTCCAGATTCGTGAAAAATTGTGATAATAACAAGACGAGTGTGACAGGCCTTTAAGGAGAATTCGGCTGGGAGCCACTTGAGATGCGAAGAGAACAAGCGAGGCCGTGACTTTTAGAAAGGTTCAGAACAAACGATTTTAACAATGACATTAAAGAAATTATTATGACCCACACTATTTGGGTAGATCAGATGACAAAGATAAGATAAGGGAGGTGGATTCCAGCACAGATAGATACAAGAACTCGTTATTTTCCCAGACAATGAGGATTCATAATAGTAAGAAACCAAAGTCACTGTAGAAATATAAGAGAGTGTAGAAATTTACAAGTCAGGACAAGATTAAACCTTGCATAGACATAAGGTATATTTGTTGGTGCATGTATGTGTTAGTTGATAGTATATGTACTTGCATGCGTGTTAGTTATAAAGGTTTTTGAATGAATATATACGAATTTTTGGGTGTAGATTGGCATGAAATTGTGGGTTTTGCATGCGGTTTTATTCTCTTTTACGGGTGGTGACCTAACACCTCTCGCCCCTTCCCCCTTCGGCGGCTTACGGGGTAGATGTAGATGTTCAATAGAAAAGCAAGGACATGCCGGATGTTGATAAGAAGGAATTGTTTTTAGCTTCTGATAGCTTCTGGCCCTTGTGCCCATGGAATATTGATAAGCTACCTTGGCTTGTCATCATGTTTCCCAAAGATCGAAGAGACCAAATTCACCCAACACCCATTCCTGTGGCGAAACTGGAACCTCTGATCACTTGGTTAGTAAGCGGGCGCATATACTCGTATTAACCACAATGCCAACCCGACCGGCCATGGATGGATAGAAGTTCTATAGGAAAAAAATGAGAAACAGCTATAATATCCACTTACGCTTAAAAATGGAAACACTAACGACAATTTTCATGCTTCGAACTTAGCTTAGAAAACATGTAGATTATTACTAGACTAGCACTCAGGCGGGACAACATTTTACTATCGGAATATATTTCTTAAAATTCATGTTTTTAACTGGGTACAAAGGCGAGTTGTGGTTTACCATTCTTTTTCTACAGGTGTAATTCATTATTTCACAAAACAAATGCAAAACTTTCATTCCATTCCATTTTCCTAATACTAGCCATAGTTTTCTCATTATGGTTTTCGTCTTATTACTATTTTTATTCGTAAATTGAGGGTTAAAGGTTATATATTTTGTCTGTAACTCTATTCTATCTGTGACCCTGGGTGTTTAACTTAGAAAATAAGTTGCATAATTTTGGTACAGAAATACGACTGTCAACGTTTCTAGCTTACAGACCATGAGGACTCCCAAGGGTATCGGAAATAATTAAATAGGTTAGTCATTGAACTTTATAGTTACATATTAATGATTTAATTAGAGTCTCAACGTCAACAGAC
Organism: Hetaerina americana; assembly: GCF_022747635.1. Taxonomy (NCBI): domain Eukaryota; kingdom Metazoa; phylum Arthropoda; class Insecta; order Odonata; family Calopterygidae; genus Hetaerina; species Hetaerina americana. The sequence continues at coordinate 620,240 of NW_027287383.1, read as the reverse complement.
AAACACTGCAGTTAAATCATCCCACATCATACCGTAAAAATGAAAATATTAATTGAATATGCCCGATTTCCACGTTAAGAGTTCATATTTTGTCATATTTTTAATAACTTATAAATTGTAATATTTCCATTATGGTGCCTTCTTATCCGCTCCATATCGATAGATCATTTTACTAACTAACACTGCGGCTCCAACTGTCAATTAATTTTATAGATGGTAATTCATTATTAAAATAAATAATCCAGGTGGAATCAATACCATGAGTTCAGGTCATCTCATAATGGCTAATTATAATCATATTCACGATAAGCTGAGGCTGCATTTCAAACACAATAATATAAATATTTTTCTCCCCTGAGCAGGAAACATTGAAATTTGATGTTTTGATTAAGGTATAGTTAAAACAGGAAAATTAATTTTGCACGTAATATTTCTATATAAATGATTTGTTTAGTCTTTTGGTCAAAGGTAGAGTCATATACTGACAATTGAGGTGGAAAAAGTAAAGTTTCATGAATGGTAACGTAACGAAAGGACAGAACACAGTAAATAAATTTGCAACAAAATGAAAAAAACAATTTCAATAATTATTAGAGCATTTCGAATGGGGCCTTTTATTCTACAGCAAACATTCAGCTTTTACTTTTCATGACAGCCAAGAGTTGGGGAAATCTTTTTGTACGTATATGTTCAGGCCTTTTATGCATGCTCACAAATTCCAAAGAAACTGCGGGAGATGCCGCAACAGTAACTTTTAACGGAGTCATCCGCTAATGTGCATTTCAATGCAACAATTTCAGAGTGTAAAAATCATTCGCCTTGACTGGGATTCGAACCCATATCCCACAATATTCGGTCGAGTGCTTTAGCCACTTAAGCTATCGAGGCGTCCTCTTAAACTCTTAAATTGTTGGGGCTTTTAAAGGAACTAGATGTTGTGACGAAATGCCGAAAAAAAAAATTTCAGAGTTTAAGAGGACGCCTCGATAGCTTAAGTGGCTAAAGCACTCGACCGGATATTGAGGGATCTGGGTTAGAATCCCAGTCAAGGCGAATGATTTTTAAACTCTGAAATTGTTGCATTGAAATGCATGCTCACAATAAATAAGATTTCTCATTAAAATGTTCCTTCAACTTACCACAAAAATAATTACTGCCAAGGGAGACATTACCTCTAATTCTCTTACACTCTCATTTCAAGTTGTAAAATAGTATTCTACACGCAATAGAGATTGTTGTCCTCCCATATTTTTCTTTTAAATACTTTCCCAGACATGCAATGAAACATTAAAAACCATTCAAATCCGGCGGAGGGCGACTCACACCGAATTCATTCGTGACACCCTAAAACGTGGTAGTCTGAGGTACCGCTTCGTCCTTCTCCCATGACTATAGTGAAAAACAGTCGAGAGAGGTCCAACGACCAACGTCCTTCTCGCCACCCGCATCTCGAAAAAAAAGCGCGCACCCCGGAAACGCGAGTTGCCATGCGGCAAGGAGCAAAAGCAAGCAAGCGGGCGGCCAACATGCAGCCCCAGGGAGACCCGGGCAGTTCAAGACTCCTTTTTCTCGGCGTCGTCGTTTTCGTTTATTATTTTTTTCCGTAAGCTGGGATACCGGAGTGAAAAAAAGAAAATCGAGGTTGTTCATGGAAGGAGGGGGGTGTGGCAGTGGTGAAGGGGAGGGATGGTGGTGGTGTACAAGAGAAGAGAGAGAAGGCGAGAGAGAGAGAGAGAGAGAGAGAGAGGGACGGAGGGAAGCTCGCTTCGAGCCGAGAAAGAGATGGAAGGGAAGAGGGAGGGAGGGTGGGAGAGCGAGCGAGAGAGAGCCACCCCAAAAATGCAGACGCGTAGAGAGGGAGGGAGAGCGAGGGAGAAAGAAGGGAGGCCTCGAAAGGCCGTGTGGAACGCGGCGGGGGAAAAACGAACCTGGCGTTAGGACAGGCCTTACCCCCTTCCCGCCCCAGAGGTCCACCCCCCTCTCTTCCCGTTCCCCACTCCCGTTGCCACTGGTGCGGCGGGGAGCGAAGGGAGGACCCGCGTGTATTCGGGGATGGGTAGATTTTCGGGAGCCGAGAGTGGGGAGGAGAAAAGAAATAAAAAAAATATAAAACGTTAAAAAATAAATCGGAGGGGAGGATGGGGTGAGGTTGAGGTGGAAGATTAAAAAAAAAATAAAAAAAACGCGCCGCCGTCGGTTGCCGAGCAGCGGCGGTAGATGGCGGGACCGATGAAGTCACGGCGCCATGCGATATCGACACTAGGGAGCTTGAAAATCGATCCGAAGGAGCGGGGGGAGGAGAAGGTAGGTTGAGGAGGAGGAGTGAGAGAGAGGGGTAAATGGAGAGTGAGAGAGAAAAATGAGGGAGGGAGAGAAAAAGAGAAAAACGAGGAGCGGCAACAGCGCGGGGCGGTTGGAAGGGGTCGAGGTGGCGGCAACGTCGCCGGTGGCAGCCTCGACGCCGGACGGTGGTTGGAGGGGCGGAGGGGGAGGAAGAGAAAGAGAGAGAGAGAAGGAGAGAGAGAGAGAGAGAAGGAGAGAGAGAGAAGGAGAGAGAGAGAAGGAGAGAGAGAGAAGGAGAGAGAGAGAGGGTGGAGGAAGGGGGAGAAAGGGAGAGAGAGGAGAAAATCGCCCGTCCGTCCCACCCCTCCGTCACATTTCAGACCCTGATATCCTTCCTTCTTTCTCTCTTCCTCCTTCCAACTCTTTTTCTACCGCCCCCTTCTCTCTTTCACCTCTCCCACTCCTCCCACACTCGGACTGTCTGATCTCAGCGGCAGCGTAGTGGAGTGGAGGGGTGACCGTAGACGAGGCGGGATTTTGAAACGCTAAATATAGCACGCGCGCGCCGCGCGCCTACGCCGCATAATACTCCCGTTTGAGTGGACTCCCGCCTTTCATTAGCACGATTTTCAATCTTTTTGAGCAATCGTAACCGCGACAACTGGTACAAAGGCCGCGCTTGATGCGGCCACTTCGGTAGATCGGTTTTTCCCGGCAGCCGACCTTAGCGGATGCATCACAACTTGCCGGCTCGCAAGCCGCGAAAATTTTGCATCAATTTTTTGTTGTCTTCATATTACATGATATGATTTTAGTTAGACTTAACTCTTCTGAATTAAGGGACGTTGACTTTCAGTCGTATCGTGGTCCCGCACAATTTAACTCGTTAAGACCCAGGCAGTATTATGTCGTACTCAGCGCGGGCAATTAGCTATTCACCGACTGCAATGGGGCATTCATTAAAATTGACCATTTTGAAAGGTTTTAAAAACGGATATTACCCAATAAAGTTTTGCCAAAGCATGGCCTTGAAGCTCTCAAAAAACAGTCCACTTTTCCGGTTAAGTTTTACTTTTAATAGTCATTTCTATGCTGAAAACATATTCTAAGGCTCAGGTTTTACTATTCACAGGTGGTGCGGCGGTGTAACCACGAAGCCAAAATTATTGTTCGATTTGGGGAGAATGATCATTGATATCTTGAATATCTTTGAACTACACCTAATCATATGTGGGATGAAAATCTGAAAAGCTCATCCTCTTGGAGTAGCAAACGGTCAAAATTAAATACATGGTGTACTCATGGAAATAAAAAGATCGGCAAAAAAATTGACATGAAACGTCATACCATCTTGAATGTGCTTATTGTTTTCACGCTTGGCAACAATGAGTTTCATCCCGAGCAGGGAGCCGCCGTTCTTCTTCATTAAATAAAATTAACTTCAGGCATATAGCCATACCTGTGAAACGCCAAAGTGAAAGTGCACTCAAAAAGGTACATAGGGTACTATGGTACTAGTAGCACACTCATTTTTTCTCGATTTAACCGAAACGAAAGAATCATTCCACGAGACTAAGCTCTCTCAGTTTATTTTCACATTCCAGCATTTTGCCGCATCTGATCAAAAGATTTATTTTTCAAACCGATTCCGTGATCAAAGATGTCTGTGCTTGATTTAGAAAAGCCGGTGCAAAACGAAAGGACGAAAAGAAAACGATCGACCTTTTGTAGACGTCACAGAGTTACTAATACATATATACAAATATATATTTTTTCGAGAATAATGGAGGCGTGGGAGATGAGGAATGAGTCGAAACGCATTGGTCGGTGCCTGCCTATCATATTGGGCGTTTAGGCAACAGTGAGCAGCCACGGAAGAAACAAGTTAATGAAGCCGGAAATGCCAAAAAGGCCAAACAGAATGGCACGCGAGGGGAAATGGAGGAGAGAAAAAGGAAGGCCACATGGAGCGCAAACACACGCAAGGAAACAAGAACAAAGGGAGCAAGGTAAACAACGCACACAAACAGTGGTCCACGCAAGAGAGGGACTATGTCTCAGCAGAGACGCCGAGAAGGAAGACGGAGAAGAGACCGCAGGGGCGGAAGAGAAGAAGACAGTCGCCGAGAGACTGCGCGAGTCACTCCGGCGAGTCGGCCGACTTCTCCGGCAACCCCACCGTTTTGTATTTGCCCCCGAAGTCGGGATTTCGCGGGGGTCGGGAAAGGAATTAGATAAACGCACGAGGGTAGAGAGGGATGGCAAGTGACTTGACGGGAAAGGTGTTGGGCTTACGTGCATCTATGAAGGGGAGAGGGTAGGAGTAAAAGGAGAACAGGGTCTGGGGATGGGAAAGAGAACGGCGAGGCGACAGAAAAAAAAGAACGGTGGACAAAGGAGGCAGAGAGAGATGCGTGTGCAGTCTGGTCGCTCGCTTTATTTTTACGTTTTACACGCCAATTGCCGCCGGAGTGCGGCGGGAGTCAGAATGGTTAAAAGAGGGAGACGGCCACCTTAATTTACTCACCTGATGGGCGGCGGCGGGAGGGAGGGCGCTTCTTCCCACTTCCCCACCTTCCCTTCGGATTCGGAGTATAGCGACAGATGAAAGCCGCCTTGGCGGGGGAGGCGGGGAGTAGGGGGGAAGGGGGTGGTCGACTGGGATGGAGGTCGACGTTAAAAGAATAGAGGCGGTAGGGGTTCGGAGGGAGAGAAAGGGAAGGATGAGAGATGTTCCACCCTCGGACCACCCTACCTACTATCTGCCACTACTACAGTCCCTCCCTTCTCCGACTTCTCCCTGTGGTCTCCCTCCCATCTCCCTTCACACACAGCTCGTCAGAACTCGTTGCCTCCGTTACTCCTCAAATATATCTCTTTCAATTGCATACCATAACCATAAACTTGTGACCCCTTCGCATTTGTAAAAATTCCCACTGCACGGGGTCCGGGTTGGTGCGGGCTACTCTGCTGGGTTCCCACTCCCAGGGACCAGGTTCGAATTCCGGTGGAGGCGGATTTTCAGAGGTCTTCCGATCCCTATTTGGGTGCCATGTGGAGAGTACTTCAAGTACATACGCCGTCTGTCGGTTGGGATGAGAGATGACTGTTGACCTCTTGGCGTGTTTTATTTATACAAGGTTAAGGACGACGCCAGATTTATCTCCATCCACTCTATCAAAATCCTAACTCTACCAAATTTCCCACTTATCCCTAAGGGTGCAAGCAACGTCAGATATCAGTCGCCTCCAGCCATAATTACTACTACCCAGTATACACATGTTTGCTGACAGATAAGGGTTTTGTACCCCAAAACTGTGGTACATTTTGAAGTCACCATGAGAATCAATGGCTAACATTCGGAAATTCTCCTGTTTCTGAAAAGATACAGCAAAAAATGTATGCTATTAGGCAAAATTAAATACAACCGAGACAAAAAGGTCTTGCGTCAAACAAAAGACATGATGACAGAAGCTGTCTAGAAAATTAATGCATCAGAACGTTCCCGAGAAGATTTAGTTCACGGCGAATCATCATTTCGAGGAAGATTTGTTATGCTTACAGAATAAATCAAGAGAAGAGGTCGTTTATTTTCCCATTCCATTTTGTACGAATAATTTCAACAGCAGATGCTTAATGACTGAAGCCATTAGCTCACGAAGTTACAATGGGGCAAAGGTGATAAAGGCAAAGAAAGAAGTAAGACTCCGACGTCGTATTTGGGCAATAAGGTGCTACAAATATCGCGTATAAATATTTAAAATTTAAACGTAGTAAGTATACAAATTAATATAAAATTTTTTATTATGGTGTACATTTCGTCATCTTCGTGTGGGTAAAATTCAATCATTGAGTGTGAACGCACAGACTATCTCCCGGCACTCATATTCTTGTAATTTCCTCAATTTCTGTATTGACGCTAACTAACGGAATTCATAGGCACACCAATTCAGGGTATGCACAATCATAGAGTCTCCTCTATTCATAAACATTAGATAATGAGTTAATTTCACATTTTTCAGACTTCCATGCTGGCGAGTCGTAACGAAGCATTCCCATTTCAGCTCACGGACACGGAATATAAAAATAAGAATATAATTCAACGCTGCCAGCTCGAGGGGAAATTGCCTGCGCAAATATACGGGAAATAAACGAAATCTAAGACAGAAGTGACGTGCGCGGAGACGGGTTGAGAGACGGCGGATAAAGACGGCAGTAAAATATCTAGTATAAAAAGAAGAGACGAGAACGTCTGGCGTATTTAAAGATCGGATCAAGATCGTTGTTGGGATCACTCCCCTCTCTCAAACTCTTCCTTATCTACCTGACCCTATCAGCGTCACTCGACCAGCCTCAAGTGGACGGCGACTACCTTCCAACTTCGCCAACTATTATTACGTTTGATGGAATCAGCAAGTGTAGGAAGAAAGGCTGGAGAGCAAATCATCCCCGCATTAATGTGTACGAAAAATGACAAGACGCATCACCGCTTAATCTTGGGAGGAATATCAGAGAAAGCCACGGAAATAGCACTAAAGTGGACCTGTCACCAAAGCACCTGAAAGAAAATTAAGGGAAACTATGACTGTTTACAAGTGATAATACAGATAGGACACGTATTTAGATACAGTAGATAGGTGCATTTCGCTACGCTTAAAATATAAAACGAACCACGACATTTCATAGATTTAAAATTAGTGTAATTGTGGTAGTTTGCACCACGACATCTAACAAACGTCTGACTTTGTGCATGGACGAGGCTATTACTGAATCTTGACAACTGAACCTTGTAAATGACATGCAATGCAAGGTAGGTGGTAAATATTGTAAAGCAGTGATTTAAAAAAAATTGAGGGGTCAATGAGAGGATTCCTATTAACCCTGTTTAGTAATTGAGAGATTCGACAGAATCAGTGTAATTGACGCTTAACTGTGACAGTTTTAGAACAATAGTAAAATGATTGTATATTAAAGACTACCTTTTTACTGTTTAACTTATGTCCAACTTGCTCAAGAGAAAGCTCATTTCTTCACAGGCACACACCTGTTTCGTCCGGTTGTCTCACAGAAAGGTAGTCGAAATTTTCCCGTCATCGCTTTAAGAAATATGAAATCGTTGTAAGATTAAATAGAGCGAAGACGGAATGGTGAGGAAAACGAGTATTTTTTTAAAGGTTTTTTAAAGTCACACCTCACCAAAATCCAAACCCTGTGTGGTGGCCGCGGCGTCATCGGTTGGACTGGTTCTACTTGTCAGCGCCGCGTGGTCGGCAACATGGCGGGGTCTACTTGCGCGGGCAAGTGAAGGGGAGTCGGCGAAACTCAATGTGTACGGGCGAGGGGAGTAAGAAAGGCAGTGGTCGACGGAGAAGAGTTGGAGCAAGGAGGGCCAAGTAGGAAATAAAAATAGACAAAAAGAGTAGGAGAGACGGGCGAAGAATAAAGAGGGAGGAGTTAACAGGAGGACGGGAAGAAAACAAGGGAGTGAACTTTGTGAAAGATGATGTTTTTTTGTTTTTAATGGTTCGGAATGTAATGGGGAGCCTACGGGTCCGAAATAAGAATTAGGCCTCATATATGAAGCCAATTCTACTCGGAGGTACTCAGGATTGGAATGGTTACCTCCTTATTCCACATAAAATCCCTCAATAGAAATCCTTGTGAAGACGGTTAGATTGTGACGAAATGTTCAAACAAAGTTTTCTGATTCGATGGGACAACAGGAAAGAAAAATTATTAATATATTGGTAAGATAATTGAAAAACATAGGAAGCAAGAAGACGAATTAAATTAAAAAACAACGGCCGTAAAGATTAAAAATGAATTGATGTGCCTCAAGGAAGTCCGCAAACCCAATCTTAACAATTATCAGAATTGGCCGGGTAATACTTGCACCTATTCATAATATATTTTCCGCTAGTTGATGGATACTTAAAAGGAGAATAAACAAACCGACTGTGCCAGACAGAAGTCGCAAGTTCCTTCAGCCTTGTGCTGATTTTTCATGCAAGATAAATCAGTTCTTTATATACATATATACACACACACATATACAACATATATATATATACACACACACACATATATATATGTATATATATATACATATATATATATATATGTATATATATACACACATATATATGAATATATATATATATATATATATATATATATATATATATCCCTCCCCGGACTACAACCTTGATGTGGTGGAAGGGCTTGTGCGTTCCGATGACCCCTAGAGCTGTGCTAGCGGGAGTAATAATAATTGCTCCTGGTAGGGTCACCCATGCCAGATAGGTCGAAGGTTAGGAGTCGGACGAAAGGTAGTCCATGCAGCGTCTATTCCTCAGTGAGGCGGCTACAATGGCGTCTGACCCCAGTGGGGAGGCCAGTAAGTGATGGTCTCAAGTTAAAAACATTATTGAGGAAGCCAACGGGAAACCGCCTCAATTATCATTCCCAAGATTTACATGATGGACAAAACAGAGATTTTGAGTCCTGGCAACTATGGGGCTCGGCCCAATCGGCAGCGGGGGAAGCAAGGCTTCCGCGGTCGTCATCCTACGAAACCCTTGCAAGGGAAAACGTGCAGCAGCAGGACAGAAGACGCAGCAGAAGAAGACCAAATTAATTAGAATAGGAACGTGGTATGTTAGGACAATGATAGGACAGGGAAAATGGAGAATGTTAAGCGTGAGATGGAAAGAGGAAAAATGGATATTTTAGGTCTATGGGAGGTGAGATGGAAAGATAACGGGGATTACTGGAGTGATAAGTATAGAATAATATACAGCGGTGGGGACGAGAGCCAACGAGGGGTTGCCATAGTATTAAATGAAGAGGTAGGAAGAAGCGTAGTCAAAATAGAGCAGGTAACGGATAAAATACTACTAGTGGAGATAAAAGCAGAACCTACGAACTTGGTTATTATTCAGGTATACATGCAACCGAGCAACCATAAGGAAGAAGAGGTCGATAGGATATACGATCAGTTAGAGAACATAACCGCGTGTAGTCCTGCAGGGAAACACTTGATAGTGATGGGGATTGGAATGCGACGGTAGGTGAAGGAAATGATGGTGATGTGGTGGGGGACTACGGTCTAGGCAAGAGGAATGACCGCGGGGATAAAGCAGTTGAGTTCTGCAGGAGACAGGGGTTAGCCATCAGCAACACTTGGTTTAGACACCACAAAAGACGCAGGTATACATGGAAAATGCCAGGTGACTCAGATAGGTATCAGCTAGATTACATCCTGGTTAGACACAGGTTTAGGAACAGTGTGATAAATTAGCACAGCTTTCCGGGAGCGGATGCGGACTCTGACCATTATTTAGTTGTTATGAAATGTAACGTCCGTTTCAAAAAGATAAGGCAGGGGCGGCGAGTCAGAAAATGGAATGTAGAAGCATTAATTGGGTTGAAAAGGAAGGAATACAAACAGGCGGTAGAGGAAATCATGGAGGATGGTAAAGAGGTAAGTACTATCAAAGAAAAATAAGAAAGTTTCAAGAAAGGGTTGTCTGAAGCGGCAAAAGACACTATTGGAACCGTTAACACTAAAAGGACTAGGAAACCATGAATCACGGATGAGATGATTACAAAGATGGATGAGCGGCGAAAATGGAAGAATGTAAATGCAGAATTAGGCAAAATGAAGTACAAAGAATTGAACAATAAATTAAGGCGGGCAACAAATAAAGCAAAAGAAGCATGGTGGAAGACCCAGTGCGAGGATATGGAAAGTCTGCAGAGGAAGGGTGAAATCGGTGCGCTGTACAGCAAAGTTATATCGTTATCGGGAAGTAAGAAAGGAAGATCTATGCTAACAGTTAGAGTTAAGGCGGGTAAGGTAATAGTTGACGCAGGAAAGATCCAAGAGAGATGGTAGGAGTATATAGAAGAACTGTATAGTAAAGAACTTAGACCAACAAAGTTAGACATTGAAAAAGAATATGACGTACAGGAAGACAGCTTAGGTCCAGGCATACTAGACGATGAGATAGAAAGGGCATTAAGGGAGATGAAACCAAATAAGGCCGTGTGGGTGGATAACATTCCCGCGAAACTTTAAAAATGCTTAGGAAAATGTGGCAGGAAGAGGCTATATGGGCTGATTCGTAGTATCTATGAGGAAGGAATCTGGACAGAAGACTTTGTGAGATCAGTTTTAGTTCCTATTCCGAAATAGGTAAAGGCTACATCATGTGAGGACTACAGGACGATAAGTTTGATATCACACACAGCTAAAGTTGTTCTCAGGATCATAAACAAAAGGATAGAGAGTAGGGCAAATGATTACTTAGGGGATGATCAGTTTGGGTTTAGGAAGGGGAGAGGTACGCGTGATGCCATTGCAGTAATGAGATTATTAATCGAGAGGAATATAGAACACAACCAGGAGGTATTCGCCTGTTTCGTAGATTTCGAAAAAGCTTTTGATAGAGTGAATTGGGAAAAACTAATGAGTACTTATATTGCAGAAAATAGGAATAGATTGGAGGGAAAGGAGGCTAATCCGCAACCTGTACATGTCTCAGACTGCTCAGGTGCAGGTGGGGAACGGGGGCTCCGGATGGGCAGTGTTAGGAAGAGGTGTAAGGCAGGGCTGCTTATTATCACCGTTGTTGTTCAACATATATGTGGAGAAATGATTAAAGAGGCATGAGAAGAACTGGAGGGAGGAATGAAAGCCGGAGGGGAATTCGTAAAATCAGTTAGGTTTGCTGATGAACAAGCTCTAATTTGTCAGTCAGCCAAAGGGTTGCAAGAATTGCTGAATGAATTGGAAATTCAGTGCGATGGATGTGGGATGAGAATCAATATTAATAAAATGAAAGTTATGCGATTTTCCAGAAAAAAAGGTAAGCTAAACATTAAAATAGGAGGGCAAAAACTAGAGCAGGTAGAACAGTTTACGTACCTAGGTAGTGTTTTGGACCAACACGGTCAAAGTAGTAGGGACGTAAGGAGAAGAATTGCGCTAGGCAAAGAGGCTTTCACAAGGAGGAGGGAGTTGATGACAGGGACGTTGAGTAAGGATATTAAGAAAGGACTCGTCAAAACCTTGATATGGAGCGAAGCTATGTACGGCGCGGAAACGTGGTCATTGAAGCAGGTGGATGGACGTAGACTGGAGGCTTTTGAAATGTGGGTATGGAGAAGAATGGAGAAGGTGAAATGGACAGAGAAGAAAACAACTGAGGAAGTACTTGATATGGTGGGTGAAGAGAGGGGTTGTTGGGAGCGATCCTATGGAGACAGGAAAAGTGGATGAAGGGGGTGTTGACCGGCAGTGGGATTTTGAAGACTGTGATAGAGGGGAGAATGTTGGGCAAAAGAGGAAAGGGAAGGAACAGGATAAGGATGTTGGACGGGATGAAGGGAGGAAGAAAGTACTCAGAGATGAAGAGGGACCTGATATAGAGTAGGATGATGGATTTTGTGTTTTGTTAGGAGTAATAAAATGTTTGTTTGGTAGTTGTGTCCAACCAAAAACCTACCTTAACCGGTAGATTACCTTATAATAATTATATATATATATATATATATATATATGTATAAGGAAAAGGGGATTGGAACACATAGAAAGGACGAACACGGGAGAGGTGGGGCAGACGGAATCGAGTAGATCACAAGCACAAAAATATTATCGGCATATCAATAATATCGGCATATGGCGGGATTTGGTGTTTGAATTTGTATTGCTCATTTCTTTCTTCTGGCTATGCGTGCTATGAAACTGTTCCTGTCCTTTATGATGTTATATTGATTGCTTATCCTCTGTCCTTTCCTCTTATGTGTTGCCTATTTATCCTTTGTGGGTGAAACAGCCCCCTGACGCTATCTCTTGGCTAAAGAATCGGGGCACTTGGTGACATATAAGACCCACATTTCTCTATGATTATCATGTTTCATCGATAGTTCAGGTGGTTTGAGCATCCACCGGCAACTGGAAAGATCCGGTGTTCAAGTCCCGGTCAAGGAAATATTTTTGCGCTTGTGATCTATTTGATTCCGCCTCCCACACCTCTCCAGTCCTCTCTAATTGTTCCTATTCCTTTTCCTTTATCTATTTCCATGGGAATGAATATTTGTTCGCCATATGGCAGGATTTCGTGTGTGAGTGTATATATATATATATATATATATATATATATATATATATATAACCTCAACCTCGACTACATACATATATAGTGACAATGACCATAGACAATAAACACTTGGGAATCGGTTTCCTTTATGGTGTCTGAATGTTCTGAGCAGATTTTTTTCCGCTACTCAAAAGTATGAAGGTCCAAGTAAAGTCCAGTATTCCTCCGGATCCAAGTACTGTTAAAGGTGAGAAATATTCTCACCCAAAAGGATTACCACTTCCGAAGCCACCAGTTGGTGGAGTAATTGGTGAAAAATTAAATTACCTTGGATTGGATTAAACTGCACGGTGAGTCGAAGACTCACTATGCAATATGCATGTTTGCACGAAGATGAGTACCGCAGCACATAAGAGTGGGAATATTATTTCGTTTTGGGGAAGTAATAAAAAGTTACAAAATAATCATATACAATCTAAGAAATCATTAAATGTTTTTGGTTTTGTTAGTTTTCGATAATATTTTAAGGCAAGGGTGAAATTACCCCAAGGAAAATTATTGTGAGAAAGAATATATGAGTGAAACTTTGATGGCAGAAAATGATGATGAAAAACTCGTTCTCCCGAAGCAACGAACGCGTTGTTTTGGAATGCATACTGTGCGGGATTTATCCGATGGCGAATTTTCTTTCTGCTCCACCGAAAACAACGGTGATTCGTGTTCATCGTCTCTGAAGCGGAATGATATTGGGAAAACATTACAAGATTCACTCCTTTACGTTCTAAAAACATAGCCCAAAGTATCGATCCACATGCTCCAGACTGTTTAATTTTTGTGTATGCCACGGCGTGATTGTCTGCAACGCCCGGAGAAATGCTTTCCGTTCTACAACTGCAGTTCTTTAAGAAAGATCGGTTTTAAAGATGAGGTAGGAAGAGTTTTTGCGATGAAACTGGCAGTATGCCGTGGAAATGGGAAATATTCTGTGGTTTTGCCCGATATAATTTATATCGTTAAATCCTGAACATTATGACCACAGAAAAGTTTAGGGGGCATTTATATTTATTGTCACTCTAGCTTGTGATTATTACAATATAAAAATATTAAACTGTAGGAAATTAAATTATGGTATTAACATGAACTCAAAAATTGCATTTTAGGTAAGTGGTTATTGATGTGGAGTTTAAAACTGGTTTTGCGATTTGTCTAAGTTTTGAATTTGGCTCGATTGGGTAGCAGCGTCTGAACCTTTTGTGATATTTGTATAACGCTACAGTTGCACGATATTGAACTTATGTCAAGGTTATTAAGTACAAGCAAAAAATTTAAGCTTACCTCAATAAAGGAGGTAGGATTTTATTGGAGTAATTTATGCATGTGAATTAACATCATTTCCTCTACTAAGGATGGTCAAAATGCTCCCAAACATTTTTCTCGTGTGCACCGAAAATAATTGACAATTTTAACTCCTCCACGGCACCCTTACTACTTTTAGAAATTACCAATAATTTTTCAATTATAACATGAAATATGAAAAATATTTCGCTACAGAAAATTAACAATATGACTATAATTAGCTATGGAACAAAAGCCCCAAAATTTCAGAGTTTAAGAGGACGCCTCGGTAGCTTAAGTGGCTAAAGCACTCGACCGGATATTGAGGGATCTGGGTTCGAATCCCAGTCAAGGCGAATGATTTTTACACTCTGAAATTGTTGCATTGAATATCTCCTGTATTTATTACGCGCTTGTTTTAGCTTCCTCATTTTTCCACTTAAAGTTTTGCGATACATTTATAATTCAATTCTTCCTGGCGTTCAGTAGCAAATTCTCATATGAATGTATTTCTGATAACAATACAGTAAGTATTCTATCAAACTCAAGTTCATCATTCCCCGCGCTCCGGATTGTCATATTGTCAGATAACCAGCAATGTGTCTATGGAAAAGTATTGGTAGAGTTAACATTTGAGTTTATTCCCCAATCGCTAAAAAATAACTCTATTTTATTTAGAATTTTTACGTTTCTACCTCTATGCTTGACTTAAGTCTTATCTCACATTGTATGATTGATTGGTTAATTTCATTATGCTTCTACCCGGAACAATTTCCAGGTGTTTCCGTACTCGCTTGGCAGTGCGAGTACGGTAAGTAATTCCCTGGCACGGGATTAAGTTATTTCCTCGCAAACCACTTGTGTTTTGTGACCTATTATATGACTGTGTCCTTCACGTGGTTCTCTGTGAGACCTCCATAAGATACTGCTATAAAAAGTGCTTTGGAGCTCTTCGTTTATCCCAAACGAGCGAGTGATTTCCAGTTAACAGGACACAAGACTATTGTTCACCTGATCCCAGCGTTTTGATTACTGGCGTGAGGGGCAAATGCATTCACCTTTTAACGTTTTATTCTGGTTTTATTTGAGAGTTTGGTGTCAAATTTAATCACAGGCATGCTCGCAGGAGTTCTCCCTCCTCTGAAGGTTGTTCTATATTTTATATATTATTTGCAAATATGAAGATGTCAGTAGGATGTAGCATAGAACAAAAACATTACAGCTTACTTATTAGTGCAGTGCTTTTCAACCTTTTTCTAATACTAGCACCCACCCCATTGGGTAATGTTTTCTTGTGACACCCCTAAATTTCACATAATTTTGCAAAATATTAATTTGTTGTTTCACACATAGTAAATTCTTTAAAATTATTTAATTTAACGATATTTTAAAAATGTGTTAAAACATTATTCGGAAAGTTACTACGCATTTCGAATAATATACGCCAAGAGCGTAATAGAGCAGCTCAGGACTCCCTTTCGCGGCACCCTAAATGTGTTATTACGACATCCTAGTGTGGCGAAGCACCTCAGTTGCGTTGCACTAACACCATGGATATTTTACATCAAAAATTTCCAGCTCAAGATTGATTTTCGCAATTAAGTGCGGGATTTTATATTATCCCTGTACACAATCCGGCGTTCGTTCAGCGAGAGATATCCGTTCAACTTGAAGATTGTCACTCTATGACCGGTATGGAATGGCATGTCGACTCGATCATAAAAGTTCGTAAATGTTTCCAATAACTTTTACATATCCGCATGCTTCATTTCTCGACGGTTTAGCGCATAATTTTTGAATAAACAATTCAGTCAAAACGTTTGTAGCATGCAAAAAATCCAACGTTTGAAACTTGACACTCGAAAGTCCTCTGATTTCGATTCGCGAGGGCGTAAAAAATCACCTTCTGACACATACGTGCTAGCACATGAATAATTATTCAGAACCACATGTTCATTTAGTGTCATTTAGTACGACACGATAAAAAATCAATAAATAAGTATATAGTATTTCTACTTTTACAATTACTACTTCGTGAAAGTGAGAAATCGTGCGGCCTCCGTTTATACCTCATAATGGTTAGTGACTAATGACGATAATTTATTTAAAACGGGTGGTGAAATCATCGAACTATTTCGAATGTCTTCTGAAATCTAAGGCATGTGCAGCGTGAATAAACGATGTTATCGTTTATTCCGCAGATCCGAAATTATGCAATCTTTCCTTTATCCATCAATATCTCCATAATAAGTAACAAGGACTTACTATTGCTGCAAGAACGTAAGATTTCATTGCATGGTCAAGTTAAGCAGTATCTACGCGTATATGCCATTAATTTGAAGTCATGAGATGAAAGAGTAATATCCTTCTCACTAATCCTCTCCCCAGCGATTATCTGGAGCCGGGGAGACGACAAAACCCCATGTTATTTGAACACATTAATGCCAATAAGCATTATAGGCTAGGTTAATGAATTCTACATGCAAACATACTTGCATATGTCATCCCTCATGCGCATACAAGCATGTGTTAACTCTGACTGATTGATTTAAAATCGATAAAAAAATGTAGCAAAACGAGATATTAGAAGGAAGGTGGAAAGCTAAAGTCTATCGTCACCCATCAATTGATACACATCTTGCAAAGCCATTGATGGAGCGAATTTCGTCGACCAGGAATTATTACAATAAATCTGCATTTTTTCCCAATGCAACCATCGGAGAGAACGATTCCGATATGTTTCAGCATCGACCATTTCATCCTCATTCCAAGAATGAAAAATGTCACACTCAAAAGTTTCATTATCATCCCCATTTATAACCTAATTTCTGAAGATTGGACTTTCGATAACGTATGGTGGTGAAATCAAATTACAATGGGTCTTTACAGCGAAAAATATCACATGAAGTATAATAATTACCATACAAATATTAATTATATGTGCGGATGCACTCGGAGAACAAAACGTCCGAAATGATACAACAGATGCTCTGGGAAGAATATTCAAACGAAAAATTTTGCTCTGAAAAGTAAAATGCTCCAGGTAAGGGCTCATTTAGAATAGTGGTCCAAGAAGTACTGGGCAGTTTTAATTTATGAGATGCTCTCACAGCTATGATTATTTATTTATACTTTTTTTCTTAATTCAGATGATAAAATAAAAATAACCATCGCGGGATAAGGGGATTGAAGAATCGCTACGAATTGTAACAGTTCGTTATGAAGGCAAATTTGGATCGTTCGACTTGTGTTGATCGTTCCGTAACGCGATTAAACCCACATTATTCATCAAAATCATTTGGACGAATTCTTTTTGCAACTATAACGACACTTATGCATTAGGAAAGCAATGATGACTTTTGTGACCATCCATCCCAGTTTAATTGTCTTCCAGTTCTAAGCGAGGACACTTTCCGTTTTGGCGTTAGTATTTTTTAAAGTCCATATTAATGGAGAGATACTAAAGCAAGACAGTATATTCAGTGAGTCCTTAGCAAAGATGACTGGAGAAAATCCTGTAGGATTTAAGGGACATAACCTAAATGTTAGGGGAATATTTTACAAAAGCCGAATCCATTTTAGTTAAATTGACGATACCTTGTTTTTTTAAGTAGTTGCCTGACTATAAAATGATAAGCTGGAATATTAGGACACTAGCATGACCTTGCCAGTTGGATGGTTATTTGGAATAAAACGTCTGTTGACCTATTGCGACCGGGATTCCTCTGTTATTGTTACTGATACACATATTCTTACGTGGTGTTTCCGAAAGACTAATCATTGCAATTTTAATATAATTTACATGATTAATTATATCTGCCCTTGATTACTTCTACTGTTTTTTCGGATCAGAGTTTCAAATTCTTCACTTGATGGCGGAGTGAAAATTCTAATTCATATGAAAGCCAAAGATGTGGATTTTAGTCCGAAAAAAATTACAATGTGAAGTTTTGCTATCTTATAGGCTCGAGAGCGTCTTCATCCTAACTGAGGAAGGCAAGTGCGATTTGCGGGATCAAGAATTGGCGAGTACATATTTCTCATACCACTTAATGCTCATGGTGGATATTTAGATAAATTCGATATTTGGATAAATGACCAAGGTACTCCCAGCCTCCCTAATATGCTAGTCTTGCAATTACTCGGATGGTCTATCTTCATCAGGTTACGAGAAGTCACAGCAGTGACTCCGGGTTCCCCGATGGAGGTTGCTGGGAACAGCGAAATATTAAAGTAAGTTATTCTCGTTTTAATTAACCTTTTTCAAAAAGATTTTTTTCTCTTAAATATTTATATATGCCCGTGTATCGAATATACAACGGAAGCCCAAAAAGTAACTTACGCTTCGGCCTAGCGCGGCGGTGGATAGGGCTAGAGTCACCATTTTGGTGTGCGTGTGTACACGAGGTCAGTACAAAAAGTATCACGACTTTTGTGTGTTTTCAAAAATTATTCATTTAGTCATGAATCTATTTTGTCCCCTTCAAAGTAATCCCAATTAGATAATACACTTGTGCCAACGTTTTTTCCAAATCCTCGAAGCACGTCAAAAAATCATCTCATGTGATCTTGTTCAGCTCCTCCTTCGATGCAGTCTTTAGCTCGTCATTTGTGGCATAGCGTCGTCCTTTCATGGGCCTCTTCAATTTTGGGGACAAGAAAAAGTCACTGGGGGCCAGGTATGGGGAATACGGTGGCTGCGGCATCATTGGTGTGTTGTTTTTGGCGCACAAGCAACGATGTGTGAGCATGGGTGTTGTCATGGTGCAAAAGCCAATTTTTGTTCTTCCACAAATCCGGGCGTTTGTGGTGGATTGCTTCGCGCAAATTAGCGCATACCTTGCAGGTAATATTCCTTCTTTATTGTTCTGCCCTGTGGCAAGAACTCATGATGCACAACGCCCCTGCAATCGAAGAAAACTGTTAGCAAAACTTTCACATTCGACCAAACTTGCCGCGCTTTTTTCAGTCTTAGCTTGTGCTGCGGCTTCCATTGGGATGATTAAGCTTTAGTTACCATGCCATAACCATAAACCCATGATTTGTCACGGGTTATGAGTCTCTGGATCAAATTTGGGTCGTCGCGGACGGAGTCCAACACCTCATTAGCAATGTTTGTGCGTTGCTGTTTTGGTCGAAATTGAGTAGTTTTGGTACGAATTTCGCGGCGACCCGTGTCATGCCCAAAGCATTATGGCTAATCGATATGTTTAGGCCCTCAGGAACCTCTCTAATGGTGATTCTACGATTGATCAATGCCATTTTCTTCACTTCATAAATGTTTTCGTCTGTTGTTGACGTGCTCGGGCGTCCGGCACGCTCTTCGTCGTTCACGTCTTCTCGGCCCTCTGAGTACATTTTGCAACACCGATAAACATTGCTTCGGTCCATGGTAGCTTCTCCATATGCCACAGTCAACATTCGGAATACGTCCGCGCACTTAATTTCGTTTTTCACACAAAACTTGATACAGATTCTTTAATCCATTTTTTGGAACAGGCAAAAATGGAAGACAAGCCTAAACACGTCCCAGCAAAACAGCTGTGAAAAATTAACGGAACATTCAAAATGGCCGAACTTTTCGGCTTAAGGGAGAGTATCGGCCATAAGTACCATACAAAACGCCACAAAAAAATAGAATATCAAAAATACGTAACCCATAAAATTCAAAATTCGTGATTATGTTTGAACGGACCTCGTATGTACGAGAATGTATGTACGCGTATTATTTATTTATATTTATACAACAAGTGCCTTCGAATTGTCCTTGCGAGTCTTGCACGCGCACACACGCCCATGTACATGCATCAATCAAATCGTAGCACCAAAGCGGAGCTAGGAGAGAGGGGACCTGTCGGAGAACACCTAGGAAGGACTGGAGGGGCAACGTCGAAGGAAATCGCGTCGAAACGGTACCGGTGAAGGTCTAGGGTCGGGTGATGTAAATGAAACACCACATCACTGTCAATGCATCTGAATTTCGGAGTAAATGTGCGAAATCACATTTCGTACCACGTACGCATCGTAACATGGAATGTACATAGATTAAGACAGATCAAATCAGATGAATTTATTTTTACGATCTGCCCATTTTCATAGACATCATTGGGACGATATCACTATTTAATCGAAGTCTCATTGATATGAACATAGCCGATTTTTCTCGATATATCAACTCTATTTGCCGATTTCATGGACATCTTTTATGACCAATGTCGAGACCGGAAATGAAATATTTCAATGTGTTCTGCATCTCGGCATCGCAATGCGGAACAGTTAAATTAATTTAATTTTCTGCATACGATAGCGGAAATTATTAACTAGCATTTCAAAAGGGTAGACGGGGAACCCGGACAACCCCTGGCGTAGGCGACGGTAAGGATATCAGCAGGTACGGGGTGGCTCTTAGTTTTGCTTGGATATTGTGAGGTTGTTCTTTTAAGTCTTTCAATGTTTTTAAATAATAAAATACAACTGCCTCATCGATTTCTTCGGGACTCCAACTTTGATAGCACAATATTAGTAGAAATACCTCTACGCGGTTTTCAAAGAACATGACTGAAAGGTGATAAATTTTTCCCACACTGAAACTTGAGAAATTAGAGAAATAACATCTCAGGTAGGGCTGGTGAACTTTGAACTACCTCTCAAGCCACAGTCGAAGACGTTCACGTTATGAAATGAGAACGTCCAAGAGGACGAAGAATGAAAAAGCCGTTTGCACAGCAGTTTAGAGACATGCGAATTATCTGAGTGACAAGGTGACCTTAGTGAACCATACATAATGATATTACAAAGATTATAATCTTTATTGCTATAATAATTACCGTCGAAAATAGACTGTGATAACCTGTAAATTCTCGTATTACTAGAAAAATAAGCTAAATTGGAAAAATGGAGGGAAAGATACAGTAAACTATGAAATGGGTTTCCAGAAAAAAAGACCAATGCCGGGTTAAATGCTATAATTCGCACATAAGCAACTCAATGAAGGTGCATTTTTCATGTCTTCGCTAACTTGTATTTATAATTACTTGGATGACTGCCAAAAATATTTGGGGCTACCCTGCATTCGCATTAGAGCAAAGATGTTGTTCAACAGTTCTGCTCACCATTCTCTGCCATTCTCTAAATCTCCCGTTTGTTGCTTACCATTTATCAAAATACAACTTCCCGTTGAATTTGTTAGAAATAAACATTTATATTGCCTTGAGAACAGTGAATAAAAAACATTGAAAACATTGTCCAATTACATATATATAAACCATAAACACAGTAATCAACCCGAAGGTCGGTTTAGTAGGTGATGGTAGAGATCACCCACTACAAAGCCCTATACGGCGTGTGAAAATTCACACATCAGGGTAGGGGGGCCAGTTCCTTTCCCTGTGACGGTTATAGTTCCCCAGGAAGACCTGGTACCCGAAAAATTACTTCAGCTTGGCTGCCGGTGCCCAGAGTGCCTTGCCCGGGAATCGAACCCGGGACCCTCCGGTCAGCAGGCCAACGCTCTACCCCCTGGACTACCGCAACCCTACATACATATATATACATGCGCACACCATCTTATATGTATACATGGTTACATTAACTAGAAATATACGCGACTAGTGGTGGCACAATTTCTAGACCTACGACGCTACTAGGGCACCATTTAATCAATAACTCCGCTACACTATTTGATGAATATACGCTCCTTTATAACATGCAGATATTCGCAGCTTCCTTAACTAATTACTTTGATTTACGGTGATGGATGATTAGGAAATTAAAATAATTAACCCTAGAAAGTCGCGGATCAAAGTCAATCCTTAAAAATAGATTTAGGGGCAATAGGGAATAATGATCTCAATGACCTGATGAAAACTATTCTTGCTCCCGAATGATTTAATCACTATCAAAGTAACCACACCGAGAGAAGTTTTAGATGGGTATGGCACACCCAAAACTACGCCCTACAGCGTTTGAAATAGACACATATAAGGACAGGGGGCCAGTTCCTTTTCCGATGGCATCTACGATTTCGTAAATAATTTTGGTATTGAGAAAATCGTAGCCCACGGTTCAACGGTAACGGTGGCGGTGGTATCTCATGAGTACACTTTCCATGCTTAAAAACTTCCTCATAGAATAGGACTCATCGAGTAAGGGTTCTCCCTCATTAGCTTTAGTTTATCTCAGCAGTGTTGAAGTTCTAAAAGCGTTTACATGCTTTGAGCCATTGCATATTCTCGTGTCTCGAATATACACCTCCACTGTTCATGTTATGCATCACGAATTCCTCCTCTTGTTAGCGTAATTATAATTAACACTCCCTTCAATAACTGGTGATGTGTCACCCACACTCTATCCTTTGTCCATGAAACGAGAATAAAACGCTCTTTTATAATTCGGAAAAAAATCTTATGCATTACGTGTAGTTGTCCAAGGGCATCAACCGCGTTCAGTCCCAACCTGCAGTCACTAACTGACACATCATTTTTTGTTAATTTATTTGTTTATTTACTCAGAATTCTTGTATAAAATAGTTCTAACAAATTTTATTAAATGACGCATACATGTAGATAGACCCTAAATAACAAAATTCCTTAAGTTGCCGTAAGAGCAGCCCTCCCGTCACGCGCCCTTGCGTTGGCTTGCAGAATATTGGGTAGGAGTAGTAGGAGAACTGTTATGCATAAGCATGAAATAATACATAAATATGAATGTACATGTATATTTGTTCTGCGATCGGCAACCTCAAATTATAGGTAATTTCGGAGCGCGAAAGTGGCTTCAGGAAAAATCAACGTCTGGATGAAAATCTTTTGGCACTGTCGCCGTTACCCAGAGGGTGGTGGAAATGGAGCAAAACTTATGCTACCAGCTGATGGGGTGCAGGGCGCCTTCACGAGAATTCGAAGAACTTTGAATTATCACACCATCATGTTGCACTTCGGTGTGCCATGCACGTTGGACCGTGACCGACAAGAATTAATGAGCTTAAAAACAAATTTTTCCACCCTGATCCACCCAAGACGATCCCATATCGTCACGTGAGACGGCCCTCGCTCCGCCCTACCGAAGCTGGATCCTCCGGCTCACCAACGCGCACCTCGTCTTCAACCCAATATCTTTCCTTAAATTAACTTTTTCTTCCCCCTTCCAACCCTCACCCTTCCAATTTCTAACGCAAGTGTAGGTAAATACGCGATGCCGGGAGGAGGGATTGGGGAAAAAGAATCGGGGGAAGATCACCCTCGGGGGGGGGGGGGGTTGGGTTTTGGGGATGAGAGGAGGAATGTTATTGTGTCCCCTTCCCTATTCTATTTCACGCATGCGCGAAGCAATAAAAAATCAATATCATATTGCGAAGTGAGGGGAAAAAGAAGCACTCGTGTGAGCGCACGTACATCTGACGGGCCTTCTTCTTACGAAAATAAACAAAGGCATTCGAAATTATAAAAAAACACTGGTGGGAATTGGACGATGTAAAAGGGGCCGGGGTGTGTGCGTGAGGACAAGAGGGGGAGGGAGAGGAGGAGGAGAGAGAGGAAGTAAAGGCGGCAGTGGACCACGGGAGTGCGCGGGGTTGGGGATTGGGGACGGGCGGGCGCGGGGGATGGAGAGGCAGGGAGGTGGGAGGAGGACTGGAAATTGAGAGCTCCCGCGTAAAACGAACGCTGGGAAGGAAAAATAAACAGATCGGGCGGGATGGGGCGAGAGGTGTACGGGAAAAAGAGGGAATGGAGAAGGCGATGCTTGGGGGGGAAAGGTGGGGACTGTGGATCTCCGGGGGGATATGGTGGGGGGTTGGAGCAGGGGCATAGGATGTAGCATCGAAAGGACGAAGGGGTAGGTGGAGTTGGGAAAGGAGACTCCGTGATCGAGGTGGGGAGGAAACCGGTGGAAGGGGGATTGGGAGGGCCAGAGGTTGGGGGAAGAGGATATGGGGGGACGGGAAGAGCGGCGGAAAGTGGCGAAACTCATTGCCTGCTAGCACTGCTGGAAAAAAGGGTAGGAAAAATGTTGTTATCCCCGCCTTTTGTTTGTTTTTTTTGTATCCGCTCTCTTCAACCGACGTGCAATTGTGGAGAATCCAAAGACACTAGCGCTCTCGAGACCGACGAGCTAAGAGAATATTACAACGCGCGCGCAAAATCGACGCTGCTGAAAAAGTAAACGCCATGCCCTTCCCCCTCCCAAACCACTGGTTTTAATGGTTGGAATGCTTTAAGAGTTTGACACGATTCACTTGCGTATAATTCCACTCCCCCCCGATTAGGTGTAGCATGAAGAATAAAACAGAACTCCTAAGAGAGGTAAAAGGACTCAATCTTCTTTAATACCCGGGGCGGTAGGCAACAGCGTCTGATACTGAATCTTCGAGAAATTACTTATTCATTCAACTGTTGGAGGAAAAGAATTTTTTACTCTTCAAAAATTTTGTGGTGGTTATTCTGCCCGTGATCTTTTTGCCCAGGATTGCCCCCCCCCCCGATCCGGTCCACGTGATCTTTATCATAATTAATAGAACGACATTGTACACCGCTCCCAATTTGATTTATTTTTTTTGGCCTGTTAGTGGATTTTCAATGAATTAGAATGTCTACCTGATTTGCACTATTTGCCTATATATATCCTTGATTTATTTGTTGCTCATTCTCCTGTTTTCAGAAATTACAATCCTTATAGTTTTTAATTGCGCATATATTATATATATATAATAAGTGATATTCGAGTCAGATATAGAAGAAGTGAAAGATGCCGAGGAGGAGGAGCTGAGAGAGGGAATAAAAGAGGATAAAGTTTCGCGTCCGTGGGACCAAAGGAGGACAATGTCATCAATATAGCGGGCCCAGAAGAGTGGTTTGAGGGTTTGTTGTTGCAGAAAGTCATAGTTTACCCATAAAAATATTGGCGTATGCAGGAGCCATTCGCGTGCCCATTGCAGTGATGATGACGACGGTCGAGCCGTCGAAACGTCAAAACTACATATGTGAGTGTCCTTTCTTTGTGTTTCAATTTTAAAAAAATCTACATCTGTGTTTTTATATATTTGTGCCGCCGAAGAGCGTTCCATTTCGAAGAAATATGTATATATATATAATACATTTATATATATATATATATATATATATATATATATATATATATATGTACATTCAAACACGAAACCCCGCCGTATGGCGACCAAATATTCATTCACATGGAAATATAAGGGAAAGGGATAGGAACTCACAGAAAGGACGAGCACAGGAGAGGTGGGGAAGGCGGAATCGAACATATCACAATTGAAAAAATATTTCCTTGATCGGGAATTGAACACAGGATCTTTCCACTTGCCGGGCGGATATTATATATATATATATATATATATATATATATATATATATATATATATATATATATATATATATATATATATATATATATATATATATATATACCATAATCTGCGAGTGTTTTCTCATATTTCCCTCTTGAATAGACGCTGAAATAAACGATGGAATGTGCCTATCTACCTTTCTACATTATTTATCGTCTTTTGGCACCACATTTTTCGTCTTTTGTCCATCTGGACTCAACCGATTCCAGGATCCTAGTTAAGAATTCAGGTCCTTCGCGGTAACTGTTTCAGTCTAATGAAGGAGGCATTCGACATTCAGTTCAACAATCTTTGAATTAAGTCCTTTTACTTTGTAAATTTGTTACACGTATTTAAATTCAACTCTTCCCATTATCTTCATCTTCATTCAGACTGGTCCGTTTTCGTCCCAAATTCATAAGATAACGTTTTTTCTTGAACTGGTTTCTCACTACTGGCTACCTCGACTTTCCCACGTTCCGGCTTGTCTTCCTATTCTTCAATTTGAGTTGCTCCTTTCCGTGGCTTCTGGTTTCTGGGATTCTATCATTGTTATTCTTCTTTCTTGCATTGTTACGTTACTTTAGCCCTCGAGCCATAGTGCTTTTTTCTCTTTGTTCTGGTACATTTTCCAATCACATACATGAATCACCTTGTAATTTCAACACTTCCTCTGTGAGACAGACGCCTTTTTACCTTTGAAGACAGAGTTTCATTCTGTTTTTCTGCTTCAAAAATATTATCCATCACAAATATATGGCCACTTTACCCATATATATTATTTTCAAGTAGTGGATAAAGTGGATAAGTACTCTCGGCTAAATTTTGGTCGTTTTTACTTGGACTGTTCACTAGTTCATGGTGTATGTGGTCTCCGTTGCTATCGATCACATGACGATGAGTTCACTTCGCGAGAAGCTTGCCTCCCCACGCCAATCTTCCGGAGTACTATTAGCACACCTATTGCTGCACTCACAAAGCTGTACCGTACATGATTTTGTAGCTGTCGCTCCATCGTAACTCATTTGAAAGGGAGCTGCTGCCTTAACCTCCGGAAAATTTTAGCCAGTCGAGTAGCCAAATCAAGGTACCATAGCATTCTGCATGATTTGGTGAGTCCATCTAATCCTATATCATCTACGTTTTGCCTCCTAATGTTTATTCATTGAGTGCGGTTGACTACTACACACGTTACTTCTCTCTCTACGACGCTCTTCATCCGAAATCCGGAGGACACGCTCAGTAATTTTAAGGATGGACCAAAGAGAGGTAACATTTCAAGCATATAAATCATGTAAAATGACGATTAAAGCCTTTTAAACGTAAGGAACTAAAAACGACCATGAAATCAATCAAAGAATGAAACATACTATATTAGGCTAAACACGGACCTGCGAAGATATCTCAGTCACGCTACACTTCCAAAAGGGTCTGTAATCAATTTGCCTCATTTTCTAACTGGTAAGTGCTACATTAACTCAGTACCTTCAATTAATGCTATCCTCGTTACTTAGAAACAATATATAATGTCTAATTAATATGTTCTGAGGAATTCCTACGGAATATTACTTATTCCGGTCTTGTTTGGCAAAAGGAAAGTCTCCAATCAATGGCTTTCGGAGAAAAACCTTCCCGTGGGAATTATTTTTGGGTTATTGACTTAAGAAAATTTAACCGAGAATCCATGCTAATAATTTCCCAAGAGATATATTTATTACCTTCAGCTCCACTCTGTCCGGTTTGACCGGTGGAGAACGCTTTCACAGAATAACCTGAAAGTCGCACATTTGTATTTTTCCTTTAGGCAAAGATCTTTCGGTAATCGCATGTTGAAGGCATGACCCTTCTCAAGAGGCTCAAGCACATTTAATTTGGATAAGAATTGATGGCAAGAATTAGGTGATGGTATTTAACAGTTAAACAATGGTAAAACTAACATCAAATTCTGTGATTCAATGAACTTTAATCGTCTAATTTCCAAAATTTCAAAATAACCACTGTTCGTACATATTTTATCGACTAAACAAAAAAGAGAGAAAATATTTGGGGACTACTAAATGGAAATTAAAAAAAAACATCCGGGTTCGGGGAGTATTTCTAGGGGATAAAATATAAAACTAATGATTCATCTAACGCCATTCCCAATTTCAATATAGGCTATGGTAGCGGTTTTCACTAAATGCAGAACACTTCCATTAAATTTTATGAAACAAAAAGATATGATAATTGAAATTACTCGGAATTTCAATCAGAAATCATCCGTTTAATTAGCCTAGTGCTCTATCCGCTGGGTGACTTCATCAGCGAATCAGCGATTAGGTGACACGGAGCACTGAGAATAGAACTACATACGCAATTTTATATATTTTTAATTTACGTCATAGTGGATTCTATTTTATACACACTTACTACTCATAAGAAAAAACCAATTCCAGATTTAAGGAGATAATGCTTCATAAAAAGTCAAAGCCGTATGAAGAAATACTCTCCAAGAAGATACGCTCTAGGGAATGATATGAAATAAAGGAGCTGCCGTAAAAACGTACATATTTTCGGTAAATAAATTCAATTTTATTCCAAAATATGAAATTTCAAGAGAGACAACCGTTAAAAAAAATCAAAATTAAGCTATTTAAAATGACATTTTCTATGAAGAGATTTTGGTCAGAAACTAATCAATTTTTCTGTTCTCGACAAAAGTGTACCATATTAGGATTGTGTTTCAGAAGTGTTTCTCCAAAAATCGTGCCCTAAAAATTCTAATCACAAACATTTTGGCGTACGGTCGGCGTACGTAAATATACTTACGTACGCCGACTTAGGTCTTCAGAAAAACATTCGAAGCGTGATTACGGAGTCTCAGATGTGTAGTTTTGTTTCAATCTCGAAATCGATTTTTTCGATGATAATTATTAATTCTACTATATTAGTTTAAAAAAATAGCATTTCGCGGAAAAGTAAAGCATAGAGGAAAAATAAAT
This sequence comes from Hetaerina americana, assembly GCF_022747635.1. NCBI lineage: Eukaryota > Metazoa > Arthropoda > Insecta > Odonata > Calopterygidae > Hetaerina > Hetaerina americana. Next base: position 592,191 of record NW_027287383.1, on the reverse strand, counting down.
ATTTTTACATTTTTTCGGTAGAAGCATTTGCCTGACTTAGTGCTTGTATATTTAGAGATGTTGTCAACTAATAATTAGGCCTCAGGAAAGTGAAATTACTTAGCGCACTCATAAAGAATACTCTGCCTTAATGTTAAAATTCTGTATAGATCACATGAAAAACGGACAAATAGGGATAGAAAATTGAATCTCCGAATATATAGTATTTGGAGTCCTAGTTACTTACACCGTCAAAAACATAAAGCAAATGTTACATAGGCGTTCGGAAACGTCCCATAGAAATAATAGTAGATTGCATCCCAATTAAATTTAAAAAAAGAAAAAACAAATAGACTAAATAAACCTACAACCCCCGAGGAATGGCCCGATACCTATTTTTTCTTCACTTCATAGAAGAAAATAAATCATTAAATCGCATAAATCCCAGTCGCCAGTTACTAAAATAAGACTAATCATTGGTCTTCTCTTCAGAAATTCTCTTTCTTCTCTGTCCTTAGGAATCTTTATTGCCCGGACCAGACTTTTTACACCCTGAATTTATGGAGGTAGCCATAATATTTCTGCATTGGCCCTCCCTCACTTCCTTTGCAGAAGCATTTCCTTCTATAAGGGTTACTTACATTTCCTCAAAGCAACAACAAAAACGAATCACTAATCGTTTTACAATCGAACTCGAAAATGAGGAAAAAAATCCGTCCTCGCCGTTGACTCTTTCTTAGTACTCAGCTCTACAGCTTCTCGTCGAGATAGACCTCACGAGGGTAACATCGTAAAATGGTTTATTTGACTTAGAAGATCTAAAGACTTTTGAAGAGAGTCAATAATGCTTCAACCAAATGCCCAGGTTAAAAAAATCAAAGCACAGTAGGCCGTCATCATTCGAAAAAAGATACCCGAACAACGGGGAGAGGTGCGAAAGGGGAAAAGGTGGCCGAAAATGAAACCAGCTTTGATGCTCATAGCAGGCGGGGGAGAAGGTAAACGATCATATATCCAATCGTAAGGCAGTTCCATTGATGCGATTAAACAATAACACGAATGAGAATGCCGAGTACGGTAGCTCATCTTCTGTGGAGCCTCAACTATGTAATGGACTCGTCGGAAACAATTCTCCGAATCAGGGTAAAAAAACTTCATTGGCTTGATGCTTTGAGCGAGATCTATCCACAGGTAAGAATGATGGATCGATCATCTCCTCAAATATAACGCTTGCTTAATTTAGCTAATTTCCAATAATACGGGCTAGACGCCTTAATAATGGAGCTGAATCAAGTGAGCTCGGCCATTGGATTTTTAAACAAGAAAAGCTCTGCTCATTTCTTAAAATCAACTGTGAAACAGAAATATTTTATTTAGACCATCAACCAGAAGATATCCATTAAGAATGATTTTGAGACTAAAAAAGAATATCGTTCACATAACGGTTATTTACAAAAGCATGGGAATATTAATTATCATACAGTCACGGATTAAAGAGGTGAAAAGACATGAACAAATATTTAGCGGGCTGTCTTTGAATGGCGGGATATCGTATAACGGATATTAACCAATATGAATCAAAATAATCTAATTGTTTCCGACGATTGATTCATTCAGAGTATTACAGTCAACAACCAAGCACCTCAACATGCAGTTTATCTAAGCTAAACATGTATATATACCCGTTTCATGTAAAATTATATATTTCACTCCTTGGTGTCAGTGAAAATATTCTGGAAACCGGTTTCATAATATATTTAAACGGGCATACCTCAAAAGGATGGCATCAAATATATATTTTATTTATGTATGTATGTATGCATATATATATACATATATATACATATATATACATATATATACATATATATACATATATATATATATATATATATATATATATATATATATATATATATATATATATATATACACGCACGCACGCACTCACGCACGCACTCACGCACACACACACACACACACACACACACACACACACACGCACGCACGCACGCACACACACGCGCGCACGCACGCACGCACGCACACACACACACACACACACACACATATATAATATATAGATTCTGAAGACGACAGCCGAGCTGTCGAAACGTCAAATAACAAATTGTGAGTGTCCTTTCTTTGTGTCTCTATATTCTAAAAATCTACATCTGCGTTTTTATATATTTGTGCGTCGCCGAAGAGCGTTCCATTTCGAAGATATATATATACATACATACGAGGGTCATCCGGAAAGTAGTACCCGTTCGTGAAATAAAGACACAAAAGTAAATATTAACAAACATAAAAAATTTTATTTGAAAGAGGATACTTTAAACTACTTCTCAACATAATCTCCAAGCAAATTAAGGCATTTGTCATAACGTGTGACAAGTTTCTGTATTCCTGCTGCATAGTCCTTCGCCGCCAGCTCATTGAGATACGCGAGGGACCCATCTTGCACAAATTTTTGCATAATGCAGATGGTGTTTAACAATTTCATGAACAATTGTTCGAGAAACATTGGGAAAATGCTCACAGATGTCATCAATTGTGACGCGCCGATCGTTCCTCACGAATTCGTCAACTGAGCTCACCAGTTGGTCTGTAATGACAGGCGGTCTCCCCGAACGCTCATCGTCGTGTGTGTTCCCCCTCCCCATGTTGAAGTTGCGACACCACCGCCGAACAGACGACTCGTCCATTACATTGTCTCCATACACCTCCTTTAATTGGCGATGAATATCACATGGGCGAACGTTTCTTGCATTGAGGAATTTAATCACTGCCCTCACTTCACAACTGGCGGCGTTCTCAATTTTTTTAAACATTGTAAACAATCACAGAAACAACACAGGCAATGCTAGCGTCACGCAACTTGGCTCAGAGAAGGCAGACAAGCCACTGAAGCTATCTGACTTCGTCCAGCGGCTGCTCGCGTCGTCAGCACTTCATGCGGCACGAACGGGTACTACTTTCCGGATGACCCTCGTATATATATATATATCTTGACGTGGTGGAAGGGCTCGTGCGTTCCGATGACCCCTAGAGCTGAGCTGGCGGGAGTAATAAAAATTGCTCCTGGTAGGGTCACCCATGCCAGATAGGTCGAAGGTTAGGAGCCAGACGAATGGTAGTCCACGCAGCGTCTGTTCCTCAGTGAGGCGGCTGCAATGGCGTCTGTAAGGGCGGCCAGTAAGCGATGGTGTCACGTTAAAAACACTATTGAGGAAGGCAACGGGAAACCACCTCAATTATCATTCCCAAGAAAAATATGATGGACAATAGAGATATTTTGAGTCCTGGCCACACGGGGCCCGGCCCAATCGGCCGTGTGTCATGCCCGGCAGCGGGGGAGGCAAGGCTTCCGCGGTCGTAATCCCACAAAACCCTTGCAAGGGAAAACCAGCAGCAGCAGGACAGAAGACGCAGGAGAAGAAGACCAAATTAGTTAGAATAAGAACGTGGAATGTTAGGACAATGATGAGGGCAGGGAAATTGGAGAATGTTAAGCGAGAGATGGAAAGGGGAAATATAGATATTTTAGGTCTATGCGAGGTGAGATGGAAAGATAACGGGGATTACTGGAGTGATAAGTATAGAATAATATACAGCGGTGGGGACGAGAGCCAACGAGGGGTTGCCATAGTATTAAATGAAGGGGTAGGAAGAAGCGTAGTCAAAATAGAGCAGGTAACGGATAGAATACTACTAGTGGAGATAAAAGCAGAACCTACGAACTTAGTTATTATTCAGGTATACATGCCACCGAGCAACCATAAGGAAGAAGAGGTCGATATACGATCAGTTAGAGGACATGATCGCGTGTGTTCCTGCAGGGAAACATTTGATAGTGATGGGGGATTGGAATGCGACGGTAGGCGAAGGAAGAGATGGTGATGAGGTCGGGGACTACGGTTTAGGCACGAGGAATGACCGCGGGGAGAAAGCGGTTGAGTTCTGCAGGAGACAAGGGTTAGTCATCACCAACACTTGGTTTAGACACCACAAAAGACGCAGGTATACATGGAAAATGCCAGGTGACTCAGAAAGGTATCAGCTAGATTATATCCTGGTTAGACACAGGTTTAGGAACAATGTGATAAATTCCCACAGCTTCCCGGGAGCGGATGCGGACTCAGATCATAATTTAGTTGTTATGAAATGTAGCGTACGTTTCAAAAAGATAAGGCAGGGGCGGCGAGTCAGAAAATGGAATGTGGAAGCATTAATTGGGTTGAAAAGGAAGGAATACAAACAGGCGGTAGAGGAAATCATGGAGGATGGTAAAGGGCTTAGTACTATCGAAGAAAAATGGGAAATGATCAAGAAAGGGTTGTCTGAAGCCGCAAATGACACTATTGGAACCGTTAACGCTAAAAGGACTAGGAAACCATGGATCATGGATGAGATGATTACAAAGATGTATGAGCGGCGAAAATGAAAGAATATAAATACAGAATTAGGCAAAATGAAGTACAAAGAATTGAACAATACATTGAGGCGGGCAACAAATTAAGCAAAAGAAGCATGGTGGAAGACGCAGTGCGAGGATATGGAAAGTCTGCAGAGGAAGGGTGTAATCGGTGCGCTGTACAGCAAAGTTATATCGTTATCGGGAAGTAAGAAAAGAAGAGCTATGCTAACAGTTGGAGATAAGGCGGGTAAGGTAAAATTTGACGCAGGAAAGATCCAAGAGAGATGGAAGGAGTATATAGAACTGTATAGTAAAGAACTCAGACCAACAAAGTTAGACATTGAAAAAGAAAATGACGTAGAGGAAGACAGCTTAGGTCCAGGCATACTAGACAATGAGATAGAAAGGGCATTAAGGGAGATGAAACTAAATAAGGCAGTGGGGGTAGATAACATTCCCGTGGAACTTTTAAAATGCTTAGGAAAATGTGGGAGGAAGAGGCTATATGGGCTGATCCGTAGTATTTATGAGGAGGGAATCTGGCCGGAAGACTTTGTGAGATCAGTTTTAGTTCCTATTCCGAAAAAGGTAAAGGCCACGTCATGTGAGGACTATAGGACAATTAGTTTGATATCCCACGCAGCTAAAGTTGTTCTCAGGATCATATACAAAAGGATAGAGAGTAGGGCAAATGATTACTTAGGGGATGATCAGTTTGGGTTTAGGAAGGGGAGAGGTACGCGTGATGCCATTGCAGTAATGAGATTATTAATCGAGAGGAATATAGAACACAACCAGGAGGTATTTGCAAGTTTCGTAGATTTCGAAATAGCGTTTGATAGAGTGAATTGGGAAAAACTAATGAGTATTCTGCAGAAAATAGGAATAGATTGGAGGGAAAGGAGGCTAATCCGCAACCTGTACATGTCTCAGACTGCTCAGGTGCGGGTGGGAAACGGGGAGTCAGGATGGGCAGTGTTAGGAAGGGGTGTAAGGCAGGGTTGCCCATTATCACCGTTGCTGTTCAACCTATATGCAGAGGAAATGATCAAAGAGGCATGGGAAGAACTCGAGGTAGGAATGAAAGTGGGCGGGGAATTCGTAAAATCAGTTAGGTTTGCTGATGACCAAGCTTTAGTTTGTTAGTCAGCCAAGGGGCTGCAAGCATTGCTGAGTGAATTGGAAATTCAGTGCGACAGGTATGGGATGAGAATCAATATTAATAAAACAAAGGTTATGCGATTTTCTAGAAAGAAAAAGGCCAAGCTTAACATTAAAATAGGAGGGCAAAAACTAGAGCAGGTAGAACAGTTTACGTATCTCGGTAGTGTTTTGGACCAACACGGTCAAAGTAGTAGGGACGTAAGGAGAAGAATTGCGCTAGGCAAAGAGGCTTTCACAAAGAGGAGGGAGTTGATGACAGGGACGTTGAGTAAGGATGTTAAGAAAAGACTCATAAAAACTTTGATATGGAGCGTAGCCCTGTACGGCGCGGAAACGTGGTCGTTGAAGCAGGAGGATAGACGTAGACTGGAGGCTTTTGAAATGTGGATGTGGAGAAGAATGGAGAAGGTAAAATGGACAGAGAAGAAAACAAACGAGGAAGTCCTCGGTATGGTGGGCGAAGAGAGGGGTTTGTTGGGAGCAATCCTATGGAGGCAAGAAAAGTGGTTGAAGGGGATGTTGACCGGCAGTGGGATGTTGAAGACTGTGATAGAGGGGAGAATTTTCGGCAAAAGAGGAAAGGGAAGGAACAGGATAGGGATGTTGGACGGGATGAAGGGAGGAAGAAAGTACTAAGAGATGAAGAGGGACCTGATATAGAGTAGGATGATGGATTTTGTGTTTTGTTAGGAGTAATAAAATATTTGTTTGGTAGTTGTGTCCATCCAAAAACCTACCTTAACCGGGAGATTACCTTAAAAAAAAAAAAAAAAAAAAAATATATATATATATATATATATATATATATATATATATATATATATATATATATATATATATATATATATATATATATATGTTTATAATAAATGTACCGAGAATTGTCGAAAATGTCATGTCATGCGAATGTTATCACAAATGCTTGCTGAAAACATATGTATATATGTATATCATCCATAAGGGCTGTGAATGGGGGGTCTAGTGAAATTAAAAAGCAATCCCGGTTTCATGTTCTTATTAGTTGATAATTTTGGTGTCAAGAGTCTCTAGACATGAAATTAACATTCAAAGTTCTAAACGGTTGTTTTGCAAGTACCTAATGAAAGAACTGAGAAAAAGACTGGGAACAAAATTCTATGTTTTAAAAGCATTAATGAATGTATTTTATATCCATGTTGACTTTCCGTAAAAATAGACATAATTAAATGTGTCATTTTGAAAATTTTCACGGGACAAGATATTCTGTATAGATAAATTTTAAGACATAAAAATTAACTTAATAAATTTTAAATGAAAACGGGAAACAAGAATTGAAAAAAAGGAATTTTTTTTCAATTCTTGTAAAAAGAATTTTCTCACCTTATCATACTAATTTCACCGGGCAGAGTAAAAAGGTTTTCTTCTAAGAAATGATAACCTATCCGAAACTCATTTATTATAGCTTGAGATAATTATTTAAAGAATTTATGGAAAAAGCAGGTCATCATGTCTACAATTTCTTGAAATAATTTTTCAAAATCTTATCCACCTGAAGTAACTCCTGAAAACATAGTTTTCGATTGGGTAAATGTTTTGGATAATCCATCATGTCGCATTAAAATCTGGATGGTACCTGCAAACTTCTTCTACCTATATATAAAGGATGACGAACTATATTCTGTGTCGTTGGATTGTTCAGGATAAAAACTTGAGAGGAAACGACTTTATTACCTGTATTCAAGTAAAACCTTTGGCAGCCAATGATGAAATTTCATTAAATTTGGAAAACGAAGCAATCTTTGGCTTTAAAAGATGCTTATTTTGATTTGAATGGGACCACGTTAAATACTCGCATCAGTGAGGGCAATAGACAAGGGAAGGTAATGACGCTCCCAACATATATGCATATTATTCATACGGCATATTTACGAGGCGAGTTCAATCAAAATAACCTCCTGAGGAAAAGGATAGAAAAATATCTCAAATTAAAATCAATTTAAAAAAGGAAGCCCTTCGCCTCATAATAAATGCCATATAATGATTTCTAGTTCCCTTTTGTTCTATTCTAAAAAATACTCTTTTCCGATGACAAACACAGACAATCATGACCGTATATTCATTTTCCCTCAATCACAGATCGATTGAAGCTAGATCAAATTAGATCACCAGTTTTTCAATTGCCTGCAAAGTAATCATCAGATTCTTACGAGGAAAGAGAGTGAGTTGCAGATATCCAGTCAACAGGAATTTGACGTAAGCCATTACAATTGAACAAATGAATGCTGAAATCCCCACTCGCAGCCTTCAAGTAAGAAACCGATGATTTAGTTTCCATAGTAAAGTTTAGGATCGGCGGAGGGTGGAACCTTATTCGGTAGAACGGCATTATCAGAAGATTCAGGGTTCTAATCCGAACCATGCACCTGACCACACTCAGAAGTAGCCTATCAACCTACCAATGATGCAGGGAACCGAAAACATGAGCGTCGAAAGAATAAAATATTGTCGGAATGCACTAGCAAACGAAATTCATCAAACGATGACCATCATTATATTTTTCCTCCCTAATCCTAAAACAGGCATGTTACTTCATTCCAGGACATGGTCTTGGTCCATTATAAATAGCTGTGTCAACAAAATAAACCATAATGAATCAGAAACTAATGGGGACACCGAAAATCTAGGGAGGGAGAGAAGAACCATGAACCTCCCTTCCTAGTCTTTACTACTCTGTCCCATTCTTGGCGCTCATGCCTTAATTTTCGCCATTAGGAGTCCGTCATGCGATGCAAGATCTACGCTCAGCCATCAAGCCAACCTTCGGGCTTATTGCAGTGGAAACGTGCTGATGAAGATGATGTCATGGGAACGATTGCTCACGAAAGTAAGAAATAAAATGGGAGGGAAACGAGCCTCCCGAACAAATTTCCGTGAATGCACGGAATTGATCGGGATGGGCTAACCTTCCACGATTAAGAATCCGTGTTCGATTCCTCAGCGGCAGAAATTCCAACAGCTGCCTTTAAATAAGATACTTATCAAGATCCGTGGAGATATCATAAGTATGATAGCCCACTGTCTCACTATGCATACTTCAGATTGCTAACGAAGGGAGGCATTCATTATATCATCATCAGAAAGGTATGAACAGATGTAATGAAGAACATAAAATTTCGGAATCCGTCAAATTTTGGTGATTTGAGCGTTTGAGCGGAAGGAAAAGAAATCGCAAATCAAAGGATTCCAGCAATTTAGTATTTTTAGGAATATTTTATAATTTAGACAGATTTTAGCTAAAGAATTTTGCATCGGGAATCTGCGCAATGTTAAAATGTGCCACAGTATTTAAAAGAGCGGCGAACCCACGAGATGTGTAAGTTTTAAATAGTCATTGCCTCGGTCAAAAATTTCAAAGGATGCGGAATATTGGCAATTCGACATGAAATTCGTTTTCAGTCTCCACATTTGAACCTTTAATCCGGAGGGTGCAGCTACGGGCATAAGCAGGAATTCAATCAGGAATGCACTCCTTTTTCCTGTCATCTTTCCTTCTCGATACGAGAAATGATTTCGAAGGCTAATTTAACTGAGCAATCATTATATTGTACGAATACCTTACTGTTTCGGGAGTTGTAGATTAGCAGAATGTAATAAAGATTATGATCTTCATCTCTATAGGTTTCAAGTAGCCATTCCGCTTGCCTTTGATTATCCTCCCCAGCATTCCATTATAGGTGGGCTCCTAATGTCGGCATTTTATCTTTTATCTACTCGTATACTACGCAGTAGGATATTGGGTTTTAGCGGATATGGAATAGATACTGAAGAGGGTCTTTCGCGCGTTATTTGGTGGAATTTGGTGAGTAATTTGATTGCGATTTGTTTATGATAGTGGGTTTTCGTCGTAGGGAACTTAATACTGAGGTTAGCACGTCAACTCGAATCGGATGGAAGGTGATAAAGTGGAATTTTTTTATTACTGGTGGCGTTTTCCAAAAGAAAAGGATGAAGTAGGTGAAAAGGATGAAGGGAACTAGCGAACAAGTCCCTGGAGCATGTAAATATCTGATGCATCACTTCAAATGATATAGATTTTCTCAAAAGTTCATGAATTAAAAAAGAATCTTACTGTATCACGACACATATGTAATGTTCAATAAAATTGTCAATAAAATACTTTTGCTGAATCGAGATGAGCTAAGAAGCTTAAATTATATTATAATACTGAAATCCTGGCACTGAGTAAGTGGACAGTATGTGCAAGTCAATCTATATGGCCCTTATGATGCATCGTTGAAAATTCTTCAATCTGTATTTTTGGTAAAGGGTTATTCAAAGGATTTACTATTAGAACCTAAAACCGGGAATATGACCATCCTCTTGATAAAAAATGGCCACAGAGTTTATGCTAGTTCAGTCATCAAAGTTATTAAGCTGTATTTTCTGATGATCATTGAACATATTCATGATCTGCAACTTGAATACTAAAATATAGCTTACCGTAGGTTATGTAATGCTTTCCCTGATGGTCATAATTTAATTAATAATCATCATATTTGCGACACATGCGATTTCCTTTCCACTTCATGCACTATAAAGTATAAATATTTAATCATAAAAAAGTTTCTAAAGACAGCTGAGATGAGAGCCAATGTGATAAATTCACTATCAATAGATATGGTGGGGGGCATATGTTATCTAACTCGTTATCCAACTCTGTATATCACGTGTCGTGCGTCGGGTGAAGATCCGGAGGGCCTTCGGTCGTTTGGCTGTAGATTCTTTTGACTCGCCTTCACGTCCTTATCTTATTGCGGGGCTGTTCCGCAATTTTTTCTCTTGCTTACATCATATATACTGACTCCGCATGCTAAATGGATGCTTCATATCATGAATATGCTCCCAACGCAGCAAAATGATTTAAGTACAACGACGAACACCCCTGATTATTTCAGTATTCTCGTTAGTCGTCGTGTCTTCCCATTTTTATCGTTTACAATCACAATCCAACAACGAGAAAAACAGAACTTTAATAAATTTCTCAGTTGTAAGAATTACAAGCCCAGAAATTCCTCTTTTCAAATTTCATAACGCGTCTAACGATTGTACCATACAGTTTAATACTGAGCGCAAAGCATAAATCACAAAGGCAATTAGTAGCATCATATTGGACAGGTCCATAATTTAGTATCCACAGGGATTAAAATGACGACGAAGGTTGATGGTGAGCCTGGTGTGGACGAATGTAGAATAAGCGAACTGCAATGCAGTCCACAACTGTCGTTATTTCCGACTGACGACACATACCTGTATACTTCAAAATTGCTCTTAATAGTGTTTTTAGTTGGAGACTGAAATTAATTTTATGTTATTCCACTGTTTAAGGTAGGAATTGGATGGACACGCTAGTCTAACCATTGATACAGTTCAAACCTTCACCTAATGTTATATAGGGGGTCAAAAGGAAGAAGGGACTATAAAGTCTCAAATATCAAGTCAATATATATATATATATATATATATATATATATATATATATATCATATCAATATAAAGCCATTAAAAAATAAATAAACACGACACAACGTGGAACCTTAAAATACAATAAAACCTTTATTCCGCATGCATTCTATCTTCCTTCTACATATACACAATACAAAACATGTAGGTTTTTGGAGTATTAGAGCACCAGCCATCTACATGTACTCGTAACACAATACCCAGCAAGCCGACGCATGGGCGTGCGGCGGAGGCTCCAGATCCAAGGGTTATTAGGGCACCAGCCATACATGTAGATGTATTTGTTCATACATACGCTTGAATACATTTTAGCTCATATACAACTCCTGTGCACATACGATATATGCATCATACATACATCATGCAATAATCGTTGCGTTTGAAAAGTTTTTCATAATCCTAGTTTTCAAGTTAATTTAATTTTTTCAAGTCCTCTGGTTCCATTTCCTTTTGGTTCCCTTCTTTGCTGTCTACATGCCTGTAGCCCCCCTCTATCTCTCCTACCTAAATTTCTCCCCTCTATCACAGTCTTCAGAACTACCCCTCTAATGAAAATGCTCTGCATCCACTCTTACCGCCTCCTTTCCATTTCTCTCCACAACCCCCTCTCCTCGCCCACTATGCCTAGTACTTATTCGTTTGTTTCCCGAATCGACTCCATATTCTCAGCATCTAAAACCTCAAAGCAGATTTTTTTTATTCATGGGCATTTATATTATACTTCATACGCATTTAAAGTAGCATAGCTGTCACTACCATAAATGAGGCAGTCTAAAGGCACAGTAACCAAAAAGCCACAACGTGTGTTGTGTGAAACATCAGCTTTTGAAATATTTTTGGCCCAAAATAATGGAAGTACATTCCCCTGTGCACAAAACTCCAACTTCATGCCTCCATGATTTCATGAAAGTCATTGATCACGTAGGTTGATTGATTATGTGTTCATGTGATTATCATTATTTAATGTATTCTACCGGCAGAGGTAAGTTTTGAATGGACACAGCCTATACCAATACTGATACTTTTACTTAGCTCTCCCTAAGAAACACAATCTGACTTCCGACACTACAAAAATCTCCTCTTCGATTCCGCATATTTCCTTCCTCCCTTCATTACACACAGCATACCTACCGTATTCCTGGGGGTATTTTCTCAACTCAACAACAAAGAGACTAAAAATTTCTTCCTCGTTTGCCTAAGGTTCTCCCTTCATTCACAGTCTTCAGCATATCATTGCCAAGCAAAATGCTTTGCATTCATCTTTCCTGCCTCCTTTGGATTTCTCTCAACAATTCTCCCTCCTATCCCACCATACTCCCGCCTAGCACTTCCTGGTTTGTTTTCCTTTCTGCCCATTTCACCTTTTCCATCATTCCTCAAAACCACATTTTTAAAAGCCTCCAATGTACGCCTGTAATATTTCATGACTATTTTTCCGCGCCGTACAAAACGGTGCTTCATGTCAAAGTTTTGATGAGCCGTTTCTTAAAATTCTTACTCAACGTCCCAGTCATGTATGTCCTGAATTCCCAAAAACTATCCCCTGGTTAAATGAATATTTTTCAAGCGTTTTATTATGTTCTAATTTTACGTAAAATATAAATACACTTTTGAAGTGGACGGGTCCCAGACCGTCCCCCCCTACAGCAATCTCAAGAGATGAGATATCTCAATTGCTATGAATTTACACCGAATTTTTATATATCCAAGAGGAGCACTTTCATGTTAGGTATAAGCATGAAATCGGACCTGAAGATAGCGAAATATTTTATCTATTAAACAAAAATAGACGCCGGTAAGAGAGAAATTGCGTTCAGTTTTTCTCACAAATTTATTCTACTAACAGTGCATGGAAAAAATATACCTTGGAAACTTAGCCGTGGTATTGAAAACAGCGATATGACAATTGTTTTTGTTAAATAGTGTTAAATCAACAAAGTATCTTATATAAAATGCATTTCTCTAGAAAAAAGTTCGGGAAATCTCTTGATAACTTATTGCTATGAATTTTAACTCTATTCTTCTCATATGCATGATAAAAAAATTAAAATTATGTCTTTCATGGCACGAAAATTATTTTAATCGGGGTAAAAAATAAAAATGCAAAGATTATCAAAGGATTATCTTACAAAATGTGGAATGTAAACATTGGAGGAGAAAAAAACGTTGAGGGTCATCGACAAGCCACGACGCTCAATGCACGTTCACGCAGGAATTTGTTTTCTTCTGTGAGACCAAATACATCACGTATCTTCAAAATTTAAATCGTGTATGGTATTTCTTCCACTTTAAGATAAATTTCATCCTTTCATTATTTGAAATTGCTAAGTAAATGAAGAACTATCAATACAACTTAAACTCCATTAATGTATTCTGCAGTTGTTTAGTCCTATCTAACCTGAGGTAGTACAGAAATGAGTGGATTCATGAATGGGGGGACGGGAAATTTGGCATTTTTGAAACTGCAACGCTCTACCACATAAATAGTTTCCTTTCACGGATTCAGATGCTCATGCAAAGTAATTTGAAAATAATTAGAGAGGGCACGCAGCCATATTCAGGTTTTAAACAAGCGCCGTTTGAACACTATCTCCAGCCATAGGTGTCGTTCTCCATGACGACTCAGACCCACACAGATCTGGGGGTTTCCGTACACATCATGAGTGAAATTTCCACCCCCGGTATCTCTTAAAAACATTGAATTTGTCTCGCAAATTAACAATTCCGCTTAAAATTTCTAATTGGGACCAACCCATCCACCTACACAATATATAAATAAATATAACCTAGGATGACACAGGTAAAGTTTTATAAATAGCTGTCTTCATTTGTATCGTCTCATTCCACTTTAAACCCGGACTAAGGTCCTCAGTGACTGTGTTGGAGTAATAGAGAGCCCCCCAGCCGGATCGGATTGAGTAGTTCGAGTAGTCCCCTGAAGGGGAATTCGAGATGACAGCTTCACTGGCACTCTTGAGGGACACCTGTGTTCTGGGGACACTGGGTGCTCGGGGTCGACGAACCAAATCCAATCAGGCGGATGGGAGGGGAAGAACCTCAATATGTTGCCAGGAGAAACAATTGAGGTTCACGAAAGTTAGCCTCAACAGTGTGTATTATGCATAGAGAAATAAATTCATAGGTGATCAATTGATACATTTCTCTCCGTCAAAAATTTTATTACATCACAGCGGACTGCTCTTTTCAATTTAAATTTCAGTGGCCATACACTTTACAAACGCATTGAGGTATCATCAATTTGAAAATATTTTATGCCAGATTTGCCTAAATGTATAAATTGGAGTTAGAACTTTCGTTCTACAGCTACACCCTAAAAATGGTGGTGAAATAAATGATCATTTCGGGCGGAATGTGGGGTGAGTAGTGATTGCGAAATCACAATCGTGCGAATCCCTATATATTCTAAAATAGACTTGTGTGATCCATAAATGGGAGCAAGATTTCATAAAACTCCACGTGCATGTCGTTATAGGTTATATTTATACATATTGTGTTTAGCAGGACGAGTTGGACCTAATTTGGACATTCCCATTCAAATGTTTATTCACGCGCACAATGAAAAAAATTTCAAATATCACAAGGGAGAGTAGATTTCACCCACGATGAGTACGGAGGTATCTGTCAGGGGAATGGAGTTACACTTTACATTAGACGTTGCTGCTGCCGCTGGGGCTGCATTCAGATGGTGTTCAAACTTTTGACCCTGTTCACAAAATTGAATGCGCAACCTGAAATTATTTTCTAATCGGGTCATAACTTTTCAATAGCACCTAAACCTGTAAAAGAAAAAGCTTTAGGGGAAGTGCGTTGAAATTTCATTAAAATCTGTCTTGCAATTTAATGAATATACACTATTTTTTATGAAATCTCTACATAAACATTGACAGTTGTAGGAAAAACAGAATTTAATATTAAACCATTTGAATCCCCTGAATATTTTATGCAATAAAAAAATTAGAGGAATGTACCTGATTTTCCTAAAGAAGTTCCAAATCTTACGAAATTAAGACCATGATGATAATAATAATAATAGAATAACTAAAATTGTAGAAATTGGCTTCCCATTACAATCAAGGACGCACCCAAGGACGGTCAATACAATTTACATGTAAAATTGGGCAACATAAAAAACAATGGAATATGTGATTGAGAAAGAAAAAAAAGTCGGTAAAAAATAACGATCAATCACTCGTTCAGACGGAGTAATGAATATTTTGAAAGGTCAAGGAGTCGAAGGTCCTGCACTCACCTACTCGGTCATAATTTGAGGATGTATCGCGTGGGGTAATTACGTCAAGTTTGCTGGCCCATTGAAGGCTGATCAATTTAATAAAAGATAACTCGCCTCGACGAGAAGCATTAATATGGGGGTTATGTAAGTTATATTTTAATAGAGGACATGAATAAATTAACTTCCGAATTCCTTCTCGTAAGAAATATAATTAAAATTGACAAGACATGGGTCCTACTAAATCCATCTAGCGGATGATATTTTACCTTCAAAACTAAGACGCTTATTTTTCCCTTAGTTGGATATTAGCTGACTATTTTATGAGTGATTATTGAGATAAATATTGAATTTTGTTGAACAAATTTGATCGTACCACATAATAATTTTATTTTCTTGGGATGTTATCGGTAGTCATGAAACTCTTTTTATCTCCCGTCACACTTTTATTCAAATGCTTACACTGAGGCATTATTTATTGGGTAATCTACCGGTTAAGTTAAGCTTTGGATGGATACAACCACTAAATAAATATTTTGTTTCTCCTAACAAAACACAACCCAACACCCTGCTTTAAAATCATCGGCGTCCGTTAAGATACTCTTATTATAAGACACACTACTAATTTTAGGTTAGTAGTTTTAGTTTACACCTGAGGCAACATTAGGAAAAATGAAATATGGAACAGAGGGAGGTTTTTAAGAGGCTTAAGCATTCGAAAAGCCTCTCCTTTTTATTACCATCTATCTGCATTATGTTTTAGGAATTTATTGTAAGGAACCCAAAATAGGGCAACACGGCAATCAATACTGTGAATTATGAAAAACATAATCCCAAATTTTTTAATGCCCTTCATCACTGTAATTATTATGCACTCGGCTTTAATTTCACTTTCCCCCAAAAATAAATCAAACCCAATTTTCCAGTTGGAAACAAGTCGAAATAGCTGCATCAGAAACGAACCAGAACCGTGAATGAAGTAATCGGCCGCCATACCATCTCCTTTCAAGACTGAGCGCGCATTGATCAGTTGGATTCTCACGCGTGACAGGAAGTCCGTCGAACAAATCAAGACGTTTGCCCGTCAAAGGGGATGGAATAAGTATTCCGAGGCGACGAAAGAAGGAGAGAGTGGCTCATAAAAACATTCCCGACCCGCTTCCCTCCCCCTCCATTGACCACACCATCCCATCCCTGCCCAAGAAGATCATAATGCCCCAGCCATCGAGAATCGAGACCGCGGTCTCCATCGATCCATAGGCATTCGATGGAATGCAGTTAAGAGCTCTCTCATCCGTGCGATAGCTTGTTTTTTTTCAATCCGCCATCACCTTATAATTCCAGCCTACCGACATTTACCCTCTCCTAATTAATCGGACACGATAATCGGGGTATGTAATGTACTTGAGGGTGAGGACAGGATGTCGAAAGAATGGGGGCAGCGAAATGGAGGGAGGGGAGAGGAGAAGCGGCGGGGCGTGTGGGTGAGGACTTATTGTATGGAGTGTACTTGAATTCAAGTCATGTGTTCCCCACTCTGGACATTCCCCTCTCGCTCTCTACTGGACCTGAAGCTGGATGATTGCGACTTCCAAGCATCCACCGCCACCACCTTCCACTTCATCTTACCAGCAGGATTCCTTACTGTCGCATAATGCATGCGGAATCTTATTACACACCAATTTTTTAATAGGTAATCTACCGGTTAAGGTAGGTTTTAGATGGACACAACTGCCATTTTGTTGTCCTAAACAAACACAACCCACCATCCTACTCTATAACAAGCCCTTCTTCATCTCTGTGTACTTCCTTACTCCCTTCATTCCGCCCAACATCCCTATCCTATTCCTGCCCTTTCCTAGTTTGCCTAACATTCTCCCTCTATCATAGTTTTCTCCTCCCCTCATTTGTTTTCCTTTCTGTACATTTCACCTCATCCATCCTTCTCCGCCTTCTACGTCTTTCATCCTGCTTCATTGACCATGTTTCTGCGCTGTACATAACTACGCTCCATAATAATGTTTTCAAGGGCATTTTCTTAGTATACTTACTCAACGTCCCTATCATCAACTCCCTCCTCCTAGTGAAAGTCTCTTTGCCTAGTGCAATTCTTCTCCTTACTACTTTGACCGTGTTGATCCAAAACACTTCCAAGATAGGTACACTGTTCTACTCGCTCTAGTTTTTGCCCTCCTATGTTAATGTTAAGCTTAGCCTTTTCCTTTCTGGAAAACCGCATAACCTTTGTTTAATATACATTGATTCTCATCCCATATCTATCGCACTGAATTTCCAATTCATTCAGCAATACTTGCAACCCCTTGGCTGACTGACAAATTAGAGCTTGGTTATCAGCAAACCTAACTGATTTTACGAATATTCAGCCGACTTTAATTCCTACCTGCAGTTCTTTCCATGCCTTTTTAATCATTTCCTCCACATATATGTTGAACAGCACCGGTGATGATGGGCAACCTGCCTTACACCTCTTTTGATCTACGCCATGTTCTCCTTCTATGTCTAACCTCGTGGGCCTAAGTTCTTTACCATACAGTTCTTCTATATATTTCTTCCATCTCTCTTGGATTTTTGCTGTTTCAACTATTATCCTACTCGACTTAACTCTTTACACAGATCTTCTCTTATTACTTCCCGATAGTGTTTTAACCTTCTTATATTGCACACCAATTTCACCCCTCCTCTGCAAACTTCCCATATCCCCACAATGCGTCTTCCACCATGCTTCTTTTACCATATTTGTCACCCGTCTCAATTAATTATTTAACTCTTTGTACTTTCTTCTGCCTAACTCTGTGTTTACATTCTTCCGTTTCCTTCTCTCATCCATCTTTGTAATCATCTCATCCTTGATCCATGGTTTCCTTGTTCTTTTCCCATGAACGGTTCCTATAGTTTCTTTTGCGGATTTCGACATCCTTTTTTTGATTTCCTTTGTTTTGATTTGATGTCTATTTTTCCTCGATAGTACTCAGCTCTTTATCCTAATCCATAATTTTCTCTACAGCCTACAGATACTCTTTCCTTATTAGTTTATTTAATGCTTCTACATTCCATTTCCTAACCCGCCGCCAATGTCTCATCTTTTTGAATCGGACTCTACACTTAATGATTACTAAATTGTGATCTGAGTCCGCATCCGCTCCATAGAAACTGTGCGAATTTATCACGCTATTCCTAAATCTAAGTATAACCATAATATAATCTAACTGATACCTTTCTGAGTTACCCGGCATTTTCCATGTTTACCTACACCTTATGTGGTGTCTAAACTATGTACTGGTGATGACAAGCCCTCTTTCCTACAGAATTCAATTATTTTCTCCCTGCGGTCATTCTTTGTACCTAAAGTGTAGTCTCCCACCTCATAACCATCTCTTTCTTCGCCTACCGTCGCATTCCAATCCCCATCACTATCAAATGTTTCCCAGCAGGAACACACGTGATTATGTCTTCTAATTGATCGTATATCCTATCGATTTCTTTTTCCTTATGATTGCTTCGTGGTATGTGTACCTGTACAATGGCCAAGTTCGTCGGTTCTGCTTTCACCTCTACTAGTAATATTCTATCCATTACTTGCTCTATGTTTACTACGCTTCTTCCTACCTTTTTATTCAATATTATTCCAACCTCTCGTTGGCTGTCGTCCGCTCCACTGTATATTACTCTATAATTAATACTCCAGTTATCACCGCTATCTTTCTATCTCACCTCGCATGGACATAAAATATCTTTATTTCTTCTTCCCATCTCTCGCTGCATATTATTTAATTTTTCTGTCCTCAACATTGTCCTAACATTTTAAGTTCCTATTCTAACTAATTCGGTCTTCTTTTTCGGCGTATTCTATCCTTCTCTTGGTTTTGCTTTGCTTGGTGTTTGTTAGATGACGACTGCGGAAGCCTTGCCTCTGCCGCGACCAATGTTCCACGCTGCATTAAATCACGCCGCACATCAGTTTTTAATTAATCATTTCCCAACTTCCTTAGTGTCCCGGTTATCAATTACCTCATACTCGGGAAAGCTTCTCTCCTGAACACAATTCTTCTTCTAATATCTCAACTCGGACGACCTCTGTCAAAAATTCTTCCGGGATAGTTAAACTGTTCTACTTGCTCTAGCTTTTGCCTTACTATTTTAACGTGCTATAATTCCTTCCTTCTCAAAAACCTCAGAACCTTTATTTTGTTTACATGGAATTTCATCCCATTCCTATCATACTGATTTCCTAAGGCACCATAGCAATGATTGTGACCTCATGGCTGACTGGATAACTAAAGTTCATACTCAGCAAAACTAACTGATTTTATGGATTAGGCATG
Organism: Hetaerina americana; assembly: GCF_022747635.1. Classification (NCBI taxonomy): domain Eukaryota; kingdom Metazoa; phylum Arthropoda; class Insecta; order Odonata; family Calopterygidae; genus Hetaerina; species Hetaerina americana. The sequence goes on along the minus strand of NW_027287383.1, from coordinate 572,537 downwards.
TACTCTATTTACCATTACTTCCGCATACACATAGAACAGACAATGTTTCCTTGCACCTTTTAAAAAACATAATGTGTGTTTATGTATTCGTGTTGGGGTTAACAACGCGAGTGGCCCGAATTTTTAAGACGGTCGAAGGATTTTGTCCCAGTTATTGAATCTGTCAGGTACACCTAAGAGTAGTTGTCGTTTAAATTTTCAAAGCCTGGACTCTGAGCTCGTAACTTCTTTGAGGCCTTGTTGAAATAAAATACCCGTGGACATGATGAATGATACCTCAGATAGCTTTCAAATTCGAAATAAAAAACATTAGAAACAATGAATCTTTGCCGGGGGCATTTTTTTTGTTTTCTTTTCACATCGTCGCCCACATCAGGGATAATTTGTTATTGAAGAGCTGCAAACGAACGCGGTATCATTTCCGGAAAGTCGTCACCATGAATTTGCTTAGGTTGTTCGTCATGAGTTACGGTGGCATTCTCGACTAAGCTGATATCGCAGGTATCTAAGCTATCGATCATTTTTCAGGCAAAACTGAATCACATTCTTTTTCATAGAACGTATTAAATTAGTAATATTTGGCGTTACATTCAACACTGATGATGAATGTGCCTGATGATAATGTAAGGCATTACCGAAACCCTTATAGTCAAATAATCATGTATTGCGGAAAAATTACTTTTTCAGCTTAATGCTCAGATCAGACGAATGTTGAAGCCAGTACATAAACAAGCAAAAAAAGGCTATGGTATCGCTTCCTACCCTGGACATGGGCATTTTGTAAACCCAGGCTGTTTTTACAGAGAATCCTGAGAAGCCTTCTCTTTAGAACAGCGAGCGTAAGGCGGCGAAGGGGTCACTCAGAGAGAAGAAAGTGGGGAGGATCCACCGACACCAATTTATATCAGATGAATACTCTAACTCTCCTGTGGGAAGAACGAAGTGAGTAGGTCTAAAACAAACCTTCAAACTTCTCAAGTATTCACCAAGAATTTAACAAAATATTTTTCTAATCAATGTGAATTTCCAAATCCAAATACATACTTATAAATTTGATTTAATTATAAAAATAAACAAAAACATTAACACAGTAATCATCCGTTCCGTCGGTTTTGTGGGTGATGGTAGAGTTCACTCAGTACTCAGCCCGACGGCGAGTGAAATTCACATATAAGGGTAGGGGGGCTCCGTCCTTTCCCTGGGCCGGATATGGTTTCTTAGGAGAAGATCTTTTACCCAAAAAAATCACATATAATTTTAATTTAATTCTATAAAATAGCTTTAAAAAAAGGGTGAGAAATGAATAATTTCTTTATTCAGTTTTAGCTCCACGGAGGAGATTTTATAAGTAGATGAAAAAATCCCGTTAATCATTACTATCCCAATTAATAGTGATGATCAACCTTAATGATTTTCTATTTAAAAAAATAGATTTCTATTACAACAGGAATACACGTACACAAATTAGTCATTATTCTTCGGTTGCTTTTGGGTTTTAAAATTCATGTTCATCACTGGCAAAATATAATGACATTTCTTTTTCTGATTTCTCCGGTTGCATCTGGCGCAAGCATACAAATACACGGCCACTAATTTGCTATTTACAGAATTTCCATCCTATTCAGATTTTGAATTACACCTAAACCTAGATCAATTTATGAAACGTTTGAGCAGGACAGACGAGGGAAAAATATCCATCCTTGCCTAAGCATTGAACAAATATTATCTGTTAATTATTACATAGATTTATATTACGTATGTCGGTATGTCGTTGATAAGCAGGAATGAGGGAAAATGTTGACGACACAAGACATCAGAACTGCGCTCGCCAAAGACCTGACTAAGATGATAAGGCAAGTAAACGGAAGGAATCCAGAAAGCAAATCAAGGTAAAAAATGAACATAATAGTATCCCGTAACAGGGCTCCAATGTGCCATATACGTTAATGTGCCGCAATCGCGCCGTGACATCACGGCCACCTACTCAATTGAAGCACGCGACGGGAGCGGAGGAAGAGTCGGAATATTTTCGGATGGAGATCCCTTCCTATTAACTGCCAGCGCGTGGAATTCTCGCGCGCCGCCGAAACATGAACAGCGAAAACGAAAATTGGAGAAAACAATAAACAAAACTCTTTCGTGTTTCGAAGCAACGGAGGAGGGCGTCGTTCATCCCATTTTTTACGCTGGGCCTGGTGGCTTGGGAGTGGTGGTGCTCTGAGTGGTAGTGGAGGGGGCGGGAGACGGGAGAAAAAAGAAAGAGAGCAAGAGAGAGAGAGAACCTCTTAAGCAGCGGGATTTGTTGTGTACGGCGTTGGGCGAGTAGTGAAGGGGGGAGGTAAGGGGAAGAGAGAGAGCTAGAGTGAGTGGGTAGAGTAGGAGGGAAGGGAAGACGGTGGGATCTTCCGTGGGGCTAACGTGTGCAGGAGTGTGTGCGTGTGTTGAGAATGGTTAGTGAGTGGCTGAAGGATGATTAAAAAAAGAAAGAAAAACGGTCAACGGCGCGGGAACAATAAAACAGTGGCGGGTGAGCGTGAGGAGGGTGAGGTGGGTAGGAGGGGCAGGGAGAGAGAGAGAGGGGGGAGGGGAAATGAGAGAGGAAGAGCGGTCGGGAAAAGGGAATAACAGATTTTCAAGACGAGTGGGAGGGGGACGGGGTATCTCATACGATGAACGAGGGGAAGGTGGGAGGATGAGATATGAAGGGGAACGGCGGGATGGGAGGGAGGAGGGGAAAATGAGGCAATAATACTGCCTTTTCAGTTTTTTTTTAAACTTCGGTGTTAAAATTCGTTGTTGAACCTCACCACACACATAATTGGCAATCGGTACGTGGTGTAGCCTATTTTTTATTTATTCAGTAATAGCTTCAGAAATTTGATGGCCCGTTATGGACAATGTTGCAAAGTTATTATTCCATTGCATATTTAAAGCTTCATTCTCCCATTATCAATGGATTTTTAATTACAGTGGTATCCGAGAGGGTATCTTAATCGGCAAATTTTTTCACATATTTCAGTCCAGCAGTGGTTCTCGTTGGTGAAAAATGTCTCATCGATTTTATTTTGCTTCTTAGGTGCATTCCTACTAAACAGTACCCTTCAGCGTAATGTCATAAACATAAAGCAGAAAAATATTACACTTTCAGATATTTCACTAACCTTGATTGTTTTTTTCAGAAAATAATTTTAACTTTCATAATATATCCATTGTAGTTGCGTGAAATTGACGTAATGCAGATAATTGGCGCAAAATATAACGAAGCGAGTCCAAAAGCTACATACTTGAGTCCACATATTTTAGCTATTTCTAATTAGTGCAAAAGGAACTGATGTTTGTAGGTTCAGAGCATAGTTAATGAATTATTATAATTATTAACGGGCAGTCTACCGTTTAAGGTTTTGGATGGACGCAAACCTATCACCCCAGCATAGGACGCAAACGTAACACTCCTATGCAAAAAATAATGCATGCTCATATTTAAATGTACTAGCGCGTTGTATCGTATCATATTGCATACAAATATTTCATTTTTAGATAATCTGACGGTTAGTAAAATACCGAACCTAAAACTCTTATCAATTACAAGATCGACATACAAATAGAATGGGTGCCGGTAGTTTGAATTCTAACAAAGGAGAGTGGAAAAACACCTTTTACACTCTTCAGTCCTTCCCAAAAATAAAAATATGAGCTTCTTTCAACCTGAGAAAAGAAATTGAATAAGAGTGAATGTGAAATTTATAGTGGACGGAGAAGCCATAGGGGATGGGGAATGGTCTACATGAACTACATTGTCATTGTTTTCAATGTTATGTTTAGGGGTTTGGTAAAAGAAGGGTCTATATTGTCTCAATCTCAACCCGATAAAGACGTTAAATTAATAAATAAAATAACCCTGTCGCCACCATAACAAAACATATATAAACAACCAGTTGTCTCATTAGTGCAAACTCTGGTGTAAAATTAAAACGATTGCCGTATAAATATCGTATAACATTCTGGGGCGTCTTAAAAAATAATACCAGCACAGAATGATCACATCTCTTATATTTTATTTTTCTCAATTCTCTCACCCCATCACTAAGGTGATGTCGAATGTAAAGTAAATATTGGTGGCTGAATTCAGAAACAAAATCGGGCAGCTAAGACGAAACCTATTGACGCTAATGTTTCCACTGACAGGCCTTATTGTATTGCAAGTGAATTAAGATTAATTAAAAATTTACCCACACGAGAATCTTTCACAAATTGCGATGAAATGGGAGAGGTTGAGTGGAGAAGGTAGCTGAGGGCAGACGACGAGAGTCCAGTTGGTTGAGGAAGAAGATTTAGACTCGTGGAAGAAGTAAGGATATAGAGCCTACGACGACGGAGGAGGAAGAGAAGGCGGAAGGGGAAGTTGTGGGCGGTATCGGGGAGGTGTGGAGGGAGCAAAGAAAACGGTACGGCATCGAAAAACGAGAGGAACGAAAGGAGATTTAAAAAAACAAAAAGAAAACAAAAGAAAGCAAACGGAGCGCGCGCGCACAAACGAACCAACGGCGCAAGATGGAAAAAAAGGAAAAGTGGGAAGTGCGCGGGAAGGAGGAGCGGGGTGAGGGAGGGTAGGAGAGAGAGGGTGATTCATAAAACGTTGCAAAAACAATAAAAACGGATGAAAAAATGGGGGCTTTTCCCGTAGGGGGTAAAACATATATATATATATCTATATATATATATATATATATATATATATATATATTTATATATATATATATATAATACAGTAATCAACCAGAAGATCGGTTTAGTAAGTGATGGTAGAGTTCACCCAGTACTAAGCCCTATTCGGCGTGTGAAATTCACACATCAGGGTAGGGGGGCCAGTTCCTTTCCCTGTGCCGGTTATGGTTTCCCAGGAAGACCTGGTACCCGAAAAATCACTTTAGCTTTTATATATATATTTTTTTTTCACACAGATGTAGATTTTTAGACCATAGAGACACAAAGAAAGGACACTGACAATATGTTATTTGACATTTCGACGGCTCGGCCTTTTATTCGTCGTCTTCATTTATATATATATATATATATATATATATATATATATATATATATATATATATATATATATATGCGTGTGTATGTGTGTATATAATGCGAGAGAAGGGAGGGATCTCCCTCAAAGCGATGAAGAGGCGGTGAATGAAGAAGAGAGAGGCAGTGAAGGGAAAGAGGGACGGAAAAACCTTGTGTTTTTTTGTTCTGGTGGAAAAAGGAAGAATTGGATTTTGAAAGGGGGGAGAAAACAAGAATTCTAACGTAAGAATATCAACGCGTGGCGAGGGAGCTTTCCCGCCAACGGCGGATAGAGCGAGAGGATGGGGATGCGGTGGGATGGGGGAGTGAGTTAGCGAACACGCTAGCGAGCGGGCACGGGTCGCGGAGGAGCGAGGGGGGATGGGCATTTGCGCCGGGAGAGGCGAGGAAAGGGAAAGGGGGGGAGAGAGTAAAGATCCGAGTAAGACGTGGGAGGGAGCATTTCGCTGCTCTTTCCTTCCTCGCCCACCTCCCACACTACCCCCTCTTCCCCCAACTCGCCTTGTTGCTCTTGTTGCTAAGGAGTGCGCCAGTCTCCCGAGGAGGATGAATGGAATACATAAGCTCGCCGCGCACGTGCCCGTTCATTGTCTCCCTCATCTCCTCGCTCTTCTTTTTGGGGAGGGGAGGGGCGAGTGGAACGGCGGACGCGTAAGGGGCGGGTCGCAGTTGCGATCGGTGGAAGGGCTCTCCCGACCGCGGAAACCGATCGTCCCGGAGGGTGGAAACGCATAATTAGGTCCGGTCCGTACCTCAGAAGTCGCGATAGGGGCACGTAAAGGTTTCCAGGACCGCTGCTGTTCTCCCTTAAAAGTCTCTGGAGTGCAAATGGAGAAAAAACAAAACCAAAGGAATCAACCCGAATGCCCATTTGATAGATGAGCTCAGCTTGTACCATCCATATATGGCATGCAAAATTTAAACGTTAGGGAATAGTTATCCGTTTCCTTTTCCTATGTAGTACGTGATTTCTGAGGAAGGACTGGCACCTGGAAAATCACACAGGTTGGGGAAATGTGAGGGTGCCCGGTCACTTGCACACAGCTCTACCCACTGGACTATCACGTCTCCTCTCTACTTGAACTTGAATTGTAAATTCAGCCAAGGGTTCCGACCAAAGATTCATCGACCGACCAATTCACAAGTTTAGTCCCTGTACCCCTCAGCCGAATTTCTTCCCATTATCATTGCACTCATCTTCTCACTTCCACGAATGAGCGACCTCAGTAGTGGTTGGTTAGTTGTCGCTTCGTTAAGGAATGACTTCAGTTAATTCTATCGGATGAAATCTCTCTGACCTCTCTGAAATAGTGACGGAGAGGGGGTTTCCGATTGTATTAATATTTTTCGAGCTGCGCATCAATTTAGTAATGTTTTTCTCATAGCATACCTAGGCGGATAGGTAAATCTTTTATGTTCAGTTTAGAGAAGCTATTTACTAAACCCATGGAAAATTTCCGAATATTTGCCTTTCTCACTAAAATTATTTAGAAAAACTATTAAACTTTCAAGACTCATGGACAAAGAAACGTCACTGATTCTATATTAAATAAATCATTTACTGTTACACTTATTACCTCGAATCAAATATACTATTTTTCTATCTTTCGTCGGGTATGCGTCTTAGGGAGATTTATGATTTCGTTTATCACTAAAATCTATAAGATAATAAACAATGTCACTTGAAGTAAATGACCCATTTAGCTTTCAGTAATGGCACCCAGGGCCACTGACCGGTTTGTCTCTCTCTCTATTTGTGACCGCAGTACTAATAATGCATCTTGGGGGTGCTACGGTCATTCGGATGCATTGAAGTTACAAATCAGATGCCTCTTTTTATCATTAAATTTATATTAAAATAATCAGCTTTTTGGTCTTATCAATGAACATTTAGCCCAATTCGTGACTATACCAATGCAGGGGATTTTTGTATGAAGAATTCCATGGTTAAAGTGATAGGATATTCCCTCCAACTTCCTAGTTTCTCGAACTCATCGTCACAATACTTAAATAACGGCACAAAGCAAATATTCAGGTATTTCACTGCCATTGCCTAATGATAAATTTTAATGTCACTAGAACAAACACAATATTTCTCATAAAATGATTTAAGTCAGTTATCACTCTGCGGAGATCATTGCCATTTGTAATCACAACACGAAAATTGCGGTCCTCACAAGTTTGAGATAAGGAAGACTAGAGAGTGTATGAGTGTTTCAATTATGGACCTTACAAGACTTGGAATTTCTTGTGTAACGTATATGCAAAAATTCTCCTTGCACTCTATATAACCACAACTTGAGCAATATGGGTGATGAATTAACTTTAAGAAGTGAAACATTCATTTTTCATTGCAACCGCTAAATAAATTTTAAGTAAAGAAATGCCTCATTTGCTCACTGCTTGATAATTACTCGTATTAAAATAATTAGGTTCGATGAATACAATTTGGATGGCTTATTTCGAGGAAAATTGCGACAGGTTTGTAACCTCAATATAGATAAAAGCTTTAACTTTTAAGTGACAAGATTTCAGGCCAGTTTCGATTAATTAGCCACGCGTAGGTCTTATCAGTTTTTCCTTGTCTTTCAGTACCAAATCGTATCTAATCATTTATTACCAATACTCATTGTCAAAATGAGACTTTTGAAGAATATATGATTAAATGCTTGGTTCCCTTCGAAAACCTTAGAGAGAGGCGGTATTCAGAATGAACATTGACAAAGACTGACAACAGCGGAGTGAATGAGAGAATGGCAAGAGAGAAAACATGCCTTTGGTCTCCCAATTCTACCTTCGAAAGAATTCGTAATTTTTGTTGGAACAAAAGTACTGATATAAGTAAGAAACTTATTTAGGAATGACAAAATGTCATAAAATTAATCTGTTTATTGAATTAATTACAATGAAAATTACCCCCGACAATATCTAACCTAAGTCTCCACTTATATTTCCAAGTGCACACCTCCAAGGTATTTTAAACCGTCTTCGTGACCGATGAAAATGATAACGGTATTTGTTTAATCAGTATATTAAGATAGACTGATTGTTTGAGATCAAATAGATATTATTGCTTACGAATGAATTTTCATTTTTGATTGATAGTACCATTATTTTGGTTTGGTTTAAGGTAGATTTTGGATTAACATAGCCTGGACACTGATACTGATACACTGATCCAAGCCTCGCCTAACGACACACCCTACACAAAAATAAACCTTTCTTTAACTACGCATACTTTCTATCTCCTTTCATGTAGTCCAGCAACCGTCTTCCTCCCTCTACCTCACGTTCCCGCACTTGCCTTACAGACTTCCCCCATCAAAATCATCAACATTTCATCACCTATCAAAATGTTCAGCAGCCATTTTTCTTCCATCCTTTAGATTTCTCCCTGCAGCCTCCATTATCTTTGCCATTTTTCTCAACGCCCACATCTAAAAAAACCTCCAATCTGCACTTCTTATCTTGTTTCCAAGACCAAGTTTCCAACTGCCAAGACCCATGCATCAAATTATATTGCATAAAATTAAAATTTTCACACATATTTGTACCATATTACTGAAATGTGGGTTGCGGTAGTCCAGGGGTAGAGCGTTGGACTACTGACCGGAGGGCCCGGGTTCGATTCCTGGGCAAGTATCTCTGGGCACCAAAAAACACGCACTCCATCAAGACTTAGAATTTAAGGAATCTTCCGAGGCAATATTACAACGTGAATTAAATTCAAGCTAGGTCAGATAGATCCATTTTCTGAAAACACAAACATCCGTGACAACTAGGCAATGGTATCATGCAAAAAACTTGAGCAGTGATATATATAAAACAGAAGTTAAAATTCCTCAAAATGCTATCCGTTAGGCGCTAAGCGCCCAATGACGCAATCAATTGATTTCAAGCTCGCTTGGCTAAAGCTAACTGTCATTTTCGACAGGATCGTAAAGCGATCTTTGATATACTGATCCGGTCGTTGAAAACTGCTTCAAAACCCAACGAAACAAGTTCTCACCAATGGGTTAGGTTAAATTGGAGAACGCTCGCAAACTATAGAGACATGGATTGATGATGAACTTTCTCTCCAAACATTTTACCTCGGCCATGATACTCAAAAACGTACATGGTCCACATCGATAAGAATTGTAATGAGTCTTAAGTGAGGTTTTATGTTGTAGGAGTTTGGCGAGTTCCTTAACTTTCGAAATAACTTACTTGATTCAGGGACGACGGCAATGCAATTTTCAACGAGGGAAAACTGATTTATCTAGCTCCCTTTGCATGAAGACCGAAAGATTTGGCTAGCGATTTTCAGTCAAGACTGTCATGCTAATGTCAGCCAATGGGATTACGCGTAATGGAACGGAAAGGCTGTAAACTTACGAAAATAAGTAGGGGAGTTGCGTGATTTTGGGTTTCTGAGGCAAAATTCGCATTCCAGTGGGCATCTATATGTATATGCTTGTAAACACCTAACATTTAACACATTTTGTCATGAAATTATAATTAACATTTAAATTGCCTTAATAATCTCAATCTTTCAGTATTTATCAATTTATTTTCAGAGTGAAAACCCTAAAACGAACCCGCAGTACCTAAAATTGACATTTCAAAATTCCATTGATTAAATGGACGAAAACGGTTATAAGGTTTCGTAGAAGAATTAATGGCCCATCATATATCCATAGACTTTTAGATAGAGCGGATAAATCTAAGGAAACCTGACACATTCCGCGTTTTTCGCTAATTCTTACAGTTTGGCTTCATGAGGTGCGAATAACATATTGTACATCAATTATACATAATTCCATGTGAGTATATAGCATTCTCGGCTGGACACCAATGACGACACGTCTACCAATTTCTTGATATTAAACTGTTCTGTTACGCATAACTTTTACATTATTTGTTTATAAAACCGTCGTAGGAAATGGAATGTTTACATAAATTTTATTGGTGAACATCTATGATTTCATGCTGTCCTCATTCTACGGGATACAGGACAAAAACTTGAATAAAAATAAACAGAGCAAGAAGGATTCGTGAACTTGATAAAATTGAATACCTTGACAGGCATTTCAATTCCATACCTGACCAACGAGGAAAACATAAATAATCATAAATACCTAGTCAAGCTGATAGTTGGTTATGAGTTCTAATTGCTGATAACTATGCTCCCATAAAAAAAGGCAATTGCTTAAATAATGATTCATTTGTGAGATAAAATTTTCATAGCAATAGCCAAATATGAACTTGAACAAGTTCACAGCTCGAACATTTCAAGTTCAACAAGAATATCGCCTTCAAACTTTTAATTGTGAATATATTTTAAACGACCCTTTAATGCAGCGGCGCTTCAAGTATTAACTCAAGAAGTACTCAATAACCCCACGTTCTATCGCCTTCGCCCAGCAACCGAAACCGAGAAGATAAGACGCAAGTTTCGGCAGCGAATAGATAAGGGCGCAAGTGTCTCTAAGTTTCGGATGAGGTTGTGCTGTTTACAAGGTCATACAATGGAGCTCATTCCTTTGGAATCATTGACTTTTCATTCTTATGAAGCCAGTTAATCTTTACTTATAATGGTATTTGTTCACTTCGGAGATGCTGGCAAATATACTGAGTTAATCCCACGAGGAATGTCTATAAATATTTAAGAAATAAAATGTACGAGTACATTTATTTTCAACAGTTTACACAGCATTTGAGAGCTTGAAAATACCTTTACTTTTCTACGCAACTCCCGATTCAGTCGATGCATTGATAGACCATTTCCCCGGAAACCACAACAACGACGATAGCGAGGTGAAAGATGAGGTCGAAAGCTTCCCCAACGAAATGGTGGCGAGCTATTATAACATGGACATACAAAAACTGCGCCAGCGTTAGAAAAAATGCATTGACTAAAATGGCAATTATGTCGCAAAATAGAAAAAATACTCAAGGTTTAAAATAATGGATAAATCATTGAAAATAAGCACTTCTTTCTATTTTATAAAAAAATTGGATACCTTCCTCTTGGGCTTACTTTCGTGGGTGCCTATGTGTAGTTATTCCTTTACTTACTAGGGAATTCCGAGTTGCCTACAGAATGTAAATGAATATCAACACTATTAGAACGTTTTTAAAGCGCACAAAAAATGTGTCGAGTCATCGAATTAATTTTTTCCATTCTGAAGTTACGCACACTGCTATAGTATTTGTAATTTTATTGGTGATGCATAAAACCTCAAGTTATTAAGACCAAAATACCAGGTCGTTCACTTAAATACCGTAAGCCAATACTGGTTTTAGGAAAAAGTCGATTAAAAAACTTATTGTCAATAACGCTTCCACCGAGCCATGGTGAAGTTATTTTGGCATTGATTTGAGGCGGGGAAGAGGAAGACGTCTGATGAGGCACTGTCTAAAAAATGTTTTACCCTCACTTACATGGTCGAGAAACTCTCGGTAGATCCGCGTGCGAGTTTCCTTTTGTTCGTCCGATGGCATTCGCGGCACCAGCTTCGCACACACCTTTCTCGTGCCCAAGTTTTCAATCACAAGTCGATGCCAAGGTCACCAGAAACCATGCGAAGACTTAATCTGCGATCCCTGTCCAACAAACCTACACTATTGCAAAGTTTTCGTCACTTTTTAGGTTTAAAGGCGTCCGGAACATTTTACGTCTTCAACATCTTCCCTACCCTCCCGAAACAACTTGTGCCGCTCAAAAACACCCAGTCTAACCATGGCGTTATCACCATAAGCTACTTTGAGCATGCCATGAGTCTCTTTCTTGGTTTTGCCCAGTATCACACAACATTTGATGGCGTATCGCTGTTCTAATAACCGGTTAATGACGGAGCGTAATGAGGTCATGTTATAGAGGTTTTGCAAACGAACGATCCACGCTCCGCAAAGGCTGGGAGCCAACTGTCACAGGCCTCCAGTCTTTCCTGAGACTCCCCTCCCTCGAACCCAGTCAGAGAACCTACCCGTCCGTCGGCCTGTTCGGGAAAAATAAATTCTACTACTTTTGGGACAGACCTGGTACATGTAGAGCGGCTGAAGGCTAATACTACCAACATTCAATATTTGCAATCAACATAATTGGGAAGTCCCTGGCATCTATTGCGTTTCGCGTTGACACCCACTGACCCCTTGTTTGCCGTATGATATTTCCTTCTTCGGTTCTTCAAACGCTCTACTCCCCTTCATCCTCTCCAAAAAGCTTATTCTCTTAATTTCTCTGCCCTGGCGACTTGAAATTATCGATTCTATTTCGATCCTTAACATCTTGATACCTCATTCACGAACTTATCTACTTCACATTTCACCTGATTTAACTAACGTCCTCTTTTCCCTTGTATACTGACTCATTTCCATTTTCATCACTTCCCCGCTCTTTCTATGCAATTCTCTGTTTCTTATCCTTACTAAGAACTCCAGTATTTTTCTTCCATTTTACTCCCGCTAATGTCTCCACAATCCAATTTCTCATTCACCAACCTCCCCAAATCCCGAATTCATCTCCAACGCCCAGTTAATATTTTAATTGAATATACCAACGATAATTATCATTACATTAATATATAAGATTAATGTATTCAGATGTCTAATATACAAACAATGATGATTATAGTCTCTATCCAGGCAGCTATGTGAGTTGATGACGGTATTTATAAATCTAAATGTCTAAACATGATTAGTCTCAGTGTTACCCACCCATTTCCTCCGGCATTTCTTATTTGTACCCACTCTGTCAATAAACGGAAGATTTAAGCAATTTTCAAGTTCCTTCTCGTTCAAGACCCGATTTTTTCTCACCACAATCGTTTCTAATTCCAAAACTGTACTCTCCTTTCTAACATAAATCTCTTTCGTCGCTTACCGCTGTGTTCCAATCCTCTTTCACTATTATATGTTTCTATCCAAACGAGTTCTTAATTATTTTCTCCTATTGGTAATTCGTACCATCTAATTCTTCCTACCTGCAGCATGTACATTTGGTTTACTACTAGATTGTTTGAGTCTCATCTTATTCCAACAAATAAAATTAAGTCACTCACCTGATCTGTATCCTTCCCCTCAATTCCCTATTAATTTCAACATCTCCTTCACCTTCAAGTACTCCATTCCGCCGCGACTAGCTCATCTCACGCAACACAAACATATATCTCCCCTTCTCTATTTCTCGCTTGAGATTTTCATGAACTAATTCAAAAAGTTTCGGTTTTCTTCCCAGTCTTTCTTTTCTATATTTTTTTCAAAATTTCTCCTCTCTTTGATGAGATCGGTGACGTGCATGTACATAAAGAGGGGTAAGGTGGAAGAAGGAGCTATCTAGTCTCAATCTCGCCCCAAAAAATACGTTTAGGTTATCCGTTTATTAGATTTTAATTTAATTCATTAGAGCAGGCAGTATTCACATAAAAAGTTTTAGAAATGTTGTCTAATTATATAGTTTTTAACTCCTGGGTAGTTTTTCTGTTATTAATCCCAGCCATTAAATGTTTTAAGATATGCTTTGTATCGTAAGTAGCTAATTTACATATAGCTAGGAGTACTTTTATAACTTAAGGTTTCATATTTTTTAAGCTTAGCTTTGAATCAATTGACTTTTTATCTCACAATTTTTAGTTTTAGTTTATGTCGGCAAATGCTAATTTTTGCAGGTTTCATTACGCTTAGGTTATTTTTAATGTGGTGAAATAGTTTTTGAACTATAAAACGACCTATGAATAAACAGTTGCATGAATGTAGACAGATTTATTTTTACTAAGAGCATTGAAGCTTTTGCGTGGCAATATGGCGTATTTAGGATACACTTCTCGTCCTTAAACCAGGAACTGAAATAAGCGCCTAATTAACTGAAAGGCTGCCTAACGAGCTTCGACATCCTTAAAGATAGCGTCCTCTCTAAATTTGAGCGATGAAGCACCTAACTGATGAATTTGGACTAAGCTAGAGTGGAATATCTTTCGTCGGGCCCCTACCCTACGACCTATGGCATATGCAAATGAAATTTATACACCCTTCTTTATTCAAGAGAACCCTGCGACCGAATTTATAAAAATTCAACCTTGAAAAGTTAAGAAAACCAAGAAAAAATTAAACACTACATTCAATAAGCTATGCGTTTGTTCCAGAATTAGGATTCTAAGGATTTTACTCTCTAGGATTCTAGATTTTTACTCAAAGCTTATTGAGCAGAATATTTATTGGAGGATGGCATCTGCAGGATATACTACTTAATTCTTTAAAAATTCTTTAAAATATCATTATTGATGAGACTCCATGACATTTTCTAAATTTAACTCACCCTAGAGATAGCAGCGCTATGGCTAGTAGGGCAACCGGATTACCCGGTTAATGATTGATTATTGTCATATTTTGTAAGATTGCTATATAGGTATATGTTAACTTAGGTGAATTAGATAATAATTTTCATTTATACATTGGAAAACAATGCCGCGCTAACTAACCTCAACATTGAGTCCACTGGTTTCTATCATGATACGAAAATTCGACCTGCCACATTTTCAACTTGCCAAATACAAATATTCTTCATCTAATTGATTATTTATTAACCAAAAGCAAAGTAAATTATGCTTGAGAGTGCTATTCTAAGGTGCGGTCATCTATATTCTATCATCTATTATTATATAATAATAATAATATTCGAAAAAGCCACCAAATTATGTGGATTACTTAAGACAGTCTGGTGGAAATGCCTTATTTTTGCTATCTTAATACACGTTTTTGACCCATATGGTTCTAACGCATTAATGAGAGAAACGATGCCATTGGTCATTGTGTCCCAAAGGATCGTCGAATTTTTAAAACGTGGTCTAACCAATGTGGAGCAGCACCTTCACCCAAATATTTAATGGAACAGACCCAAAAGTCGTCTAATGAAGTCATCATTCCCTATCTTTGACTTTACGCGTACCTTCGATTAGGCCGAGTGTTTCTGGTTTGCATTTAGAGATTTCCAGTATCTACATATAAACCTCAAGATTCTGTAGGTGAGTGACTGGAGTGAGAAAGAAGTAATAAAGGTTGTTCATCGCGAGGTTCAAAATAAGTAAGCAGAAGAAGTGGAAGTAATAATTCATATTCAATTTTTTTTCAGAACTCTGGCTCTAGATGACCTTGTCCTGAGTTTCGATTCTGTGGCTTTAAACGCAGAAATGTCGCGAGTCACGTGCTCTACGATTTTACTCGTCACCTTGTAAATGCGTGGGTCACTAGGACTCACGCATAGTTGCCTTTCTTTGATACTTCAAGTACTTGTGCAGGAGAATTTTTTCAGGAGTAAAGTAACGGGATTCGTGACCTTTCATCCCGTTCCGTGGCATCCGCTCAAGATGAAATTGTGGAAAATGTATTTTGAAAACGACACCCTCAATTCATCTCCATGAAAAATGGACGTGATTTTCGTCCATCGGCCACTTCATGCTCTCCCGGGGGACTAAGAGAGGGACTAAGAATTTAAGGCGGCCGGCGCCGAAGAACCGAGTTTGACTCCTTTCTCGCGTGGATCCGAAATACGAGGAAAAAAAGAAGCACCGTTAACATTTTCGCTCGAAAAAAAATAGAAGTTTTCATGTCGGTTGCGAGGCCGAATTAACCGGTGTTGCCAGTTTTCCCGCGTATGTTCCTCGGCGACTGGATGCAATCGGCTGACATGTTTTACGACCGGACCTCGGCGAGATGGTGGCGTTCCCGTATTTTAGCCCTCTCTCAGTTTCCATAAATTTTCCTCCCGATATAACGTGCATTCCCCCTCCGCCCTCTCTACCCCCACGTACTAGTCGTCTCATTCGCCCTCCTTGACCCAACTCTTTCCCGGCTCTCCTCTCTCGAGCAAGCGGCCCTAACCGTTGAAGACGTCTTGCAGGGGCCTTCAACCCTCCCTACTTTTCTCTCATTTCCAATTTGCCGCCGAAAGTCCCCGCCAAACGGGCAAGTCAGCACCGGGTTTCCGGGGTTTCCGAGCCTCTTAAGCAACGACGAAGTCTGTCAGCATTCCGTCGCCGTCCTCATCTCCCCCGACCGCCGTGGTGTGGACCTGAGTCGTGGGATGAGAGGAGAGAGGTCGGTCGGGCTGCCGGCCAGGTAGATTCGGGGGAGGCGCGATAAGGGAGGGAGAGAGGTGATTCTGGATCCGGTCCCGGGAGAAAGAATGCATTTTCGTGTACGTGCGAGTACATACATAGGTATACGTGGGTTTATGTTCTTCGATGGCCTCAACATCGACTCGGCCCCCGACGAATCGGACGTTCGGGGATTTCAGCCGTAGGCTCCGCGGGCAGGGCGAACGGCGCGGTATTCAGCCATTCGGGATTTCTATTCCTTTCTCTCTCGGTCATTCTCAAGACTTTTCGCCAGATTTCCGTACGACCGGCTCTTCGTTCCCAGTCAGGCAGAGCCTGGTACGTGGTGATTATTCTCACGCTGGCGCAACGCACTGAGAAATGTGCACTTTTTTCATTAAACCGCAACTGTAGTCAGTATCTTTGCCTTCATTGGTTGGCTAAATGCAACGTCATGGTCGCAATAGATATGCTAGCATTGACGCTAGCAAGACGTTGTTAACGCCTGGTTTCTCTTTATACCACACAACTCAAATTTTCCAGCTATCACAGCATTAAAGGCTATTGACCTAAAACCCTCTGCTCGCAAATTTGGAAAGAAATGACAAAGTGACGCAAACCCTTCTGTCTAACCTGAAGTCCTAACCGTCATAACTGCATATTAGTCGTAGGTTTGGTTTGGCGCAGCTCAAGCAATTTCTTTATCGGTTAGGTATTCATGAATTTATTTTAATACTACGCCTTGCTGAATGACTCTTATTCGCAGACTTCATTTATAATTCTTTCCGTTCGCTTATCCTTGGTCTAATGTATTCTTCGTCTTAAAAATTTCGTACTGAGGCAATCTCTTCTTCTTTTAAGAAACTTCATTGGATTTAACTCCTCTTAAATGTTCTTAGATCCTCTTAGTTAGATATTAGATCCCGAAATTCAATCGTCATCATTCTCATTAAGCACCACTTTCATTGATCACTACTGCTAGTGCTATTATCCATGCAGTACCACCTTGAACAATCACGCTCCAGATATATATTCGAGTATTCGCGCTGGATATATTATCGACGTGGTTTCGTACTTCTAGGCCACTATAAGTCTTTTCTTTTGACAAAAGCCCCTAAATTCGTTGGGCTTTTTACCACCTATATACGTACTCTTTCTCCCATCGTTGATTCTTTTGCTTCGCAAATAACAATTATCATCCACTTTTACTTTTAGATTCTCCAGTTTTACACTTGTACGGCCCAACGAATTTCTGACACAAAATTATTTGCTTTTATTTTTGATTGAATATATTTGTGTTATCTCAGTTTATCTTCAGGTTATATACTTCTTAATCAACTTCTCCAAGTTAAGTCTACTTACTCCAATTATCTTTCATGTGCGTAAATTATAACATCGACCCTCTTCATTTCCTCTCGTGACAACCAGAGTAACTTTGTGCGGTATATTTAATTAAATCAGACTATTATAGAGTATTCACATTTTTACAGTTCTCATGAACTGCATCACCTATGGCGGTTTCACATGTAGTTACGTTATTTTTCTTTTCTCTAGGGCTATTCATTATATTCATTCCTGCAGTACAGGTCATTTTTCCGCAAGAAAAAAAGGGGATCCATTTACGGTTAAACTTTTCCACTTGAAGTAATCAAACGTCCCGGGATCTTCCCCGAGATCAAGAAAGTGCTTGCTTCTCCTGTGAACCAAAAATTCTTTGCCGTGGAAAACTTGTATTTGATAAATACTTGTTTACACGGGGCAAGGATTAAAAAAAAATGTCTGTGACATTATTTTAGATAGGCCATCGATCGAGATGATTGCAAACCGGTAGCCAAACTCGAAGAATAGAAGATAAATGTAATAAAAATAAAATATTCCCAACGAGGGATTTGAACCAGTTATCTAACTAAAAGCTAAGTACCTTAAATGGGTCTGTGAATGTATATTTCCGGAAGAATGGAGGGATTTACGAGTAAATGGGAGAATCTGTGTCACACTATAAAGGTTGCGGATTCACGAGAAGCAACAGAGTTTGTAGATGAATATTAATATCAATATATACCCCTTTGATTTTTTCCTTTTCTCGCGTATTTAACATGCAGTGAATGGAAATAAAGATCCCTTTGAACCCATGTTGACTATAAAAATAATCTTCATTCATGACACCTATGTGGTATCTTGCAAGCCACCGCTCAGGTGAGGGGTAGCGGGTGGTTAAATTACCTAGCAGAAGACAAGTTATGCCGCAGGCCCCAATATTATTTATTCTCTTCCCCACTTGACTATTCATTTTTTCATCCAACCCGTAAGTCACATCTGTAATTACAATCGGTCAAAAAACTTCATAAACATCAAATTATAGCGTGCTTTACTCTTCCTATTCATGTTGAATTTTCAGTAAATGTGTGGGTTAATTACGGAGTAAATGGATCTTTTGCGGCCGCTAAAGGACACGAAGATCTTTGATGCTGCCTAAAAATACCGCTGTCATCACTGCAGAGAAGAAGCACTGACTCAACAGCTATTCATTAGAAAAATACATTTCATCCCTCCACAAGTCTACTTATGGAGGCATTGTGTAGCAGATTTAGTAATGATTAAAATGGTCAATTTAGTAAATTAAATATCATTTTTTTCTAGAATTCGCTAAAAAGGTAGCGGGTTGAAACCGATGTAAAGAAAATTACGGCAGAAGGCTACATTATTAACTCTAAATTACGAAATTATTTTAATTCCGAAATGGGATTCCTCAATTCAGGTTGACCTCTAATCCTCATTCGAGCCGCATCTTGGTGAACCTTGGGATGATTTTGAATTTACGAGGGGTAATAATTTACGTCGTATACCTACGTCGGTCGTTTGATAATTCCTTATAAAATCTAAGATGTGGCGCTCATAATATCGGCAAAGGTTTGCCTCTAGTAAGCCTCATCTCTCACTAGACTGCTGGTTATCAAGAATACCCGGTAAGTTGCTTTGGGAAAGATTAAAGTTATTTATTCACAAAATATTTCAATTATAACCAGAAATTCATTAAGGTATATAAAGTATATATAGGAATATTAGATACCCTGATAACTTCATTAATATCGTTAGGCAAGAAGTAACTCCCATCTTTCAGTTTCAACATGATCTAATGCTGAGATTAGGACTAGTAGCTCATTGACCGTAACGAAAAGCCCTTACACTGACCGACAGCGTAATACATTTTGAATAAAAATTACACTAATACCTTTAATAACTAATTGAATACACTATTATTGGCAAAAGAGGTTTAATAGACGAATGAAAGAAGAATGCTAGGTATTTTCCACAAAAACTTTCTTATCTGGTACAACTAGTTACAACGAATAGGCGTCATACTCAGGTAACTGAAACTCGTTCTACCGTGTATCTTAGAGCTTTAACAAGCTGATTTGAATTCAAAGGGATAAGTTTAATCAGATTTTTTATGCATCACATTTGCTCAGTTTATCTGTTTATAGGTAAAATGGAAATTTCCTGAAATGAATAAATTTAACATTCTACTATACTCGAAATTAAATGAAACTAAATGGTCTGAATGAAGGCATCAGTGAAAACTATACGAACGCAAAGGAATTTAGGAAAACATATGAACATTCCGAGACCAAAGAAGCCTTTTCAAAAGAGGAATAGGGAGAGAATAATAGACAGCTTACTATTTCAATTAGCTAAGTGATGGATCTTTGTGTGCTTTCGGAATAATTCATTTTTATCACCAGAATATCGGTACTATCAACGATGT
This sequence comes from Hetaerina americana, assembly GCF_022747635.1. Classification (NCBI taxonomy): domain Eukaryota; kingdom Metazoa; phylum Arthropoda; class Insecta; order Odonata; family Calopterygidae; genus Hetaerina; species Hetaerina americana. Next base: position 552,614 of record NW_027287383.1, on the reverse strand, counting down.
TCTACTAGGGGCTGAGGATTATCTTTAGAAAACGAATGACAGCTACTACCAATGATTTTGTAACGAATTGATCCGCAATAGACAACTATTTTCTTCTCATGGGAGTCCATAATGACACTGCATATTTTTACGGCCTCCAAACCATAAAAAATAAATTCACTCAAATGATCACCAGGAAGCTAGCTATTCCATCAATCATGACGTGCACTTCATTGACAATTAATCCATAATTAATCTAATAGCTTTTTCTGTCCGCAATTTTTGCGGTTTACTTAGAGCCGCCAACAAATTAGATACGCCTAAAATGACTGACGGTCCTCCCGAAGGAACATTAGCTAATCATCGAGCTGAGCCTACCGTGGTTGAAATTTAAATTAATTTACAGCACGAATTGGAATCCAACCTCTGGAGCATAAACAGATAAGGGAATAAGTATAATCACAACCCCCAGAAATGATTTCAAAAAAGCGACTCGAGTGTGCTCAACGAAAACAAAGGAGTCACGCACGGCTCCCCTGGGGCAATAAAGACATTTTGCCGAGCGTAGTGAAAGGTCACCTCCGTCGACGAAGCGGAAATTTGTCAACGCAAAATCTCTCCCTGGCCTGCGGACCTTGCGGATCCGCGAAAATGGCCCACCCGTTCGAGTCGACCGCCTCGCCGAACCGCGTCGCTCTAATTGACGGCGGGAACTCGGAAATTCCGTCTCACATCGCCGCGACTTCGCGAACAGTAGTCGAGGTTGGGTCGTGTTACTCTCGGCAGTTTCGACTAGCAGACGAACCATTCCCACCCTCTCTTACTCGCTTAATCCATCTCCTAGCCAAAGTTCCCTACCCTTCTCTCCCACCCTCTCCTCTCGCTCTTTCACCCTCCTCTCTTAACCCCCCCCCCACCTCTCAATCCCTTTCCCACATACGAAAGCACTCTTTGGCCTTAACCTCGACGTCAATCATATTTCAGAGGCGTAGATTCTTTCTCCTAACTCCCTCCCCTTCCCCCTCACCTCTTGCCTTACTCCATCCCCTCCCGTCCAAACCACTGTGCCCCCTCCTCCCCGCAACATTCCCTTCTCAATCTCAAGGTCCGCACAGGACCTCCCCCACTCTTATCCCTCCTTGCCCTCCCCCAAACCCCCGCGTTATGGTCGCTGGACAATGATGAAGGTCGCCGTCGCTAAACCGCATGGTCTCACTTGCATTACCCTCAATTACACTTCGCTCAAACACACAGAAATACGCACACTTAAGCTCTCTCCCACACGCCACACTGGACGCCGCTTTTATTATACCTCGACGGCGGCGTTCTTGCAAAATACTTTAGTAGTTCCCGTGGAAGAGGAACTCGGGAGGACGGGGCGAGGGGGTGAGGGGCGAGAGGGGGAATCGGGAGAATGGGGTGTTGGGAACGGGCTCTCTGCAAATTTCAAGGTTTCCACCAGTCTCATGCTTTCGCTTATATGTGCCCGCATCATCGACACCCCGAGGGATGGTTGCGCGTTTTTAATGCCCGGGGACCGGTGGGCTCGACGCGAAATCTTATCGCAGTTTGTTACTGCTGCGGCACGCAGTCGATTGCTGACTTGCCCACATTTGAAGGTCCCACTCTTTGGTGTCCCAATCCGAAGGGCAAGCCGTAATTTTCTGCAAGTTGTGGCAGATCACCTCGCCGACGAGGTGGCCAAATTGGGGGACAAAATATCGAAAGTGAATGCTGCTTTGGTGTGGACAATCCAAATCACGTCAGATTCTGCAAGATACCGCCGGCTGAGGAGTATTCTACCCAGAGACGGATGCCTTTGCGAGCTAAACAAGCTCCAGCGAAGCAGTCACACTAGAGGAGGCCACGCTATATTCTCACAAAAGGAACTGCCAATAATGAACGCATGTACATATGAAACTTAAAACGCTAATAAACTGACATACCTACTTAATACTCTTTTTCTTAATGTCACATTAGATTTACACTAATTAAATAAATACATGAACTTTTACCAAGTAACATGGAGGGGCAAGGACATATTTCATGCAATATATTATGGAAATATCGAGTCTACATCCTGCACTGATTCTTAAGCAGGCCTCACCTATTTAGATTCAAGACCGATGTTCGAATTTTCTTCTGGGCTAGAACCGCTGAGATACAACTAGAGAAAAAGGGGCATAAAACGCATGCGAGAGTACATGAAGTTACGATGAAAAACATTTAACCGTATTTTAATATTGTCTTGAGACGAAAATTATAAGCCAAATATCTGAAAATTCATGAATAATAATATAAATAATTTTTACGATTAATTTTGTCATTGGAGACTACTAACAAAGATTCCAACAGGATTTTATACTGACAGAAAATAATCTTGAATGGACATCAATGGTTTCGTTTATTGATTTGTTAATATAAATATTGACAGCCGAAGTTTTAGCAACAAAACTGTTCATTTAATGTCACACTTCTCTCCAAATATACCAAGAATATGTATCGACAGTGGCCAACGAGGCGAAGAAACGCGCGGAATAACCCAAAATATTAATATTAACTGTCACCGGGCAAGTGCCTCATCACGGCATATTCTTTATGGACAAACACCTTAGTAAATATGTAATGAGTTGAAGATGCACTTAAAACAATAATAAGCCATTAGCAGCTTCAAGTTACTTTTAGATCATGTTGACTTCAGGCAACTTGATTATTTTCATCAAAGGCTTGTTTATTCAAATCAATTATTAAAATTCAGTTAGATTGACGCATAACACTCTTGGTACCTGAAGCTGTCTGGCATGTTCTAAATAAAACTTGGCCACCTAAATAATTATGGATAATAGCTTTTATGAGCCTAGATTACAGCATTCAGGAACATAACAATGTGAAATCACGGCGTAACCCATCAGGATAAAACTTCGATTGTCCTTATATGTACACCGTAACCATTTGAATGAGCATGAACTGAGTGGTTATTTGGAATTATGAATCGGGATGTCTTTTATTTAACTATCCCATACATAATTCATGGCAGATATTCATGCCCATTTAAATTTTAAACTACAAAAATGCGACTATATAGCTCTGCAAAGAACACCCCCTTGCCTACAGTAAAAACTTACGCTAGGTAATGGATTTATTATAAATCTTATAACCTCCTTTTCTAATAGAATAATACTGGCTGCTTATTACTTATGCGCAGTCATATATATACACAGATCCATCCTGATTACTGAATTAAATGACCTAACTGATTTGCGTAGCTATTACTTGACTGACTTATTGGCAGGGTTAACTCAAAAAGCATACATTTAACGAATGAATGAGTTATTATGAAATGAAAATATCAAGTAAAACTTTTTATTTTAAAACAAGTCATTTCAATAAAGTTAGGAGTTTTGGAAGTATTATTACTTGTTCAGATCTAAATAAACTCGTCGAATCAGAATAAAATAATTAACATTACATGGTAAAGACACAGCCACGCCATTAACTAGACATTGATATTGTAAGTTAGCCGCCCCTAAAATAATGACACAAAGCCCCACTAAGATAGTCGTTAAATGCAGTTCTCAGTGCTTTCTTTCCAATAAGCAGTGGAGAAAAGAAGCATTCATATCGGTTTTAGATGCGAATGCTTAATTCAATCTAAAAAATGTAAAATAAAGAACGAAAATTAAAATAAACTGGAAAGCTGATTGTCAGTGGTTCGCAGCTAGGTCCATCGGTCGTAGTTTTTTCGTTGCTTATCTTTATTTGTATTGTGATCGCGAATCGTACGAGGAATATAAGAGACCCTAAATCTATTGGTCCTGAAGCCTATCTCTGTTATCTCATCCGATTGGTCCAATTTTCAGATATATTGAAGGGCCTTAATGATTCCTTCGGTGTCATAATTTACATTGAGTGTGCTTTACCTTTTAATAGCCTTAGTCACGCCTTCTCCCTCCTCTCCCGTCCCAGATAATCTATTATTATAAAGGTTTTTAGTAAATAGAACTTATAAAGAACAACCTCGATAGGAACATAAGTATCACGAGCCATTCATTTTCCTAATTACAACCATAGAAAGAGAATGCGGAAGCAGCCACGCTGGAGATGAGAATCGCTGCCATGAATTTACAGACATATGGAAACGCAAATCTTACAAAATCACCAGTGCTTGAATTTTATTCAGTTAAATGCAAAGGTCGTCGTGTTTTTTGTGCTTACTACATCTAGGGGCTGAGGTCATTTAATAATAATAATTTCGCTTTCTCTCGGTTCAAGTTGACTGTATTATAAACTTTCTCAGGCAGAGGGGAGTCTATGGGAGTTGCAAACGGCATGAAGTCCTAAACGAAAGGCTATTCCACCCCATCATATTTGGCGTAAATGTAAAACTAATTGCAAAAAACGGGACCGTATTGATCGCAGTTAACATATCTTCCTTAGTACGGATGATTTTCGACCGAAAACCAGACGAACGTTCTTTTCATGAGATTGAAATAGAAGCCTTCCAATGGAGTTGCGAAATTTACGACCTTAAGACAGAATTATTATTAGAAGCTACTGGTTAGGGTTTTGATGAACGCGGATACTAAACACCGCTTTACTTCTAAGCTATTATAAACACGATACAAAAAATACCCTCTATCACAACACCAAAAACTAAGCAGCCTATATAATAATATGTCATTCCCATGTCTTCTCGGCTCCATACATTTTCTGTCTCCCATGATGCAGTTTCAAATGCCCTAGCCTTTTCCTACTTCTACCTCGCGAACCCAAGCTTTCCTGCGTTACCAGGAGTCTTCAGCATCCCAATAAATTTAAATATCTCAGTCAGATAATAAAATCTGTAGCTGAAAAAACAGATTTGGTGTAAAATGGGGCGACGTCCGATGGGGAGCCTAGTGCCCTCGGCGGGAGTCGAAGTGGCAACCTCATTTGTGATGTGGATGCACGCTTTCTACCCCCACGGCTATGACACCGAGCGGAGAGGAAGCAGTCTAGCCGTAAAACGAGGTAGTGCGCGAATGCGAGGGAGGGGGGCGCAGATGGGAAGGCGCGGCAGAGATTAGTCGCGCGGAATGATAAACTAGTGTGGTGGTAGAGGGAGGATTGGAGAAATGAATAAAGTCAGGTTTTGAGAAATAACTGGCTGAATGACTTCATGCATCCGTCACGAGATCCATCCCTCAGTAAACGTAATACATACGGCTTCGAATTAACTTGAATTTCTCAGGCGCATTGCTGGATAACTTAACGATGACATGCTCCTTTTCTTTAGTTGGGCATCATATTGAATATGCTAATATCATTCGGAATTATTTGGGAGGCATTTTGGACAGCTTTAGGAGATAAGCGATTTCGTTATTGAAAGATACATGTCAGTGATGAGGGAATCGATGGCTGGGATTCGAATTATTGACTAGATTGGCAAAGGTGTTGGCATGGAGGGTAGCGAGGCGTGCTGAGACGTGGCCTTTGAGTAAAGAGGTTAGGCATGGATGGGAGGTTTTTTGCGATTCGGACATTGAGAAACATGAAAAAAAATAAAATGGGCAAAGAGGATGATAAAAGAAGTGTTCGAGGACACTGAATATTGGAAGATGTGACGATGGAGGAATGACAGATATGCACGAAAGAGTTCCCTCTTTCGAGAAGAATAGGCGTTTTAGGTTATGTAAAGGGAGACGGAAAGTGTGCGGCGCTGAAGAATAATAGGCATTGGCCAAAATATATTGATCATGCCATTCTTTAAAACTGTCAGCTCTTTAGTAAGACACGACATTGCGTAGTTATTTTCAATTTCCTTGCTGAATTTACCCTTTATCAAAAGGCTATGGAATCACGAAAGCAACTCTCTGATCAAATCATTTTAAATTACGTGAGCTTAGTGTGAGCATTGAGGTATTAATTGCATTTCCGTCGTACATCGACGGGGTAGCAAAAGCGAAAGAATAAAATACATAGACTGCCAATCAGGAAGGTTCCAGGACTCGTTTTCCCTTCCATCAATCGCGAGAGTAAAGCAAGTGGAAGTCTCAGCAATTGCAGTACATAAATTATCTAAACGTAAACGCTCTGAAGCTTCAAAATATATCCCTCTTCCAGAATTCTCTCTTCATTCCATATTTTATTCATACCAACTCAACGCCGCCCACACTCTTGCAGGGCTGGCAGTGCAGTGTAAATATCATTTAACACATTACCCCTTCGTGAAAAAATCTTCAATATTTTAGATTTTTTACTACATTTATAGAATGCATCATAAAAAACAAAGGGAATGAGAAATATGCTATAATTAACATCATAAATTGACAATTTCCAGTTAGGCCGCTTGAATGTCATTATTTCTGCACAAATTCATCCTTTACATCACAGATTTGTCATAAACATAATCAGTAAGTTTTTAAAATTAGGTCTGGCTAAAAACGTTCGAAATATTTTTGACAGCCTGAACGAAATTATTTTCATTGATATATGGAAAACGTTTACATATTTCTCTCACAAAAGAAATCCATTTAGCTCAACACCATATGCCAACTATCATTTAGCTTCATATTCCATTTAACTCTACAGCCTTAACGGTCCTCGTTCAATCCTTGAGGCACTTAATACGAGTACAAACTGCAATTTGTTCGAAGGAAATTTTTATAGTCACACTTGCAACAAGTAAACTTACTATTTTTAACGTCCATAAATACAGGATATCTAGGAAGGGGTGGGATTTTAATGGATGCTTCACGCTATGCAACAGTTATCTGAAAATTCATCTCTTAATTTGCGGAAGCTTGTGCAGTGTGTTACATACTACATACTACAATTCCTCAGTAGAATCGTCAATATTAAATAGCCAATTGAAAAGTACAAGTATAAGTTGGGTAATTAAAACTTAGTTTATTAATAAACGGCTACTCCGCTTTTGACGACTCGGTTTAGTTTGCGTTTCAAAACGAGGCGAGATACACAGAATAATAAATAAAAATATTTGCAACTTAAGAAGTTCAATCTCAATTCCAAAACCCCACATTTTACAACCCTATCGTTTCTGACAACATCGAGGGAGTTATTATAGCATCAATTATATTGATAGATTCAACCACAGAGATAAAATAAGAGATATATACTACCACAGAAAAATTCATGGACTCGTTCTACCCTCGAACAATTCGCCATAACAAACAACAGATCCCAAGCAGCCAAATATACTTACTTAAAACAGCTAATGATTTTGTTAAGTTTTGCATGATGTGTATATGCATGTATGTGAAGTGCAAGTATTTCTGTACCTGAGCTAATATTTATTAAAAATAGGGACGTGGTAATCAGGGGTAGAGCGTTGAGCAACTGACTGTTGGAGGTCGCGGATTCGATTCTCGGGCATCCCCCACTTGACACCCTCATCTTCTCCCAGCTGTGTGGTTTTTCGCGTACCAGAACTTCCTGGGAAACCATTGGCGGCACAGGGAAAAGGATCTAGCCAACCTACCTTGATAAGAGAATTTCACACGCCGTTGGGCTCAGTAATGGCTGTACTCTACCATCACCTACCAAACCGACCTTCAAGTTGATTACTGTGTTTATGATTTTTTAGATACTAAAATGTATGTTTGAACTAATAGTTAAGCTTGTACGGCTGTTGCCCTCCCAGCCACACACTCTTGCGGCTGCTTGTTGGGTATGATGCAGATGTAAATGTACTACTCTCCCAAAGATCTAAATATTTATTTATGAAACTTACAATTGCATAGCACATTACTTCACACGCCAAGTCCCTCAAAATTTGTAAAATTTGATCAATTGCTGGACTTGGTCCATCAGTAATATAGAAGCACCATATGCTCAATAACTCAAACTCTAATAAACCTTTGGCATTTCGCATGACGAGTGAGACATGTGGTCGCGAGACGGATGAAGATTTTCATGTCTTCATGTCGAGTCCAAGTTGATTCTCTGTAATTCTGACCTCTTTGTTATAATATATTCCAGGAAAATAGTTTAAAATACTACTAAATGACACAAAAAAATCAATACACTATAATAACTATATATTTTGCCAAAAGGATAGTAATACTGATGCTACTCGCATGAAATTCTTAAGAAATAAATAATGGCAAAGGTAGAACCACGGTCCCAATGAAAGGGCGAAAAGAAAACAAATGCCATTAATTAAGATAAAGAGGATGAAACTTTAAATTGGAAATCTGAAAGGGGCAGATGCCTAAAAATATTCAGATCGCATATCACGGTATCCGAAGTGATGCTAGAAACTTTTAAGGCAGTCAGCCCCTTGTCCAAGAATAAGTAGGTGGCAGGAAGTACACGTAAGTGCCATCGATACAAGTGGCTTTTAGCAATGAAGTCGCGCATTTCAGTGGAGACTCAATAACCATGAATGTACAAGTTTTCAAAGGTAAAAGGAAAAAGGTGTGGTTTTTCCTTCATGCATTTCACCTTTGAAAAACGGTTTCAATGATAGCTTATTCGTATGACCAATTAAAAAGGAATACCAGTCAAAATTTCATGGGCAACATTTTAAACGGAGCTTTAATGGGCAGAAAAATTGCATAGGCTTTCGTTATTCGTTTATCAAAGAAGCGGAAGTGGTAATAAAGATACTAAATATACGAAATAATTAATAAGAGCAGGAAAAGAAGCAACAAAATTGTAAATATGCAAAATATTCTAAGTTGGAATAATTAAGGAAAAAAACGTGGTACCGAATGAACCTACGGAAATTCAGCATTAGCAGTCATTCGCGGGCTTCCTCTTATTCTTCATAGGATTTGATAAGTAAGGGCTCAAGTTAATATAATTTATAACTCCTCGAATAGTTTGGGTTAAGAGTGATGACTCGCTGAGAGAAGCATCACAATTCCAATGGAAAAATAACATAGCAAGTTGGTATTTTTCAATTTTTCAGCCAAAATAGGGAATCTGATGCTTCCTTTTATTCATGTTTTTTGGTAAATAAAATATTAGAAAAATTACACCTAATAACGGTCGTAGCCAGACTATTTTTACCGCAATTTTTAGCAGACTAATCTACTGAAAAGGGGATGTGAAATTAGATTGATAAATAAATCATTGGACTCGTTTGCTTCCCTCTACACTAACGTTTCAAGGACCTTAAAACTTAGGAAACTTGCTATACTAGATGGTGAACCGAAGGCTTAACTAATAATGTCACGAGCATAAAAATGTAATGAACACTTTTGGCATTTCAACTAGACGAAAATGCATTTCCACAGAAATCATTTGGACGGAAATTATGGTAATACAGTTGGAATATAACGAGAGATTATTTGCCTTACTGGTTTTCTCATGAACAGATTAACATGTGTTCACTCTTCGCTGTGGGGAGTGATCCCCTTTCGATTGAAAACACAGGCAGTGATTATTTCGAATGCATCATAAGAGAATCATACACAAATCGCTGCAGGGGAAACTTGTCGCGCTTGCGTATAGATTCATGCTCGTGCCTTAGTTTTCAAAGCGAGCAGAGGGATCGTGGGGGGTCACCGTGGATTATAAGTCCTCTCTCGCACCACCTACCATCTAATCTGCATGCATCCACCATTCCTCTGTGCAAATCAACGAACCATTGAGTGCCTGCCTGAAAATCTACATATTTGTCGAACGATGTCATGCTGAATCCAATATTCTTAGCCCCAATCCTGTGAAAATTCATGCACTATGAATATGGAGTAAAATATAATTTTTAAATAAATTTCACAAATTATTTATCACTCGTTGGCTTCCCTTGCATACACGACATCATCACATCCCGCTGATGATGTGACCAATGCCTCGAAACCGGACGTAACTTTATAAATAATTTGTGAAACTCGACTTATTTTAAAAAATATTTATTGGATAATATATTGATGTAAAAAAATCGAGGGTTGGGTAGGGGCTACAGTGAGACATTGGCGATTCATAAAATTCAGATTCTCTCCATTTCCGCACGGCGCGGCACTCGGAACTGCGCCGCTGCACTTCTGTTTTATGCATTGCAACTGTTTGGAAACTGAAAAAAAATAGGAAAACACTTTGGACTCCGTCGGACTAAAAAAAGTTCGTCTAACAAAAAAAAATGAGTGACGCAAGTTTAAACGAGTTGATAATTTTTTTTAATGCTTTTCCGACGGGTCTGTGTATATCAGCATGGTAGATTCTCTGAAAAAATAACGAACGAAAATAAAAATGAACTCTCCGGGTCCCCTTCCGAAAACCGTATCCCTCTTTCTCCCTCCCGCGCTCTTTCGGTTTTTTCAAAGGGACGAATTCTATAGCACTCCGAATCTAATCTCTCTTTCTCCTTTTTTTCAACTCCCTAACCCCGAGAGCCATTCAGAGTTAGTTCCCTGCGGAAGTGTTGAATAAAAGCACCATTTCGATATAACCTTTACCTTTTGGCGAACAAATAAATGGCACCGGGGTTATTATTGTAGCATTCTGTCAAAACCATTCACCGCGAGAGAGCAGCACTTGGGTGGGCGAATGCCATCACTTTGCGGTCCTTTGCGAAACGAGTGCATGGAACATCAAAAGGAACATAAAAGCTCTCTCTCCCTCTCCACATTGCAAGTGTCATCCATCAGGAGTGCGGCGTGGGAGAAAAACAAAAGAAGGGACAAAAATGAACAAAAAAAGTGGTGCCGTCATTTCGAATTCGTCGTTCCGCAATTTCCATTCAGAGGAGTGGCCGCCGCCGTTGCGAAAAAGGACCAAAAGCGACGACGGTGTGAGTCTCCTTCGTAAACCCATAATTCCGAGCGATTACACCGAGGCGGGTATTTTCAACGCGAAAGTAGTTTTTTGGTACCCCACAAAAGTTATTAGGCTAACGCAACCTGTTGTGCCCGAAAACGACGATTCTCAAAATAATTGAGGAATCTTCGTTTTCTGAATTTGTCACCGCACAGCGCAATTTTCTTCGTGGGTGTCGGTGCACATTTTGTTACTTGATTGACAGGGATCTTGGTGTGCTCCCTGAAATACTCCAATGCGGCCCGACAAGTGAACATACGCGTAATGCCGCAGTTGTGTGACCGCGAAGGAGCTCATAGCATGTATAATTGATTCAATCAGCGTATAATATAATACCCCGAATAATTGCACACCTAAGTTGGTTCGCTGTTTTTTACGTTATCTAACCATTGAATAAGCGATAGCGTCAGTCATCACATCAATCTATAAAAACGTAGAGGTGTAGTTTGTACTAGACTTGGACCATGAATTACTCCCTCACCAGTTGGATCCGAACACGCAAAGAAATTCACACTGTAGTAAAGTAGGAACATGAACAGGGTTACGCTACGTGCGCCATTTTACTATTTTAAAATATTAAAGTAATCCGTTTTCTCATGGTTTGGGTAGAAAATACCCTTGTTTACAGATACATTGGTTGATATTATTGATGTTAAATATTTGCACGGTAACTGATAACTTTATGCCCGATTTAAAATAGTTATTTTCAACGATTCATTAATATGTAGCTAAGTAACGACAGAGAATTCCAATTCAAAAGCTTTCGGATAGGAGCCATATTTTTATTAACCATTGAACATTTTAGACATTTGCAAAGGATGGACATTCAGGGCCTTAATACTGTGATCAATATTATATGGAGGTCTCAATAATTCGTGAAGGTTCAAGTTATGCATATTCTACTCAGAAAAATTATACAATGAATTCATTCAGCGTAGTAAAGTATAGATGAACTACATACACTTCAACCTGTTAATATTTCTTCTGAAACTATCATGGTAAAAGTTGCCAGGACAGTTTGAAGTTTTCATCTTCCAAGAAACGTTCTTCCCTCAATCTACCATAATTTTTCCTTAAAATTAAGGAATTAAATTTACTAAAAAATTCATGTCACTCTCCAAAGTACTAACAAAGAAATTTTTCCAAGAGTCTCGCTCATGAATATGGACCAAATTTTACGGCCTTGTAAGCTCGCAAATTTTAGAAAGTTTTTAATCGGTTAGGGATTCAGTACATGACAAGACCGAATATACTCAGGAGGTAGGAAACCTGTGAAAGTACAAGTCGTAATAACAAAATCCCGGCTTAACATAAATTCCGGAAATCTTCTCCGAACATACGATTGATAAATATTTTCGGTTATAAATACATCAATTTACAATTTGTTAAATTTTTATATGACAAACAAAAAAATCCAAAAACTTTGAAAGACATGTGAAGTACCTGATTTGATGATGGGAATGCATATAAAAGTATAATTTATAAAAATTACTTGGCCTTCATAAACAGCTAGTGGCCAAAACCGACGATGCACTTCTTCAGTATGTTTTCGCAGGGTGCTATGCCACAGTATTTCACTAAAATGTTAGTAATTAATCATTTCCACACCGATACAATTTTATTTTCGAAAGTATGCGGATTTACGTTGGCGTTTATTTTAATGCTATCAATTGAAATGAACATGTTTATAGTTGGCTGACGGAACAGATATGATCGTTTAGGTATAATCATCATCAGATAATGAAAATAAAGATACCAATAAGCCAGTTAATGCGATAAGCTAATCAACTAATAATAATGATACAGTTAATTATGTTATAATTGCAGATTCAGTAAATAAAAGATGTGTTAAAGAAGGACTAAGAAGAAAGTGTTATTAAATACCCATCTTTGTCCTGGGAGCAGTTAATTCCAATCACATGGCGTATTATTTATGTTCTCATTAGGAAGGCCACTAACCAGAAAGTTTTGATAATATTAAGTCCGCGCTGGTTTTCGACAAATTCGATCTTCTCCGGCATGCTCTCAATTTTGTCGCGGTCCACGCACAGTGCAATGCCGAAGCAAACCGCACTCCATACTAACAGAACTCTTCGCTCCTAAACGGGCGTGGCATTTAAAGAATTGAATCTCCATGACTTTTCACCTTTGTCGAGGCTACTTTACTAGGTAACCTCTCACCAACATCCGATTCTACCAACCGAAATACTGCGGGACACAACCAATAGTTACGTAATTTTAACGAGGAGGAGCGAAAACCTGCATTTATAAAGCGCTGCTCTACCGTCGGTGTAAGTCGCGGAATGATGAAATTACGAGAAGTCCAGCAAGAAACCTCGGGCCATGGATGATATCTGCTCCCGAAAAAAAAATTCGCGCCTAACGCTCGAGCCGGCTGAGCATCGAAACCATTCCGGTTTGGAGACGAGATCCGCGCACGAAGAGAGCCATCAATTTCTCGGAAATCACGGCCTCCACATAGCCGAATGTGGAAGGCGCAGCAGCTCCGCCTCTTCGTTTTATCATCATCAACATTTTTTTTTCAGGGAACGCGCCGAGAGATTTAGATTCCGGACGTCCATGGCACAACCTGTTGGCCATACCACCACAATGCAACTAACTGTACCCGCTGTCGGACATCGAAAAGCAACGGTGTTAAAAAATTCAAGTTTTGGTTTATGAGCACTCGAGAGAAAATTATATGTATACCCATGCGTTCCACCCTCGCCACACCGTCCTTTTTTTATTAATCCACCCGACTCGCATGATAAAGTGCAATAAATCGATCAAAAATCCTCACCAACGATGAAAATGATCGAGAAAATTAAGCGAGGGATGGGGGTGGAATTAGGAAGAATAGACACCTGGGAGCACAGGCCAATTGAACGTGACAAGATCTCTATATTTCCAGTGATTCAGGTCCCTCTTTTCCTTGGCACATCCCTATAACACAACCCCCAACGCTTTGGAAGCCTGCCTTCTTGTCTTCCTCTCCTCCCCGCCCCCACTCCGAAGGTCTGAGAGAGTCGGACCAAAACCTCCCAAACCTCCCGCCTCACCTCTTCCCTCCAGCTCCACTCCCCTCCCCGCCCTGCCTCCTTCCTCCCACCAGCCTCACGGCTTCCATCCACTTGTTCAAATGACGCCTACCAAACCGGACAGGTTTCCGGGCAACCGAAGAAGGACGAGGACGCTGCGCGGGAGGGAAAGAGAGGGGGGAGCGTTGTGAGGGCAGGGTAAGGGAGGTTGAAAGGTTGCAGGGGTGTGGGGGACGAAAGGGTTGACGGGAGGAAAATGGAGTGGGAAATGAAAGGGGAGGGCGAATATAGGAGGGGGGAGGATGGTGCCCAGCCGGGAGGCCTGATTCCAAGGGCATCCCGAATGGAACACGCCCAATGTGAGTGTGTGTGCAAGTCTGTGTTGGTGAGTCTGGATGGGTGTGAGCGTGTGCGTGTGTAGAGGGATTGTGGGGGGGGGGCGAGAGAGTGGCAGAGAGGCGAAGAAGAAGACGTAACGGAAGATGGAAGAAAGAGAGAAACTAGAGAGAACGAGAGTGCGCGTATCTTTTCGAGAACAGCTTCCCCAGGCAATTTTTTTCAAGGGGATTCATCGGTGGAATGTCCAGTTATATTTCTGTGGATCAACTCCTTTATTGAAGACTCCGGCAAGAATTATTTGATCTTTTTTTTAATTTTACGACATTAGGATAGTAAATTTCGAGCCTTTTAAGTCGGAACTTGTGATTCACCGATCCATCCTTGACCTAATGTCAATCGTCATGAGCGAGAGTGCGTAAGATTTGGACGAGATAGTGGCCTGTTTGCGACGTTTCCTTTTTTATGGAGAATGAGCACTTAGTGTTAAACTGAAGTAACAAAACCTACACTACACAGTAGAGTAGGCGATTACTTTCTGTCGGACAGAGCAAATGGACTGAATGTTCCAGCGGTTAGATTTTCAGGACGCCTTTTTACTGCAAATAATACCTGTAACTGATAAAAGTAAGCTCCAGGCCCAAGTTCCAAATTAAATCCATTTAAACCACATCTAATTAACAACATTTCGCTTAGTGACTGCAACCCCTGAAATACATCGCTGGGTGACTTTCAGAGTACCAACCTGTAGATGTACCTTAGCTACCGAGCTAGCTCGTCTTCGATACCATTGGTGTAGCCCGAATAGTGCCGCTATGCCGATTTGAAACACATATGGGATGTCATATAATACCATACTTACTACTCATACGACTAAAACATTAATAACATATATTCTCTGCCAATAGTTCATGATTTTGAATTTTTTACACGATTTTAATGCTAGCTTAGGCAACCAACAAATATGTATCCTTCATAAAGATTCTTTAAAGAATGCATAAATATTTCATGCATGGAGGCATGACAGGTGGTTATAATTAATGTCGCCATCATACGTTATTTCGCAACTTAACTGATACTAAAAAGATATGTTGTCTGAATCGTTAATGCTTACAAACGTGTATTTTGTATTTCGGGGAAATAGAAAAGTTATTTCAATTTAATAGTTCCAGTCAGTATGCTGAGACCAAATGAATTTGGACTGAAGTTAACAAAAATAGTGAACGAGTAATATTCAAATGAATTTGGATCGAATTAAAACAATAATAATGAACGAGTAATATTCGTCATATAAAATGAACAGAGAATTAGCAAATGTGAATGTCGCTATGACCATGCAATTTTTAACTTCACGAAGATTTCTTGGGTTTCACGCCGGGTAGCCTTGAAGAACATTCGACGTTTCGATAACTGGCTCCGCAATCGTATTCAGGCAGAAGCCATCAATACATTCTGAAGACTAAAGCGGTGTCAGCCATAAACACATCGATTTTCTCAAACGCTGCCTGTTGCGGATCCCGAGAGATCTCCATGTAAATTTTCACCGGGAATGCCTTAAGTTCTATAGTGTTTGACTGCTGAAGTTCTGGTAAATGAATAGTGGCAATATGGTATCAAAGCTGATCATGTTGCCCACGTTATTAGACATTTTTACTATAACATCAGAAAGATTATTCATGCTTGATTGATACTGCCGGTTAAAGATATGAGTATGCCAAATAATATATCCTCACGCAGAGAGTGAAGCCGAAGGTCACCTGAAATCCAAGGTCAACTCATTTCCCGAAAAGTTCCGACTAAAATATGCGTAAAAATGTCTGCATCGTCCTAATTTTACCGTTAGAGAGTCCACGTCACTTTATCCTGAAACACATACATGAATATTCTTTACACAAACGAAACAACAAATTAGAAATTGTCATGATTGAGAAGGTCGCCCTTAATAATAAAGGCTTCGTCGCTGCCTTCAACTAACTCGAAGACTGTTTCTTTAATCTTTCAGTTATTGAAATATGAATGAAATATGAACATTATATGAAATCGTATCAAGGAATGTGAAATAACTTGATTACAACATGAGCTTATCATAATATTCAGTTAACGAGATAGGTTAACGTGTTAACTTTTAAAATCGTTTTCTTTAAATTCGAACGTTGTATGATAAACTTTTGAACTATAATTTGATTATTTTTTAAACTCACTACGGGGAACTATTAAAAATATGAGGGATGGTATCTACATGGACCCACCCAATGGATTACAGCCTTGATGTAATGGAAGATCTTGAGCGATCTGATGACCCCTATGGCTGCAAAAGAGGAAGCAATGATTGCTTCTGGTGGATCACCCATGCCAGAGTGGTCAAAGGGTAGAAGCCAGACGACAGGTAGTCCGCGCGGCGCCTGTTCGTCAGTGAGGTGGCATCTGACCCCAGAGGGGCGGCCATTTGAGTGATGAAGTCACATTAAAAACCCTATAGAGGACGCGACGGGAAAACATCTCAATTATTTATTCCATGAAATAATGATGGAGAGAGATTTGAGCATGAGTCCTGACAACTACGGGATTCGACCCACTGGGCCGTGTGTCGTGCAGTGAGGGCAATAAAGCGTCTTTCGTTGTCATCACACAAAATCCTAGAAAAGCACTGCGGACAGCAGTAGAAGAATATAAGATGACCTAACCAGTTGGAATTGGGGCTTTAAATTATAGCACAATGTAGAGGACACGGAAATTAGAAAGTGCAATGAAAGAGGCGGAGAGAGGAAATGTGCGAGGTGAGATGGAAGGATAGTGAGGGCTAATTGAGTAATAGTCATAGAGTAATAAACAGAGGAAGAACACTATGGGAAGAGAGGCAGCGAGAGGTGTCAATAATATTGAACAAAAAGGTAGGAAGAAGTGTAGTAAGAATAGAGCAAACGACTGATAGAACAAATAATTAGTAGAAGTACAAGCTGAACCAGCGAACTTGGCCATTGCTTAGGCTTACATTCCACTAAGCTATCATAGGAGGAAGAAGTCGAAAGGGTATACGATCAGTTAAAGGAAATATTGCGTGTGTTATTTGAAAGAAACTTTTGATGTTGATGAGGGGATTGGAACACAACCGGAGGTGAAAGAAGAGATGGTAGTGAGGTCAGGGACTAGGAACTAGGTATGTCCGCGGGGAGAAAACATTATAGTTCTGCAGGAGATAGTGGTTATTCATAACAAAAATTTGGTTTAAACACAACAGCTGGCGTAGATATACACGTAAAATGCCCATGAATTCAGAAATGTATAGTATCAGGCAAAATATATCATGGTTAGCAAAGAATTAGGGACGGGGTGATTAATCCGCAGTTTCCCGGGAGCGGATGCGGACTCAGACCTTAATTTAGTAACAAAGAAGTGTAGGTCCAATTCAATTAGATTAAACAGAAAAGACGGCTTAGGAAATGGAATTTGTAAGCATTAAAAAGAACGACAAGGAAGGACCATCCGTAGGCTTGAGAGAAAATTATGAGTGAGGATAGAGAGCTGGGTATTATAGAGGAAAAATGGAAACAATACAAAAGAGGAGGCCGCAAATGAAACTTTAGGAAAAGGATAGGGAAACCATGGTAACGGACGAGATGGTTTAAAAAGATAGGCGAGAGTAGGAAATGGAAAAAAATTAACACAAAGTTAGGTAGGGGGAAATATAAAGAGTTCAATGATACACTGAGGCACGAAACAAATACGGCTAAAGCCCTGGTGGTCTTTAGCCCTAAAGAGCTTGGAGGAAGATTCAGTGCGAAGATATGGAAAGTTTATAGAGAAATTGGAGCGTTGTGCAGAAAGGTGAAAGCACTGTCAGGAAGAAAGAAGGGAAAAATCCTTCCTCACTATAGGAGATAAGAGTCGCACGTCAAGAAAACGATTGATTGAATTAGTAAAGTAATTGATTGGTTGCTTGAGGCGTAAATTTAAGAAATCGATTCATTATATAATGAAATACTATAGCTTTGTAATAACCTTAGATATATTACAATATTATATTTTTTCATTATAAAATTAGGAAATATTCATTAGATATGGAAATAATGCAGAGAGGATCTTGACAGTAAAAATATTAGGCCAGAAAATTCAGGCATAGAGAGAGAAAATGATGTATGTAAGTCCAGGCACACTTGATTGTGAGATAGAAGGGGCTTTAAGGGTATTCGAATCAAATAAGGCCGTGGAGTTAGACAATATTCCTGCGGAACTACTGAAAGGTTTTGTAAAATTTCGGAGGAAGTGGATGAACTGCTCGTAGAGGTATTTGAGAGAGGTATTTGGCCGGAATACTTGGTGAGATCCGTTTTAGTTCATATACCAAAAAAGAGAAATACAGCAATATTTGAGCCACACAGACTAATAATCTTGATTTCGCACGCAGCTAAGTGGTTCTCAGAATCATAAATAAGAATATGGAGAGCAGGGCAAATTACTACTTAGGGGACGATAACTTTGGGTTCAGGAACGGGATAGACACGCGTGATGCCATAGTTAGTAACTTTCGTAAAACATGGGCACATGGAATACAACCAGACTCTAGTTGTTTGTTTCGTTGATTTCGAAATGGAGATCGATAGAATACATTGGTTAGAATTTATACATATATTGCAGAATATAGAAGCGAATTGGTGGGATGGGCGAATAATCTGTAACCCGTACGTATCTCAGACTGCTCAGGTGTGAGTGGCAGTTGGAGAATCAGGATAAGCAGCGCTAGGAAGAAGGCTAAAACAGGGGTGTCCACTATCACCTGTTCTTTTCAATGCGTATGTCGAGGAAATTGCAAAAGAGGCGTGGAAATAATTGGAGCTAGCAATAAAAGCCATTGGGGATTATATAAAATCGGCAATTTTAGTGAATGATAAAGAATTAGTTATCCAGCCAGCTACTCGTATATTTGCATTGATGAGCATAATAGGGAATTGGTGTGATAGTAATGGAATGAGAATAAATGCACATCAAACAGGGGCCATGAGGTCTTCGAGAAAGAGGAAATAAATTCACCTAAATTATATGTGAAGATAGGATTTCATGAACTTGTGGAACTACAGGTGGAACTGTTTACGTATCTTGGAAGAATTATGGACCAAATTGGTCAAAGTAGTCGGTACCTATGAAGAAGAATTGCGATAGGCAAGAAAGCTTTCACAGGGAGGAGAGAACAGATGACCGGGATGCCGAGTAAGGATGTTGAGAAACGGTTACCCAAAAATTTGATGTGAAGTGTGGTTTTGTACAGCTGGGTTGTTGAATCAAGATGATAGGCGCACATGGATAGGCGTACATACGCGATGGGTACGTTTGAAATGTGGGCGTGGAGAAGGTTGAAAAAGGTGAAATTGACAGAAAGGAAAACCAACAAGGAAGTGCTATACATTAGTGGAGGAGGAGAGGGGATTTTTAGAAGAAATTCAAATTGATGGCTGGATACATTTTACAATTAAATATTTCATATTGATTGTAAAATCTGAAATCTATAAATTTAATCCAGTTTCATGCAGAATTTCCAGTAATGAAAGCTGTTTTGATGAGTCAACTTCTTACCTCAATCCATGGTGTTTCAATCTATCTGGTTGCATATCTTAATTTCGAAAAGTGTAATGAAAATTCGGCTCCGAGTGATTACAAAAAAGATAGTGATTTGAACTTTTAAAGCTATTTTTGCAATATTTTAGGACGATAATGCGCTTTTTTGGCGTAGTTATTTTTTAAATGATGGATATGAGGATATAGGTAATTTATTAATTTTACTTAGGTTTCATGAACCGTTTTCACGGGTTGCATGTCGTATTTGGCTTTCTATCGCAAGGATCCAGCACTTCTATTATTGCTACTGCCTTTCAAAAAATAACAATCAAAAGATAGAGTATTCTGAAGAAAAAAATTCAATTTACACCATCAAATACTGATGGAATTGACAATTATTGCCCGATAAAAAAGAGGTTACGGCAACAGGTTAAAGCTACGAACAATTAAAGAGTGTTCCGTGAGGTTTAAAGTGGTCAAACCCAAAAGGAGAAATAGTTTAATAATCACCAATCCTCAACATTCTTCACGCAAAAACAATAAACATGGATACACAAAAATTCATTTGCAAGTAAATTAAGCAGTTTGAAGGATTTGTAGATGTATTGCATTGTTTCCTAAAGCTTTGAAACATAACTAAATACACCAATGGCTACGCTATTCGGCTTACAATGACAACCTAATATAAGAAAAATGAAAAAACAGTTAACAATTGTGTTATCCTGCACGTATCATTGCGTGATGGAATGCTGCAATATCGCCTTTTAATTCAAAAGAGTGGTCTAGCATACCAAGCAAGTGTGAGCTTCTAATTATTTTCTCGGTGTTTATTCAAGTACCCAATTTTTTAAAAAGTCTTATTCACGCTTTATCTCAAGCTGTCTAATGCGACTAACATCCTTATTAGTACACTAAATCCTCCGCCGCAGTTTTTGATTATTTAGCGAACATATTCC
The DNA here is from genome assembly GCF_022747635.1 of Hetaerina americana. Classification (NCBI taxonomy): domain Eukaryota; kingdom Metazoa; phylum Arthropoda; class Insecta; order Odonata; family Calopterygidae; genus Hetaerina; species Hetaerina americana. Next base: position 531,991 of record NW_027287383.1, on the reverse strand, counting down.
GAATCTAATCTAGTGATTTCACTTATTCTGATTTTCCTCGAAAATCGATTGAATATTTTAACTAATGTGATGCAACATCACTCCCTTGCTTTTTCACGGCATTCTTCTTCGAGCTTCTCGATAAGGGCATGTTTCCATTGGGGTGGAAACTGCCCAGGTTAGTTCACGGCGGGGAAGAAATTCGGTTCAGCACGATGAAAAATAAGGCAATCACGGGGGAGGATTGCAGAGACGGATGGATTCCGCATTTGCACTAGGCTGGGAACATACTGTGGGGAGGCCAACATTTTCAAGTCGACGCAATGCGAATGGGAAAGATACGACTTGGCGCGTTTGGGCAAAAACGGTCGAGTCAGCTGTAATTGCAGAGCATGGGCCTTCAAAGGCTACGCTCCAGGCGGCGGCTTGATGTCACACAAAGGCAAATACGTCGCCAGCAGAGGCACTGGTTATTCCATGAATTTCATACTGAACCTTTTCTCCCATGATTCCATTTTCATGCTCCGCCCTACGGAAAATTAAACCATTTCTAAAACCCGACCACCACATCAGAATTAAACCCGATAGCTTACCCAAAGTAGATTGACTGAAACATATGCAGGGAAAAATTTGAAAAAAAATATAATAGCATTCGGTCATATGAGGAGAAATCAAAATAGAGACTGCAGATTGCACTAATTGGCTTGCTTAGAATACAGAAAATCTTTTTTTTAGAAAATATATCCAAATACATATATTTTAAAATTTAAATTAACATTTTGGAATAGCGCCATCCACTTTCGAAGACACAGACAGGCAGGAGTCACTTCAGAAGAAAGGGCAGTAGGGAGTTGTAAAATATCCAAAATGTATGCCATATAGGCCGAATAAATAATTGCAATAGGCACTTGAACCATCAGAATTATATTGGTAGAAGGAGCTGTCCTCGTGGTAGTAAGTCATTACAACGAGATTGTTCAAAGCTAGAAACATCAGCGCAAATCTTATAACTATATTTAGTTTACTTTCATCAGTTCATTTTAAATCAAGAGTCAACTTTCCTCCGCCACTAGATACATAGCTACGTAAATCCCAGAGAATTCCCTGCTGCAGGTCATTATCAGCTCATGGGGGAGAATAGATTTTATTTAATTTTTTTAAAAGTAATAAATATTCAACACTCATAGAAAAGTTTGAACACTGAAATTAATAGTTTCTCGGTTAAATGTTTTCAAAAACCTGATGCCACAGAAAGATCGAACCCAAATCTACCAAATATTGATTTTCATAATTTCACGATTGGTTGAGATTTGAAATGAAAATCGTGGCCTTGAGAAAGTGTATCACATCATAAACATCCTCAAAGATGCACGATATGTGACGCCCCATCTAATTTTTTATGAGCATCATCACGCACAATGTTATGGGTCAAATCAACAACTGGTAGAGAGAGAGTAAGGAACCCCGTCATAACACATGAAATTGCATAATCAGTCATTGAGTAAATTTAAGAACTAATTGCACCTGATATTGGCATGTAATCCTTGTACTTGTTTAAATACGTTTTAAATTTCATTACTCTTCTCTCTGCTATAACAGGCCGCTGTACCTCTAAAGGTTCATTAAGTTCAATGGTGCACATTATAGTAAAAATAAACAAGTTTGATTTTCGGATACGAATTGTGAATTTATTGATATTATAGGAAGATCTTAGAAACACATTGCTCAGGTTACTGAATTAGATGATGGAATATTACCATATACAATCAAAATATTTTTACATTCCCTAAAAAAATTACGAGCTATAAAAATGTTGTCAAAATGCAAGGAAACAAGTGGAGCCCATAACAGCCGTCGTTCACACTGAATCGAATTGAACATAAATAAAAAACGTTCCTGTGAATACGTCCCAGTAACTCGTTGCAGTTTTAAGCATGAGTAGTGGGGCAAATGAAATTCAAAATTTTCAGTTCAGGAAAACGAAGTTCCACCTCGACGACATTAAAGTTGACGTAAATCCGCAGTTTTTCCTGACAAACATTTTCTGATTGATGATAGCAATGAAATATGCTGTCATTATAAAACCAGTCATCGGGCAATGGAGGACATTCTCAGGAATGAATGATGCTGGCTAGACTTGAATTTTGTTCCCATGTTCGAAAACTTGGGAATAAGACACGTGAATAAAGCTATCGACTAGCGTCCGACGAGTGACTTAGTGGAGAATGAGCGATTGGTATGAGCCCACTCGCGAACCAGAGGGGGTGAAGGGGGGCCGCTCAACATCCACGCACCCTCCCCCTCGTCGCTCTTACGGCTTTTTCTTTGGACACCCATCTCTCGCCCTCCCCTACTTTCCATCCGGCCCCCCTCGTCTCTGCCGACTTATCCTTTGGCCCAAGGACGCCAACAATCTCGTCGTGGTCACGAGGAAACATTTTTCGCGAGCTAGTATCCATCGTAAAGAGCCCAGGAGTTCTTGCCTTCGCCGCCGGGGTTTTAATTTTTTCGCCAAAACTTTTAACCGCTCTCCCTCTTTTGAGGTCGCCTGTGTGCCTCCGCTCGAATGTCTTGATGTTCTTAATCATTCAGTGGGCCGGCAGCAATAATTTACCAAATAGCCACTTACTTCTCATAAGGGAATGACGCGGATCGTTTAAAATGCTTAAGTCTGAAATGGGAAATCCGTACCAGTTTTGCCGATACAGTGATCAGAGATTTTTAAACTGCTCTGCGTGCCTTCAATATTCAATTAGATCATAGTTATTCGTTACCAAACGGCATTGTCATAATCTACCCCCAGGAGATGGCTTTTTTTTCTGAACCCAACCACGTAAGCCAGAAATGACAGAGATTTTCGGCACATAAAACCACGCCAGAAATTTTTTAATATCTTAGTGGTATATTAGAAAACGGAATTAAGTAATGGTTAATCGCATCAAGGGTCGTTGGGAAATAGTTATTTCCACTCAAGATTATAACCATTTTGGTAAACGGATTTCATTTGTCTGTGCGCATATATTCTTAAGATATTGAAGCTACAAGGTTTGTATGCATCGCTCACTGTAGGTAACCAAGTCATCTATACATCGAAGAGTCCTTGGTGGGAGAGGGAGAAAGCCCCGAAATCCGAGCATCACACGGTGGGACGAGAACCGCTGCCTCCCGAGATTCCGCGACTACTCGGTAAGACAAGACTTTGAGAGGAATAAATTGGAGTGTTGAACGAAAGCCAGAGCGTATTGATGTTTTCTTTGCTTTTAATTCCTAACATGTTCATTAGGAAATCAAACTTAGTTGATCTCAAAACTGGAGGAATTTGTTCTAATAACTACAATACAATCCCTTGGTTCTCACCCGCTTTTAGCACGTTGTTTGAAAAAATCTTAACGTAATGCAAATTTATTTACACGTGTGTGTGTATATATATATATATATATATATATATATATATATATATATATATATATATATATATATATATATATGTAACTGCTGTAGCTGAAAATGTTTATAGATAAATTGAGTAGCTTCAGGCGTGATGTGGTGGAAGTCGAACATAATGAATAACTGATTGAAGCACTTTTCAAGCGGAAAAGTGCTTCAATCAGTTATTCATTATGTTTATACATGTATGCATATACTTTTCCTATTTATAAATATTTATATTAAATTTGCAAATATACAAAACCAGCCATATCATAGTCTGATGAGGGTGAAAAGGGCATATATTTTGCATCGATTAACATTTTAGGGTTCTTATACATACCTACCACCATGGCTGCTTCTTTCGTTACTTTCCCAGGAGTAAAATTAAATCTATTTAATTTATAAATTCGATTGCCACCCTAATATGGATGCGATAAAGATGGACTTACGACGGCATGTAGAACACGGGATTAATTAATGAATTGAGTACACTTCCTTGATAAAATTTAAAAAGTATAAACGAATATTTGCGAAATTCTCGCTATGGAAAATTGCAAGGTAACCTGGTTGGATGTAAATGCATTTCAAGGTCAAATTCACGGGGAGAGGGAGTCAATTCTAAATTCTTTGGATCTTTTCACTCGTAAAAATTCAAAATTACCATCTTGATGGAAATAATAAACATGTTAAAATATCAAATGTTGCGTGAAAACCGATTTATCGAGCCCTAAATCAAAAAGTAACACTTTATATCAGAAGGTTGACCTAGAGTGACCAATAGTTGAACCACAGTGCAAGTGACGTCAAACCTGATGAATTATGACACCCTTCGCGCATATAAACCAAAACATACCTCAATAGCATGATAGTGAGTTTCCAATGAGCTTCATCTGAACAGGATCTTACCATTATTTTTTGGCATAGAATGCAGTGAGCTCGTAGCAGAAGAACCTTTACCAAATATACTTGACCTTCGTCACAAACTAATTCTAACGTAATGTAAATCAACGCATGGAAACAATATGCTAGCAATATACTAGTAGAGATGCTTACTCCGATACGAAAATAGAGCTTTCATTTGCGGTGCTTCCCTTAGGTGATGGAAAAAAGTGTCCATTTAAGGATCAAGGACCATTTTTATAGGTTGGAGGTACTTCAGTTGTGTCTTCAACAATCTGTGGAGTCAGGGACGTTTATCATTACACTTCGACAACATATTCTAGGCGGGACTACAGCCACCGAATGATGATACCAGCAACATCCAAGTAGTTAACTCCCTAACGCACGGCCTACGAGATCACTCTCTCCATTGGCCACAAGAACGAACGGCCCTAACGAAGGAAGGAGGAGGAAGAGAGAGAGAGAGTGTGCCGGGGGATTCGGGCGCGTAAACGAACATTTTTCTAACCCTCTCTGCCCCCAGGAAAAGCCCCAGTCTCAAGAAGAGGAGTGTTGAGATCCGCCATCTGTGGTCCAAGGATAAAAGTACGAGGAAGGACCAAGGGAAGATCGTGAGGCCTTCGGCAGGGTTATTACGTTGGATATGGAAGGGGAGGGAGGCGAGAGAGGGGTATTGAGACGGACAGGGGGGAAAGGCGACAGGAGGAGGAGGGGATAGAGAGCGACGGTGGGGAGACATTGGAGGGGGCATGATGAGGAGAGGGAGGCGAAAGAGGCCTGCCGGCGAGACGTGCACTCAACAGACGCGGGGGCGAGGGAGGTCCGCGGAAAGGGGGAGGAGGAGCAAGGGGAACGGAGATGCACGAGAAGGGGAGGGAGGAAGGGGTAATACTGAGGATGAGGGAGGGGTGGGGGAGGCATACGGTGAAAGGATGAGGAGGGTGATTGGCGGCTGCCGTGGATGAGGGAGGAGGGAAGATGGAGGGGGAGAGAAGGGAGAGGCGGGCGATTAGTGCAGAGGGACGTACGGGGCAGAAGGATGGGCGAGGTGGCGTTAGTGTGTGGGGGGAGGGTTGGATGCGGGGTGACTAGTGAGGACAGGGGAGAGGAGCGGTGTAAGAAAAAGGTTTAGGGGCAAGGGCATAGGGCGGGGGACGGGGAGGGCAGAAAGATGGATTGAGGAAGGCAAGAGATAATATATGATAGCCGATGAGTTAAAACCGGGGAAGGGAAATGAGAGAGGGGTTGGTGGGTGGAATACGGGGAAAGAGTGAAAAACATATTGATGGAGACTGAAACAAGGAAAAGACTTGTGGACGGGGATATTGGGAATTGTGAAGGTATTACTACGAACGGCTGAGTGGATGGATGGAATGAGACGAAGAGTAACGGGATGGAGCGAATCAAGAAATTATGACAAAAGGAATCACGGAAATCAGACAAACGGTAGCAGACAAACAACATGGTTAACGAGATATTGAATCCACGGTATCATCATAGTATACGAGTAACTCTGTTGTATTTAATTTGATTTATATATACCCTGCAAGCCACCACCAGGGTGTGCGGCCGGGGAACACCTCGTACGAGCACATGTTTACATCCTCAAGACAAAAAACAAAAGTAACCTCATGAGAATTAAAAGAGAAGGAATAAAATTCTTCACTAAATGGGACCAGCCGGGAGTTCACTAGTTTGATATTGTTTAGCTTCAGGTATGATGTCAAATAAGAGTTAAAATAGTTTGGGAAGGCTTTGTGTTTTTACAGGTCTCGCGGAAGACATCAAAGAAAGTTGAAAGGAACGTTGAAATGAGAAGGCACTAATAATTGAATACTAAGGCACGCATGGTCACTCATCAACAACTTAGGACAGAAACGCCATCAAATAGCAGAATCACGATTTTTTTCGTCACGAGCCAACCTCCTAACCCAATGCCACTTGAAGGTCGAAACATAATTTTCCCCTCGAGCCAACGGCAGGAAGTCTTCAACATTCGTGGAATGATAATGCAGGGGATCGTTCGCGCTTTCGCACGATGGAATCCGTTCGGTCCACATGGCATTGGAAGCTTTGAGCACGTTCTGAGGCAGGAGCGGCACCCGAATGAACCCGTCTTGTGGTCGCGGGTCCGTATCAAAAACAGTGTTTAAATTCGAAATGAGCCGAGAGGAAGTGGGCCGCAGCACGCATTTTGTTGAGGAAGGACGTGGTTCGCTAGCCTTCCACCTCCATTCCGCCTTTCTCTCTCTCACTTAATTCGACGAGAACGGTCGGACAGAGGAGGGGAGGGGACGGAGGCGCCGCGGCTGAATCCATATTTTACAATTTCGGCCAGCGAACTGCCGGGGACGAACGGCAGTGAGTGCCCGGCAGAGGCGCCGCGCGTCTTCGGCTCAAGGAATGCCCGAGCGGAGTCGATGAAACTGTGGACGTTTATCAAACTCGAGTGTCGTGTCGACATCATTATGTGGATTGGACTCACGTAAACTGAGCGTGAATGCTGATCTATTGCAGCGCAGCAAAACCCTTCTTTCTCGCTGGGTTTAAGCTACCGAGGTGGAGCCCGCGGAAATTCACAATACATTTCCAAAGGGAAGTATAGCAAATGCTCATTAAGATAATTGTTCATTGAAACAGTTATCAGCAAGGAAAACAAAAACTTATTCGAGTATTTAAGATGATAAAGGGCACGAGTCGGGTTTCACGCAAAAGATCGTAACCTTTTGAGCACCCGATCGGAAAATATTCAGCTCGGATATCCTTGTGTTTGTACATCAGTGTATTTTGGTAGGTTAAGCAAATTCGATGTGATACGGTAATTGATCGCTTCAATGGAAATTAGCTTTTTATACATATCCTTAAGATTGTGCATGTTGTTGCCTTGTTGCCTTGAAAGCAATGCAATGGGTAAAAAAATCCTTCAAGGTGAATTTTGGTGGATGAACAACATTTAAAAACAAAGTCTCTCCTTGACGTTGAGGATCGAAAGACGCGGGCGTTTGAAATTCCTTGGATGGAATTCGAAAACAAAAGACAAGAATGAGGTATCACAATAACTCAAAACTGTGAATAAATAAGTGGCATGCTCAATTAAACAGCCGAGTTCACTAAGATTCTCGAGAATGACTCACCACCTGCTTCATAATATCGGCGAAGACTTTAAAACCTCCCACCTTTCGAATGAGCTGATTTTTCAAGACGCATGAATGGGGAAGAGGGCAAAGAGCAGCGCGAGAAGGAGAGATTGAGTGGAGAAAGAGATGAGCAGAGATAATTATCACAGGTTGGGTATCCCGCGGTGAGGATTAGACGTCTGGTCTCTCTTTTCCATCGATCGTGTGGGTTATTAGATGGTCATGATCGTCGGGAGGTCCTGGAGAAACTCCATGGACGAACGGCGAGTTGGAGGTTTAGGAAAGTGGTGCGGTGGAGGAGATCGGGAAAGTACGGAGGCAGGGAGGATGAAGAGTGTAGAAGATGAACCGTGAATTACAGTCCATGCCAGCACCACTTGAAACAGCCACAGGGCCACATCCGTGAGAGGAAAACTATTTGGAACAATTTGCGCGGGGCAATAGACGAAAGGGGCGATTTCTGGAGTGATCAATCGAAGCGCGCAGGTAAATGCCTCTGACAGTGTGCGAGGATCGAGTTTGGTTCTGAGTCTGTGGGTCAATCTCTTTTGCCGTTACCGTTCACGGCCTGGTTTATGAAAGAAAGTTATGGAAAACTAGGGGAGTCTTTCCGATACAAATCACAGTTTCTCTCGGTAATGATACCTTCATGATGATTTGAAATGTGCTTGAGAGTTTGATAAAAATTTTAAATGAGTCGTCCGAGGAGTGACACTTTATAAAAAACTCAGTCTAACGTGAAGAAATAAAGGATAACGTGATATATTTTTAAAAATCGAAGAGGTTGGCCAGCTGGATCAAACATAATGCAAAAGGTCAAAACCAATCCTAGGGCTGATAATGGGTGATGATGTAGTAAAATGATGAGAGAGAGTGCAAAGGAAGATACATTTAAGAACATTGAAAGAGTTAAATAGGAAGAAAACATATCTAAAATAGTTTGTCCTCATAACAACGGCTCTCGGGAGGAAAGTGAAGTATGAATAACAATCGGAGCAATAAAACTGTGTAAGACTGGTTTCATAACTCTTCTGAACAGAGGAAAGGACTACTGAAGACGTGCAATAAAAAAAAGTGGCCTGGAAGTAATAAGTAAGAAAAAATATGACAATACTAACTCTTAGGTACGAGAAAAGAATTTTATTATCGGAGCTTTTAACCCTAGAGATAGGAAAGTCAAGAAGAATTTATGAAGTTGACGCTCTGTAATTTGCGTTTGAAATACTTACAACCATGGAAGATTTGTTATTAAAGTATACTTGTATATGTTGGAGAATGATACGTGAATGTATTCACTACGTTGAAAAATCGATATTTCGAGGAGCCGCTAAGGGTACTCTACATATTTTCATGGCCGCAATCCAAGCTATACATATGTAATCCATAAAACAAAAACACTGTTGAGAGTTCAAGAACATCAATGTTTTGAGAATGCGAGACGTTAAAATACTAGCAGAGTATTTTGTCGTAATATTGAAAGAATAAAATTATATTTCGTAACACTTAACACAAGAACAAGTCTTTTCTAGCGGTACCGCTTCCCTGCATGCCTGTGAAATATTAATTTTTCAAGTCTCAATTGGTTTGAATGTTTTTCAATATTTTTGTGCCGAAAATTGATTTCTACATTTACACTCTACCCCGAAAGGCGCCGACACTTACCCTTGGTTATACGTTATGTAAAACGCTGAAAGGTGACACGCAGTTTCAACTGAGTTTGAGCTGGTAGGCCATCGGCAAATAATTAGGATGAAATTCTTCATAAGAGCTATATTTACGCGTCGATGGCGAATTTATAATTAACTTGTGACAAGCAAATTTTTGAAATGTACGTAATAGCTAGAGTACGCATATATGAAATAATTGTAACCCAGAGTAAGCAATAAAAAGATAGGCAGCGGCGTGTTGATTAACGACTCAATATTTAAAACGCCCCGGAATGACGGCGGCATATTTTATTCCCAACTAAGGATTTCTAAAATATTGGAACTATTAAGAAATACTAAAGTTTTAATATCTAAAAAAACGTAGAAATACATTTAATTTCAGAGCTAATACAACGTAAATTATATTAATTATTAATTAAACACTATGATTTTAATCCATACTTCAAATAATGTTAGCAATTGGCGATACCAGAAATTTCCTAGAAGCCGATGTTCAATATTATCTTAACTACGACGAAAGAATCGGGAAAATTCATGTGGCAGACGCAGACATTTTGTCCTAATGGGTGAATTGCTTTCGATGGAAATTTCCAGATTATCCGAGGTCATTCGGCACGAGAACAGAATTAAATGAAATTTAATTACTTACATAAAAATATTCATTCTATAAAAAGCATGCCGTATATACATGGCATTTTGATTCTTCGAAATTACTGTCGCGATTGATTAAGTGTTTTAATTTTTCCATTCTCGCGTTTGTTTGATAGACACGATAATCGCTGTGCCCTATTCCTTACGTATTGATACATACATCGAAAATTGCCATCAAAGAGTTACCTCAACCCGTTGGCAATAACATTTATTCATTGAAAGAGCTACAAAATAAAATAGTCTTTTAACCAAAACTAAAACCAACCAAATGAATCATCATTATATTGATAAATCTGGTGCATAAAAAATGTATGCCACTAAGAGAACACTATTCCTTATGTAAATCACGGGTAACTGCAATGCAGAGTCGGAGAGTGGAAACATTCAATTCGGCGACAAAACACTTTACCACGATTCCATCCTATTTGCGCTCTCATGTGCCCACATAAATGGCACGTCTAGTCCGCCAGCTCAAATGATCATGAGCAGGCAATAGTTTCCAGACCTCGATAAGCGGCGAGACGGTCGGAGACGATCCCAGTGGACGTACGGAAACGATATGCACCATGTTGCAGTCCCAGTGAAAATGACATGCTAACTAAACTTCGACTTCAGTAAAATCTCTCGAATCAATAATAGCCATGCTATTTCCTTCCCCCAAGCTATTCAATTGTTATAGGAAGGTAAGGAGTACTCGAGGGAATGGGTGATGGGCGAAGAAAGAAGGGCCGGAGGTGGGAAGTCTGGAGAGGGAAAACATAGACGGGGGAAAGGGAAGTTGAGGGAGCAGCGAGTAGGCAGGTGCATAAAACCGCCAGGGGGATTACTCTCACGGGATTTGAAATAAGCATGTGGTGTGGGAATGCGAAGTGGTTGTGGGAGGCGCGGATGGGCGCAGGAAGATCACGCCGAGGGGCAGAGGAACGGGATGGGGGAGGGGGTTGGGCGATACAGGAAAGAGAAGGATTCTTGCGGAGGAGGAAGAGGCACAGAAAGAGTGATGCGCGGAGGGAGGAAAGCAGAGAAACCGGTGGACACATGCTGATGATATGCAGGAGATTAGATCATTGGGTGTGCCACTTTTACCCTCAATTACGGCGTTAGATAGGCGGAAATAATGAGACTTGGGTCACGATGAAATAGTTTTGAAACATATTCGGAGGCAATGGATAATGTAGGAGTATACTTCAAAACGATTCTGAAGCCGCTCCATATTCCGTATCCTCTCAATCATTAACTATGGTAAACGAGGGTCTCGATCATTTAAAAATTACTGATTTCCTCATCGATTTACCCCTTGAAAGATTGTACATAGTATTTAAACATGTTTTCAGTATTTACAGGCCTATATTAAGAGAGATATCACTTAAATGAGAAGCACGGAAACATGACCGGCTATTTTAATTTTAACGATATAAATACGAAGAGCTAACATTATATTTCAAATAAAGAATTGTATTCGTTAAATTTGGGCTGGCTATTTTTGTGGGGAGAAGCTTGTTCCCATGTTACTTGAGATCTAACAGAATCCTGCATAAACATCCCTACTTTCCAGGACAATCAAATATAAGAGTATACTACCATCCTCTTTCCTAATAATTTAATCCAAATCAATCTTCTATATATATAAAGGAGAGTGTTTGTTTGTATGTATGTAATTTGTTTACTTTTTTACTGTCATAGAAACAGCATTTTTCCAACTATGCCAGCAGGATACTTTTGCAAGAACACTATTGTATTCAGAATTGCCGAGATATTATACGTGGAATACATAAAGGAAAGTCTTTTGTAGAAGAAAAATGGGCAACTTTGATCCTGAGAATAATATTTATTCATGTGACGCATTGGGCCGAGTCTACACAGTCCATCCTAACAACGCCGAATGTTATTTTTTAAGAATGCTTCTACATACCATTAGAGGACCTCGCTCATATGCAGAATTAAGAACGGTAAACGGAGAAATATGTGAGACATTCAGAGAAGCTTGCCAGAATTTAGGGTTGCTAGAAGGAGATTAACACTGGGATGACTCATTGCGAGAGGCCAGTTTGATTTCTCTTCCAGGACAAATCCGAATTTTGTTTGCCATCATAATAACCTCCTGTAATCCATCTAACCCAAAAACAATATGGGAAAAATATAAAGAATCAATGAGCGAGGATATACTGGCCAAAGTTCGAAGTGAAAATCCTACATTGGATATTACGTTTAACTCCGACATTTTTAATAAAACTTTGATTATTTTGGAGGAAAAGTGTATCACCATGGTTAACAAGATTTTAGTGGAACTCGGTCTTTTTGCACCTGTACAAGATCAACAGGGTGTATTTTATCCAGATTATATACGTGAAACTAGCTACAATGTCTTAGACTTAGAAGCATACATCGCGGATAAAAAGCCACTTCTTAATGAAGATCGGAAATTCGCGTACGAAACAATAATGGATCAAGTAGATAAACAAGAAGGAGGTATCATTTTTCTTGATGCTGCTGGTGGCACGGGAAAAACATTTTTAATTAATTTAGTTCTCGCTGAAATCAGGGTTCATGGAGAAATTGCTCTAGCCGTTGCATCTTCAGGTATTGCAGCGACATTAATGGAAGGAGGAAGAACAGCCCACTCTGCCCTTAAGTTGCCACTTAATATTTCCCGACAAGAAAATCCCACATGTCATATAAATAAAACAAGCGGCCAGGCACAAGTTCTTATAGAATGTAAATTGATAGTATGGGATGAGTGTACGATGGCTCATAAAAAATCTCTTGAGGCCCTCAACGCAACACTTCAAGATCTTAGAGGAAACTGCAGTTTAATGGGAGGAGCTCTGGTACTCCTATGTGGAGACTTCCGTCAAACTCTGCCTGTCATTCCAAAATCGACTCCAGCCGATGAAATTTATGCCTGTTTAAAACATTCTGTTCTATGGAATCATGTCCAAGAAATTAGTCTTAAACAAAACATGCGAATCCTCTTAAGAGATGGGAATGCTCAAAATTTTGCAAATAAACTTTTGGAGATTGGAGAAGATAGATTAGTTATTGAAGCATCTGGTATGATAAAATTGTCATCAGATTTATGTGTATCGGTGAAAACTGTCCGCGATATGATACAAGCAGTCTATCCTAACGTTAATCAAAATTATAAAAATTTAGAATGGTTGCGAGAAAGAGCCATTCTTGCTCCTAAGAACGATGATGTTAATGAAATTAACAAGGAGATACTAGCCATGCTGCCAGGAGACGTGATAGAATATAAATCGGTTGATACCGTAGTGGATGCTGACGAAGCCGTCAATTATCCAACGGAATTCCTAAATTGACTTGATCCAGCTGGATTGCCACAACATCGCGTTATACTTAAAGTAGGATCTCCAATCATTTTATTGCGAAATTTAGATCCACCAAAACTCTGCAATGGGACACGATTGTGTGTGATAAAATTAATGAAAAATATAATCCAGGCAGTCATTTTAACTGGAAAAGGAAAAGGTGAAATAATTTTTATTCTACGGATACCTCTAATCCCAACTAATCTTCCCTTCAACTTTAAAAGATTACAGTTTCCAGTCCGGGTAGCTTTTTCAATTACCATTAATAAATCACAGGGACAGTCTTTAAAGTTTTGTGGTGTTGATCTAAGATCGCCATGTTTTAGCCACGGGCAACTTTATGTTGCTTGCTCCAGAGTAGGTTCGCCTAAAAATTTATATATTCTTTCTCCTGGATATGAAACAAAAAATGTAGTTTATAAACAGGTGTTAAATAAAAAAGATTCTTAAATTTGTATGAAGTAGTGTATTATTGTACTTTATAATTTGTTGTTTTTATTTATGTAGTTTATTTATATTATTGTTTCTCCCTAACCCGTGCAAAGCCGGGTATTCAGCTAGTTAATACTAAATATTACTGCCATGAACAGAAGAGAACGCCGAAATCATGTGAATGGCCACTGAATTCCAAAATCAGTTAAACTCCATGAAATAGCACATACACGCATTCACGGACTCATGTTCACATGCATGTAAAATCTTGTAAATAAGTAACTCCTAAGCGTATAGCGTAAAAATATCTGGTAGCATCCTCACACCTCAAAAGAAGTATGGCTGATTATTTGTCCCGTTGCCAAGCTTTAATAAGAAGCATAGCGCTGTAGATATCAGAAACCCGATCTTTGAGGCGAGATTATGAGCTCACATTAGAGGGTTTTAAGAAAAGGGATTTTGAAGACCGTGGTGGAGGGGCAATTAAGTCAGCGAGCTAAATGCAGGAAGAGAGTAAGATTTTTGGAAGGCATAGGGACAGGTTTAAAGTAGCAATTCGTAAAGAATGACATTTTTGGGGTGGGAGTGGCTAACCTATTGCACGCGTGCCCAGGGTGGCACGCAGAGCAATTCTTGGGGCACGCTGAGCTGGGAGGGTGCTAATGGCAATTCCATGGTGATAACTCGATGGGTTGGCACACGAGTCAAGAGTATACTCTTATTACGTACATAACCGTTGGCACTCAATCGTGAAAAGGTTCGCCATCCCTGAACTAGGGTAACACCAAGAATGCAATACCCTATATGAAGTTTTTCTAAATTGTTCGTAACTAATAAATATGTACAATAGTTTAAATGGTTGAGATAATGCTAACTAGAGGTACATTCAGGATGCTTCACGCATGAAATACGAGCTGCTAGTAACAAAAAGGACAGAAAAAAGGTTAGCTGAAATAATAGGCTACTTATGCATGAAAAAAGAAATTGACCTTTTCAATAGTAATCAAAGAGCGTTCACGCGATAAGTAGCAAGTAAAAGTAATTAGGAACAGGTCCAAAATCTGCCTCTAATTTGTACATCACATTTTATGATGATAAGTTAAAACTGCTACTTCGAATTCACACTTAATCTGTCCTTGGTATTTGATGCCAAATGGTAGCTCTACCACATATGCGCAATAATTACGATGACTTATAAATGCTGCAGGGAAAACACCATCCTCACCATTCACGCCAATACCATTCATACATCAGGGTGGGGAGGGGGCAGATTTTTTCCGGGCCGCCTGTAGTTTCCCAGGAATATCTAGTACCCGAAAAATCACACACCTTAGGTGAAGTTGAGGTTGCCCAGTGGCGTTACCCGGAATTGATCGCTCCGTCATTAGACCAACTCTCTACACATTGGAGTACCACGACCCTCTATGCGTTACCATGAGACAAAGATCTCGTATGAAGTTATCGATTCCATTTTGCAAGCCAAGTGCTTCTATTTCACATATATAATTAACAACAAATTCCGAGTTAATGAAAATACTGTATCAGTTGGTCTAAGCTCCAGCTTCCATTAGGTTTATTACAATATTATTATGCGGCATTATGATTATCTAGTCAGCGGAGTATTGACAAGCAGCATTCATTCTTATACGAGGATAAGGTGAATCGATGATAAGAGCGGGGATGACAGCTTTTTAAAAACGCGTAGCTAGACCATGACTCGTGCTTGTCTCAACACATACTTAGCAACAGATTTGCCTCCTTTGTCGAATACAATTCAAGTGTATTTAAATGAACGATGAAGTCACAAAAAAGATACGCGTAGAGCAGGTGCATTTAAAAATTAGATAATATGAAAATAAACTAAAGAACGGGAATCATACTTCCATTTGCTGAGATTTAAAAATACAGAAGCATTAAACACCGAAACACTAAAAAAATATTTTCTTGCCCTTCGAAATACGTATATGTGATTCAGTTACCGTTAGTTGGTAAAAATTCAAATAATTTCCTTGAAGGGTCGTACCTCAAGATCTTCGAACCTGAACAAATGATCACTAGTACAAAAAACTTATACGAGTCGAATTCCGTTAAAAATAAACCATGAGAATTCAGAATTGCCACTCTACAGAAATGCCGCGGATGAGATGGAGGACCCTCGCCGATAAAATATGCCTCATCTCACAATGCATATGAGAGCTATTTTGAATCTATAAAGTGGAGGGAACTCAGATATCTTCGCCCGATAAAGAAGCCTTAACGCTTAACCACCCCATTCAAATGGCCCCGGGGAGGGGTGTACACGGAGAAATGAAGGAAGCGAGGAATTTGAGGATGGAAGGATAAACAAAAGAAAGAAAGGAAGGAAGAGAAGAGTACGAGGATGCGCAGAAGGGGGGGGAGAGTAGTCAAGAGGGAAAGAGGGGCGAGAGAATATGTGAGGAGAGACAGAAAGAGAGGACGACGATTACGGTGGGCGGGGGAGCGGGGAGGGGAAAGCGAGTCGGGGGCGATGCCCGCCTCCGTCGGATCTCAGCGCCCCGGGAGTGGCGAGGCTGGGAAAGGAGGGAACGGGGAGGGTGAGGGGAAAGGACGCGGTGGGGTTGGAGCGGCAATGTGGGTGGGAATGGGGGAGAAATGGACGCCCTCCGCCATGGGGAGGCTGCGGCGGGGGAGTGGGTGGCAAGGTTTTCGTGGGATGGAATGGCGTAGGACGGGGAAGTGAGGATGCGCTTCCCAGGACGATCCTGTCGCCCACCTACTCCTGCTATCCGAGACCGAATTTTTCGATCGCGACCACCACGAAAGTGTTAGGGAGGATGGTGGCGTGGGTGGGGGTGAGAGAAGTATCACGGAATGCGATCGAATCGAAAAGGAATGAGAGGAGGGAGCGATCGAGACCACGGTTCAGCGCGAATCGAGTGAGCTAGGATTGAGAGGGGTGGGGAGAATGGAGCAGGGCGGGGAAGGGGTTGGCAGCATGTTTGGGTCGGGGACCCCTCTTTTCGGTGGCCACCGAGCCACCCGATCTTGCGTTTTTTTCCCCTCTCTTCCTTCCCGGACCGGCTTGGGCGAGATTTTCGTGCGGTCGGTTGGATGGGAGGGCGGCTGGGGTTCATGAGCGTGGGTGATGGGGGTGGTGCATGCGTGCGCTTAGGCGGGGAAGAAGATCTTAGGGGCCATCTGAGGGCAAAGGATGAGGAGATGCTAGAATCTTGGTCAAGCTTATGAAAGATGTGCTTCCTTATTGAGTGCATGAGCATATTCGCATCTAGAGCTAACATTTAACCTGGGAGATGAATAATTCTGCATATATGTTACAACACGGCGCTTTTATGTGGAAGGTTATCCGGAACTAACAGGAAAAAATACTGTGACAATATAAGAGAGTCTTGCCAATCAGAATGAAAACATCCATCTATTCCGAACTCAGATCAAATGAACCAATGGCTCAGTCTTTTCACGCTGTAAATGGACCATTATACATTTTTGATAAAATACTTAACCGCCATTTTCAAGGAAATTTTCAGGTTGACCGACGATTCCAAATATACAACCAGTTGTTAGCACATATTGAGAAGATTCATGCATGGTGTTCGTGATGAAATTCAAACACGATGAGTGGCCAAAAAAATTCAATTTTCAACCGAAGAGAATTTTTAATTCGACCCACTACATCATCATCATCGTGACTTGATTGTGTAATTTAACGAAACTTTAATCGTAATAAAAATAATATCCTGTGGAAATTGCGTTTATATATTAAAATTATAGTTACCTGTTGAAAACATGGCCGGTAGCAAATAGCCTGTTGTTTGAAAAATGCAAAGTGAATGGTACATTTCATTATGAAATTTTACTAAAAGGTAAACCTCAGCTCGTTCTATATATATTTGAAACTAGCACAGATTGAATTAAAGAAGCCCACTAGGCTCTGAAAATACTGAGGCAATTTTTCAGAATTTACTTATATAGATTCTCATAGCATGGAAATATTTCCATTGATTTTCACACTATATATTTGACTAATTTAAAACATATCAGAAAGAGTGAATTATAAATATCTTATTTGCCAAGAACAAATTTGTAGGTAAGAAAAGAGACGTAAAATAAGGGTAGCTGCCTAAGTAGAGACTAGGATTAGATATAAAAGGAAACAGTTATGAGGCATATGAACGTACAACTAGTAAATGTATTTTCTCCTCTTACCTAATTCTATAAGGATGGAATTGCTTTGGAAAATAGGAGGCAAAAGATTATGTACTCCGAATGAAAACTTAAAAGAATATTTGTCAAATTAAACTTAGGAGCTTAGCACTGAATTAATCTTTAAGTTGGTCCCTCACGTAAGAAGAAGAGTGTGCATTTGAAGGTTTTGGAATATCTACATTACGAAGACTGGAGTAAATAATTTGAATAAAAAAGAAATGAAACCAAGGAAGGCCATCTGTTAAAGAAAGAAAAGTTGAAGTAAGGAGCGGAAAATTCTTATGAGGCACTAAAAGTAGATGAAATTTTGAAAGGAAACAGCATTCTGAAGACTACTATAGAAAAAAACGCAAGGGCAATAACATTTAAAAATACACAATAGAATTATTGCTGATCAGAGAAAAGAGGGTATGATAGTAAGAATTTCTGCACATTATAAAGAGTAAGAGAACACACTGAATAGTTGTATATGTTAATATTATGCAAAATGTGTCTCAGAAATGTCTGACGAATGAAAATGGGTATGTCTAACATGACCTGACCAGTACGGGACTTAAATAATCTAATGTGAGGAAAATTAGCTCAGTAATAATTCAGTCAAAGTTAAAAAATTGTACCGTTCAAGAAAAATATATTATTTAAGGTGGAGTGATTAATAGAGAGTTACTTCCTATATTATTCCGTTATTGAAACTTCCATTTAGATTTCATCCAGATTAATTATTAAGATTATATATGATGGAAGTCTTTTTCATGCATAATGATATTTTTATAGAAATTGGGTTGGATTTGAATTTTCGTATTTTTTTCCGCTATACTTCTATTCTCTAGAAAATATTTCAGTCAATTTACAGTCAATTGGCCCTCCCCGTACTACAACCATGACGTGGTGAAAGGGCTTGTGCGTTCCGATGACCCCTAGAGCTGTGCTGGCTGGAGTAATAATAATTGCTACTGGTAGGGTCATCCATGCCAGATAGGTCGATAGGAGCCAGACGAAAGGTAGTCCACGCAGCGTCTGTTCCTCAGTGAGGCGGCTGCAATGGCGTCTGACCCTAGTGGGGCGGCCAGTAAGTGATGGTCACGAAACAGAGATTTTGAGTCCTGGCAACTACGGGGCTCGGCCCAATCAGCCGTGTGTCGTGCCCGGCAGCGGGGGAGGTAAGGCTTCCGCGGTCGTCATCCCACGAAACCCTTGCAGGGGAAAACCGGCAGCAGCAGGACAGAAGACGCAGGAAAACACCAAATTAGTTAGAAGAGGGACGTGGAATGTTAGGACAATGATGAGGACAGGGAAATTGGAGAATGTTAAGCAAAAGATTGAAAGGGGAAATATAGATATTTGAGGTCTATGCGAGGTGAGATGGAAAGATAGCGGGGATTACTGGAGTGATAAGTATAGAATAATATACAGCGGCGGGGACGAGAGCCAACGAGGGGTTGCCATTGTATCAAATGAAGAGGTAGACAGAAGCGTAGTCAACATAGAGCAGGTAACGGATAGGTTATTACTAGTAGAGATAAAAGCAGAACCGACGAGCTTGGTTATTATTCACGAATACATGCCACCGAGAAACCATAAGGAAGACGAGGTCGATAGGATATACGATCAGTTAGAGGACATAATCGCGTGTGTTCCCGCAGGGAAACATTTGATAGTGATGGGGGATTGGAATGCGACGGTAGGCGAAGGAAGAGATGGTGATGAGGTCGGTGACTACGGTTTAGGCACGAGGAATGACCGCGGGGAGAAAGCAGTTGTGTTCCGCAGGATACAGGGGTTAATCATCATCAACACTTGGTTTAGACACCACAAAAGACGCAGATATACATGGAAAATGCCAGGTGACTCAGGAAGATATCAGCTAGATTATATCCTGGTTATACACAGGTTTAGGAATAGTGTGATAAATTCCCACAGCTTCCCGGGAGCGGATGCGTACTCAGACCACAATTTAGTTGTTATGAATGTAGCGTCCGTTACAAAAAGATAAGGCAGGGGCGGCGAGTCAGGTAATGGAATGTAGAAGCACTAAATAGTTTGAAAAGGAAGGAATACAAACAGGCGGTAGAGGAAATCATGGAGGATGGTAAAGAGCTAAGTACTATCGAAGAAAAATGGGAATGTATCAAGAAAGGGTTGTCTAAAGCCGCAGAAGACACTATTGGAACCGTTAACGTTAAAAGGACTAGGAAACCATGGATCACGGATGAGATGATTACAAATATGGATGACCGGCGATAATGGAAGAATGTAAATACAGAATTAGGAAAAATGAAGTACAAAGAATTAAAATATAAATTGAGGCGGGCAACAAATAAAGCAAAAGAAGCATGGTGGAAGACGCAGTGCGAGGATATGGAAAGTCTGCAGAGGAAGGGTGAAATCGGTGCGCTGTACAGCAAAGTTAAATCTTTATCGGGAAGTAAGAAAGGGAGATCTATGCTAACAGTTAGAGATAAGGCGGGTAAGGTAATGGTTGACGCAGGAAAGATCCAAGAGAGATGGAAGGAATATATAGAAGAACTGTATAGTAAAGAGCTTAGACCAACAAAGTTAGATGTTGAAAAAGAATATGATGTAGAGAAAGACAGCTTAGGTCCAGGCTTACTAGTCAATGAGATAGAAAGGGCATTAAGGGAGATAAAACTAAATAAGGCCGTTGGGGTGGATAACATTCCCGCGGCACTATTGAAAAGGGAAAATGTGGTAGGAAGAGGCTATATGGGCTGATTCGTAGTATTTATGAGGAAGGAATCTGGCCGGAAGACTTTGAGAGATGCGTTTTAGTTCCTATTCCGAAAAAGGTAAAGGCTATATCATGTGAGGACTACAGGACGATAAGTTTGATATCCCAAGCAGCTAAAGTTGTTCTCAGGATCATAAACCAAAGGATAGAGAGTAGGGCAAATGATTACTTAGGGGATGATCAGTTTGGGTTTAGGAAGGGGAGAGGTACGCGTGTTGCCATTGCAGTAATGAGATTATTAATCGAGAGGAATATAGAACACAACCAGGAGGTATTTGCCTGTTTCGTAGATTTCGAAAAAGCGTTTGATAGAGTGAATTGGGAAAAACTAATGAGTATATTGCAGAAAATAGGAATAGATTGGAGGGAAAGGAGGCTAATCCGCAACCTGACATGTCTCAGACTGCTCAGGTCCGGATGGGCAGTGTTAGGAAGAGGTGTAAGGCAGGGTTGCCCATTATCACCGTTGCTGTTCAACCTTTATGCAGAGGAAATGATTAAAGAGGCATGGGAAGAACTGGAGGTAGGAATGAAAGTGGGCGGGGAATTCGTAAAATTAGTTAGGTTTGCTGATGACCAAGCTTTAGTTTGTCAGTCAGCCAAGGGGTTGCGAGCATTGCTTAGTGAATTGGAAATTCAATGCGACAGGCATGGGATGAGAATCAATATTAATAAAACCAAGGTTATGCGATTTTCTAGAAATAAAAAGGCCAAGCTTAACATTAAAATAGGAGGGCAAAAACTAGCTATTTTAACCAAACAAACAAAATATTTCTATCCGTATATTCTATTTATTTATTATATATAGTTTATTTTACATTAAAAGAGGAGGGCAAAAACTAGAGCAGGTAGAACAGTTTACGTATCTCGGTAGTGTTTTGGACCAACACGGTCAAAGCAGAAAGGACGTAAGGAGAAGAATTGCGCTAGGCAAAGAGGATTTCACAAGGAGGAGGGAGTTAATGACGGGGACGTTGAGTAAGGATGTTATGAAAAGACTCGTAAAAACTTTGATATTGAGCGTAGCTATGTACGGCGCGGAAACGTGGTCATTAAAGCAGGAGGATAGACGTAGACTGGAGGCTTTTGAAATCTGAGTGTGGAGAAGAATGGAGAAGGTGAAATGGACAGAGAAGAAAACAAACGAGGAAGTACTTGATATGGTGGGGGAAGAGATGGGTTTGTTGGGAGAAATCCTATGGAGGCAGGAAAAGTGGATGAAGGGGGTGTTGACCGGCAGTGGGATGTTGAAGACTGTGATAGAGGGGAGAATTTTCGGCAAAAGAGGAAAGGGAAGGAACAGGATAGGGATGTTGGACGGGATGAAGGGAGGAAGAGAGTACTCAGAACTGAAGAAGGATCTGATGTAGAGTAGGATGTTGTGTTTTGCTAGGGGTCACAAATTATTTAATTAGTAATTATGTCCATCCAAACCTACCTCAACCGGTAGATTACCAAATAATAATACAGTCAATTGCAGTTAGTTAATTTTGAGCATTGTTTTCACCTGTATCTAATTCGGAAATTGCTATTTCCCCTCCCTCGAACCCAGCCAAACCCGACACCAGACTGGGAAAAAATAAGTTCTACTACTTCTGGTTCAGAACTTGTACTCTAGATTTCACCCAGTTAAACTTTCCAAAACTTCAAACGAGTTAACATGTTTCTTATGGACATCAACTGAAAACTGAAAAAAATGCAATGACGAAAAAAATGCAATTAATTACACTAGTCAGTAACGTAGCCAGTCAACATACGCTACTAATTTCTGGCATCTATGGTTGTGCTGAGTTTAGTCTAGTTTATCTTCAAACACAGACGCTTTGAACGGGTGAGTCAGGGGTCCGTGGGTCCAATCCAAGACCTTAGCAATCCATTTTGGCGCTCTTCCTGCAGCAAATATTTGTTAACCCCTAATGATCGAGTGACATGAATATGTTGACCTGGTTTACTTACATTTGTGGAGTAAACTACACACATGTATTCACATGCGAACATCGACAGTTAATTCTGAATTGTTCGAAAGTATCTACCACAGCAAGTAGGAGAAGCATTCCAATATCAATTAAGATATCATCCTTCCATCCATCCAAAAATCAGTATAATACACCTCAATGAAAATTATTGAATAATAACAGGAAGTCACGAACATTTAAGCTTTATTTATTGGCACAATATAAACGGAACCGTTTACTGGGAGGAAATTCTCAGGAATAAAACGGTATGGTTACTGAGGTCCCCCTCAAATATGACCAGCAACTAAGGAAACTACTTGAAAATGCTGAGAAATAAGTTAAACATTCGGTGATGAAGACGAATCGATTTCAACTTAACCAAAACTTGTCTGCCGGAAGCCACAAAATTAGAGGTTCTCATTCATTCGCTCGGATAGAGAAATTCGTGCAAAAGCGTCTGCACTTGTATCTTAAACATGCTCTGGTCCTTATCGCTCAACTTTCGCATGTCTCTCGTCACCGAGAGGAAGAAAGGATCAACTTCCTCGACACCCCTCTTAGCCCGCAGCCACTCCCGCAGCTCCTCGGACAGCGTCGAAGCCCTGAGTTCCCGCCTACGGTACTGACGGTGGTGCATCGCCTCCGGGAAAACCGCGGGCCAACCACTTTCTATCCCGCTGCCGGCGCCTCCGACCCACGGCTGCTCCACTGCGGGTGCTTTATTGGGCGCCCTCGCAGCAACCGGCATGGAGGTCGGTGGCGCGGGGCTCGAGACGCCCTCGGGGTCGACGTCGGCCGGCAAGGCAGGCGTCGCGGCCGGCGACTGCATCGTCACCGGACTCCTAGCCTCCGAAGGTGAAGGGAATCTGTTTGCTGGGGAGGATTTCCTGCAACACGACGGAAAACGGTCAGCACGACACTAGTTACACTATGGAGATAGTTCCAGCCTTCGCTCATGGTGAAATATTTCGGAAGGGATCTCAACAGACAGTAATATTCCCAAGGGCAGGTTAAAGCAATTTTGTAAGTACGGTGCGGTCCAGAGCTACAGTTAATGGAGTATATAGAAATCAAACATTTGATTGTGAATAAGTACATTGTCAAAAGCTAATAAGTGGCAACTATTGATCATTAGCCCCAAAAAAACGGTAGGAAACAAAATTGATTGGGTTAGTTAGAAAACTGAAGGGTAAAATTATAAACCTGCTATAAAATACTACGGTGGATGAAATTCACCAGTCACGGTAGGGGATGTAATTTCTTGTGCCACCCACTGTTACGCAGGAAAACCTCGCGGCCGAAAAATCAGCACAATTCCAGAGACACCACCATGGAATTACACCAAGGTCATCCAGTCAGGAGTCAAAATTTTATTTACTAGGATACCACGTTCGTTTATATGACTGGGAAAAATAATTTAACTCAATTAATTCAACAACGCAATCAGCATGGACCGTGGTCAGTAAGCGGATTCATGGAATCAGCACTCTCCGGAAACAACTTCAGAAAGACATGGAAGCCATCAGAAATCAGTGACAACAGCAAGTACGGTAAAAACATTAACGTATACAACCTAAACATATTTGTTTATTAATTTGGATCTAGCGAGTTCTCTCTTCCCTAGCCCGAACCCTGGAAATTTGGAAGAAAGGTACGAAACAATTATATGGAATGGTGAATCAAGTGATGTAATTATAAATAGAATTTTTTGCTCATAAATATATTTGACTTTCATTATTCATGGATATGATTCAAGAGACGCAAATATATTAATAAAATTGAAATTCAATCAATAGCAACGGAAATTATAATAAAACAAGGACAGAATGGTGAATAAAAGAGAAAAATAAAAGCATATACCTATTAAAATGCTAGAAAAAAACTTAAACAAATAATATAGATATACCAGAGACCAGATATGGCACAAATTTGGAAAGCTTTACCGTCAACTATCGGGCGGATTCAGGTACGCGGCTTAAAACTGTCACAGCTTGTTGATTGGGTGATGGCTATCGAGATGGATGGTTACATCCTGGCCATCTAGATTGTGGAGGACCCCTTTGAGGATGGGGGTGGCGAACTAGGGATGCAATTAGAATAAATATGTGGGCAATACCCAAACCTTGAAAGAGGGAGCGGAGGCATCAGGATTCCGGCTAGAACAATATTTTAATGTCAGGGTACGTTCATCCAGTGGAAATCTTTCTCCGACTTTGACGCGTTACATTCCTTTACATTGGGGTAGCACGCAATTGCAGAATGGAAAGCAATGGACATACTGTTGGCCCGTTCTAAGAAAGGGGAGCAGGGAATACTAGAAGGGCGACATGACGTATCTGGTCACTTGTGCATTCTTCAGAGATTGTTCATGAAGAAACTTAATGGCACCAAGTATAGTTGAAGGTGTACTTTAACTTGGAGGAACAGGAAAAATAGTAAGGTAACAAGGTAAATAGTTTATGAATAACGGCTGGGTAAGTTTTGTGAAAGCTGTTACTTGGGCTACACTATATAATAGCATTATAAGGAGTTTCGATTTTCAACAATTCATTGTGCTATTGATTTTTCGGCTGAGAAAGTAAAACCACAAATGAAAGAAAAAAGTGGGAAATTGTCAATTTTGAAACATTTCAACTCCGTCTTGTGAAGCTATATAATACATCCATACGAGGATTTTTGCATTAACTTTATACCTAGGTGCACAGAAATGACAATTAGCAGGCACATTTTATAGTTGACAGTCAAGAAATTGAATAGAAAAACTCCTTAGAACAAATTGTTAAATCACCAACACGGGGCCACAGCATACTAGATATATTTGTGACTTCTATGCCCGAAATCATTACAAATATTGAAATAATGGACAAAATCAGTGACCATAAGGCTATTTTTGTAGAGTTAAAACCTAAGATCCTGAAAATAAACAAAGAAAAGCGTAAAATATACCTACACAACAAGGCAAATTTTAACGGACTACGAGAATATTTAAAGATAGAATTACCAGAATACAAGACAAAAACACTGACAACCGATACGGAGAACACTTGGAAATATTTCTTAAATATTTTACGCGAAGGAATGAAGACGTTCATCCCATCCAAACTCAAATGCGACAGTAAGGAACCTAGATGGTACAACGGGGAAGTCAGATCGGTATTAAGAAGGCAAAGAAAGCTAAAGTCAAATTTCAAAAATAGTTTAAAAAGTGAAGATATATTTTATTTGAATACATCCTCAAAGAAACTAAATGAATGTCGTAGTCAGACGAAAAGTATTATGCGCACAGCACTACACTCTTTTAAATCTGAAATGCTAAGCGAATATCTTGAGGAAAATCCAAAGTCATCCTGGTCCTATATTAGGGATATACAGGGTAAACGTCCAACTGTACATTATTTGAAGACGGAGAACGGAGAAATTATTACGGATAGCGTGAAAAAGGCAAATATTTTAAACCATTTTTTCCAGAGCGTCCACAATAAAAACACAAACACACCTAACGATCCTCCACACCCACTCGGGGAGAACATGAGCGATATTACCCTGACC
This sequence comes from Hetaerina americana, assembly GCF_022747635.1. Classification (NCBI taxonomy): domain Eukaryota; kingdom Metazoa; phylum Arthropoda; class Insecta; order Odonata; family Calopterygidae; genus Hetaerina; species Hetaerina americana. The sequence goes on along the minus strand of NW_027287383.1, from coordinate 506,008 downwards.
AAGCAGGGAATAGAACATTTGCTCCGTAGTATCAAAGCAAACAAAGCACCTGGTCCGGAAGAAATACCTGCTGTAATATTGAACCTGATGATATTGCCCCGTTTTTACACATTGTTTTTCTAAAATCGATAAGGAAGGCGCAGTACCTCGCGACTGGAAACTAGCCCACATAACTCCCATCTATAAAGGCGGCGATAGGGATAAACCAACCAATTACCGACCCATTTCCTTAACATCGATCTCTTGTAAATATTGGGACATTTCATTGTCACTAACATTATGAGATTTCTTGATGATAGGAAAATACTAACCCACAACCAGCATGGATTTAGGAAAAGCAGATCTTGTGAAACACAACTAGGTCTTTTCATTCAAGATATACTTAGATCGGGAGAAAACAACGCACAAGTCGATGCAGTATTCCTAGATTTCAAAAAAGCCTTCGATCAAGTCCCACACAATAAACTGTTTCTCAAGCTTAAATGCTATGGAATCAAAGGGAAAAGTATTAATTGGATTTGAGACTTCTTGTCAAATCGCAAACAAATAGTAGTCATCGATGGGTTGCGCTCAACGGATAGATATGTAACTTCGGGCGTCCCCCAGGGAAGTGTAATAGGGCCTCTTCTGTTCTTAATATACATTAATGATTTAAGCACAAAGGTTAGTAGCAATCTGAGGTTATTTGCTGAACACATGGGGTGGTATACAGGGAAATAAGTTGCCAAATAGATCGCGAGCTACTCTCTGAAGACTTAGACACAATTTCGGAATGGTGCAAGAGATGGAGATAAATACTTAACATAGACAAATGCGCAGTTTTGAAATTTTGGAAGAAAGGAAGTGGGGAACAGGACATAAACTACAAAATAGAGGGTTCAGTACTGACTACTGCCAATCAAGTTAAATATTTGGGGGTAGTTTTAACACCACGCCTTTCATGGGGAGCACATATCAGGACAATATACGGAGTAGCTTTGAAGAAACTCGGCTTAATTAAACGGGTGGTGGGGGGATGTACTGAAAAAGTTAATGAGAGGTGTTAGTTTGCTCTAGTTAGACCTCATTTGGAATATGCCGCAAGTATTTGAGATCCTTGGGAAAAAAATTGGCGAAAAGCATTAGATAAAGTCCAGAGAAAATCCGCTAGATTCGTTAAAAATTGTTATGATAAGAACACAAATATGACAGGTCTCTTAGGGGATTTAAGCTGGGAGCCACTTGAAGTAGGAAGAGCACAAGCGAGACTTAAACTCTTAGAAAGGTTCAGAACAAATGAGTTTAACGATGACACTAAAGGAATTATAATGGCCCCACACTACTTAGGCAGATCAGACCACTAAGATAAAATAAGGGAGATAGAATCCAGTGCAGATAGATTTAAATACTCATTCGTTCCCCGAATAATTAGAAATCACAATAGCAAGATACTAAAGCCACTTTAGGATTATTGAAACATTTAATTTACAAGCCGGAACGAAATTAAACATTGCATAGATATCAGGTATATTTGTAGGTGCATGTGTATGTTAGTTGGTAGTTTGACTGTTTGCATATGTGTAGGGTGTAAGTGTTCTTGCATGAATGCATGCCATGTCTTATTTGTGGATGGTATAAATTTGTGGCTTTTACATGCGGTTTTTCTTCTTTCTTAATTACGGGTGATGTCCTAACACCCCCCGCCACACGACCTTGCAGTGGCTTGCGGGGTATTAATTAAATGTAGATGTAGATGAAATTGATTAAGTCGTTGCGAATCCATCGCCATAATCAACGGAGTATACAATTGCTTCTTTCTCGTAGACGCCGAAGAGTACATTTGCCTCTCGATACTCTTTGAAGCATTGCAAACAACCTCTGTTGGAGTTACGGAGTTATTGCACTGAATGAGGCCACTGATTCGTGGCCTAGCTCTAAACTCGAGATTATGTTAAGCTAATTCTAATGAGATTGGAGTGGGTTCAGTTAACAAGCCTGCAAATCGGTTAATACGAAACCACATTTCGCTAGACTGACTTTGCTCACTTGCGGTCAGGACGCTGGTAAGGATTCTTAGACAAATGGCGCCACGAATTCGGGAGAAGATTAAGCCAGGTTGGTAACTGGCGACATGAGAGGAATGATTTCCGGAAAGGTGGCGTAACCCCGGATTCATCCTTTGAAAGTTTTCTTTGGACAGACGAAATTAAATAAATTTATTTTTTTTTGTTAACAAAGATTCTACTTAAGCTGCTTCTGCTGATCATTAGACGTCGAATATATATTCTGTCAGTCTCTTTTTGCTATAAGTCCAAATAAAGTTAGTTTTTTACTCTAATTAGTTTGGATGCTAATCAAACATTTTGGCAAACATATTGGTATAATTTTTCAACAATTTTAATAAAAATAAATGTCGTTTCGATATTTGCTGTCATGATTTCATCCAACAATTTTGATATCAATGAAATGTTGGAATACAGGTAGGTAGGCACTTTGCTACCGCATTATTACTGATTTTAAATAGGAAGCGATTTACACGCATTGGATTATTAAATAATCGTCTTCTCGTGGGTGCCCTTGGTCGTGTTTGTGATTTTTTTACTTCCACAATTACAGTTAAGAATTTATGAGTTCTTTTGCAATAGTTGCAGCGGGGCATAATTGAATTATATTTTATTATTATTGGGCTCCCTGAATTATCTTTAATTATTGCTCCTTATTTCTTCATCACAAGTAATTCCCATGATCATTATATTGAACCAAATTACTAGCATGACGTAGACGAGGGGTATTATTTCCTTTTTGAAATGAAGTATTTGAGGCCACTCCGGTTATGAAAAATAAAATACAGTAACGGAGGAAGATACACTAATTTAGATCCATACAGACAAAAGTTTGAGAAAGGAGTTCGTATCGGAGAAAGATGTTTATGAGTAAACAGAAAAATACTAAGTTTCCCGGGAGGCAGTCTATCAAAAGGTAACGGATGCATGCATGGAGAGCAAAAGTGCGTTAAAAAAATCGGGGAGAATCATTTATGTCCAGCCTCTTAGTCGAACGTTTCCTAAGTCTTGCGGAAATACTCCCAACTTTTCCAGAAATATCAAATGGCAGGACTTCTCATCAGGATTGACAGATCCTTCGGCTGAGTTCCTGGCTTCAGAATTAATGATGTTTTTTATGTTGACAATAAACGTGGTCTAACTTTTGCGCGGAAATCTACAGTCGGCGCTTTTCGAGACCGAAGGCGTTTCAAGATCTCGAAAGAGATGGCGAGACGTTTCGATTTGAAATTAGCTCTAGAACATCACGAGATTTCCCATAAAGTCAAATATTACCCCCACTTGTTGCACGTGACGCATGAACTCATTTGCAGTACCTTCAGCTCAATAATGGCGGCTTACTAAGTTACCACTGAAGGAGAACACCATGATAGTGGAAATCTCCCCTGAAATTTCCCGAAGAAATTTCCTAACACGATCGCTTAGCGATTGACAGAAGAGTCCTTGGCCTTTCGTTTCCTAGTGGTGATAGAATTTAAATTATGATACATATTTTTACTGGAAACATAAACCGGAGATAAGGGATAAAGCAAGTAAATATGGTCATTTTGAAAAATCTGGTGACTGAGGTTGATAAATCAATGGCAAACTCGTTATTTGGAAACAAGTTAGTCAAAAACTTTAGAATGCGCATTCTTTATTGGGAGGGGGGAGCATATTTCATTAACATCTTTCGTATAACATCAATCATTAGAAACGAGTAGAGCTGCAAACACATACTATATATCGCCTCTTAATTCGGGAGTCAGTGTACTCGAGGGAATAGAAGCGAAAACAACTGTAATCCCGTAAAAATAAGTGGTTAATAAGCAGTCAAAATTTTCCACCAGCAGTACAAATAAACTGGGGATAAGAATAATTATATGAGCTACAAGTTCAGAGAAATTAATTAACAATTAAAAACCGATACACGGGACGAATTCACAGGATGCGATTTCTTCCAGATTCGGTTTACCATTCATTATACTAATTCACATACGCGGTGGTTCATAGCAAATTACTGTTTTTATTTTCAATGCGGAAATATTTCACATGTCACAATTTAGCCTCTTTTTAGTGATATTAAGACAGTTTGCAGTAATAATACCTTAGAAACAAAGCGACTGTGTAAAACAGAAGCAATTAATATATTCTTTTAATGTAATATTCTCAATGTAATTATTTTAATGCGAGAAGAGATTAATATTTCAACATAATTAAGAATGTTATTAGGGATCATTAAAACAATTGATAAGATTAAGACAACTTGATTTTGTTACTGGGGTGGGTCTCAATGTCTGCCTAACCCTGGTTGCAGAAAATAGCGTCTCTGAGCACATTTACCATATTTGTTTTGGCCAATCGAGTTAATTACGTACTTAAGTATCTGCAACAACGTATTTCTGGTTTGTGTAAAACTATTTTCCGAACGTTTGGAAATGTAGTAGCGGATATGAAAGTCAATAGAGCATCAAAAGGCTTAGAATAAGGAGACATTCACTTCGAACACCCCTTCTAAAACAAACGGCCATTGCACTGACACACTCGGTTACGGGAATCCGCTTGTCCATATGAACCAACTCCAGATACTATTAAAAAGTAAGAACTTGCTTTTTTTGGCGAATCGTATCACGATGGAGATCATAACAACATCAAGGGACATAATCAGTGTGGGTGTGCTGTATTTTAGAAATGTGCGGGCAAACTTAATTCAAATCTTATATACTGAATGCTGCTCTAAACAGCTAACTCTTCACAGGGTATCCATGCTAAAAAAATGAAGTATTTGATTATTAGACCATATATCCATAAGCTCCTAATAAATTTTCAAATATAGCCTCTGTTAACCATAGTTAATAAAAATAATACTGGCAGTAGAGTCTTTATTCCTAAAGGTCTCGTCGTAGTCTTTTATTTCATAGAATTCGAGAGTCTCTTAAGCCGAAGAACGAGAAGCAACCTCCAAGGGCGCCTTTATAACATACGCACGCTCTGTGTCACGTAAGTTTTGCGCCAGCAAAAACTTGATTCCTAGAGACTGATGTCCTTCTGAAGCGGACGTTCACTTAAGGCTAAGATTTGTGTAAGGGATCGTGTTTCCAACAGAGAAAGGGTGACAAAATAGGTGACAAAAGTAAGTACGTTATTCACTCAAGGACGGTGGGCAGACTCATTTTTCAGTTACTCTACTAAGATACTCTTCATAGAGCAGAAACAATAATGGGGTGCATACTCTTCCGGATAGGCGTAAATACTGATGCAAAATGAAGTACCGTAACTGCGGAATAATATTTCAATTGTGAGCTTTATTGAAAGAATTTCGACTGAAAATCGGAAATTACATAAATTAAAGGGAAAAAGCGGAGTAAAACGCCGTTATTACATAGTCTCTACTTCCGAAAGCAGTTTGAATTAACCGTAATTGAACAGTTAAATGAGTTTATATATAATTAAGGCTATCGCATTCTGTGGTCTCCGAACTACGATAGCTCATAACCGAATCTATGAGACCGGTTCAGTAAGGCGCTCAAATTTTTACTTTTGTCTTGATGGCTAATCATGACTATAGGTGTTACTACTTTCATTTCAATTCCGATTAAAAATTATACAGCCTTAAATATTTTCCTTAAAAAAGTTCCTTTTCAAATAATGAGTATCAAATTATGTACAATCCATATTTGTTCCAATATAATTGAGCTAATATCTAATGGTAAAAATAACCGAACTTACCTTTAAGACAACTTTATCACATAACGAAATATCTTAAAACTATGACAAACAAGCGAATTCACAATTAACTCAAAGAAAATTGATACCACGAAGACCATTTTTCACCAGCAAATTTAAAATGTAATAATCAAAAGAGAAAAATAATGAATGTAAAATAATAGAAATAATCTTTGCATAAACTGCTCCTACATACCTAAGTAGAACTAGCTTAAATTAAGTGAGGAGGGGAAGATGGTCAACGAAGGAGATTCTAGAAATTCGCGGACTTCGGAGGCACCTTACTTGGAGCTAAGAAAGTTTTGTTTAACTTAATTAGTACGCGTACTTTTATTGAACCGAATAAAAGAGGTGAAAAAACACACACACCCGTTATAATGTGAGGAAAAAAGAATGCTATTTAAAGTTTATACCTCTACGAACTTACCGAAATGCTGTCAGTTGGAAGAAAATATGTCACTTGGAACGTACGATTTTATAAACATGTGCATTATGAGCGTCGTCAGATGACACAGGCCTTCATTGAACGTGGGTTATATCTGTGATTCAATCGACTGCCCTTAAATCGATTCATACATTCATGATAACATGGGCGACTAAGCAATAATCATTAAAAAATCATGTTATCATTTCAAGTCTCCCCGTTATCGTTTTCCCTTATTTAAAGCATTTTAATGTAATTGATTGCTAATTCAAATAGCTCCTCTCGAATATAGCGCACTCTACGAACTTACACGCCGACATGCACTCTAAATTGACGTAAAAAACAGCTGTAGAACGATAACAAAATAAATTAGGATGATGGAACCTAGACGGTTAATAAAAAAAGATGCCACTTCACAGCAAAACTTACCTGACATTAACAAGACGTTGCGCAATCGCGCCATTGCCACTCCGACTACATAATCTGGGAGAAGAAACATCATCGTCTACAGCAGCCTTCTTCCCCCCATCCTCATTAGTCCTCTTGGGGCCTGTTGTACGTTAATGCTTCATCTCTTTGTGGGGCATCCAATATCTCTCCGTCCCTTGGGCTTTTATACGAGAGCTGATTTCGGCAGTCTGCATGAGACCACTCATTCATTGAACATGTTGTTTCTGGTTGAGTCTATACTTATTTAATTTTCCATTGAAAAGATGCCTAGCACCTATCTTACAGACTAATTAGCAATCGATTTTATGAAGTCTTTCACGGAACGGAGAAATTTCACTTCTGCAACTTGGATTTTCAAAAGATTTTTTTGATGGCGTCCAAGATTCACCATTATATAGAAGGGAGCGTACTGCCGCTAGTTTATAAAATTTTCATTTCATTTCTTTCCTCATTTTGCTTTTAGAAATTCTTCCAATTGGCTCCCTTCAATTGCCGAAAAACTACCCGTTCATTTTCGATACCCTGTACGCAGTAACTGGTGAACGATGCATCGCATCCTAAATGTTTCATTTACTTACTACAGACACTGATCACCTTAACCCATTTCAAATCATTGTGAGATTTTTCCGTTAACGCCATCAGATTGATTTTTCATCACACTTTTCAAATTTTAACTCGGTGACTGTTAGTTGCTGTTTATATGTAGACAGCCCTCTGGAGACATTGCCGGTCATTGTTCTACTATTCTGGCCGTAAGCGAAGAGGATAATTTTGAAAAACGTTCATTATAATTCAGTTGTTAAGGAGTTTTTATTTTACATATTGCCATCAGATTATCAGCAGATAGATTAAAGAGTGGGTATGAAAAGCTGCACCCTTTTCTGACTCCTTGAATAATAACAATAAGTTCAAAAGTACTTTAATCTTTATTTCTTAGTTAAATTTAATGTTTTTCTCGTTGAAAGAGGTTCTAATCGCTTCCATTATATGTAGCGGGAATCCAATGTCCTATAATACCCTCACTTACTACCTTGATCAAAAAGTTCCCGGAATAACCACCGTGTGGCGCTCCCATCGTTCCGATTTGAGTTCTGTTTTTTTTGTTAAATTGGTACATCTGTTGTTGATATTCCCTTTAAATCTTAGTGTCATAACTTGACATTTGCAAAAGTTACGTAGCCAAGAGTACATCTATCTCTGTGTGTGTTGGCGATTTTTTACAATTTCAGAAATGGATTTAAATTTGCAACAACGAACTTGTATTAAATTTTGCGTAAAAAACGGATTTAGTGGCGCACGGACGTTGGAAATGTTGGAAAAGTGTTTCGGCAACGATTCTCTAAAAAAAACGGTCGTTTACCAGTGGCACGAGCGGTTCAGAAGTGGTCGTGAGTCAATCGAAGATGATGAACGCAGTGGCAGACCATCGACATCGAAAGTCGGTGAAAAAATTGATAAAGTAAAAGAAATGTTGGTCAATAACCGCAAATTAACCATCAGAGAAATAGCGGAGGACTTGAACATTGCCTATGGATCCGCCCAAGACATTGTGGTTAATGATTTGGGTTTCCGTCGTGTAGCAGCAAAGTAAAGACCTCAATTTCATGCAAAAAAGAGACCGTGTTGACGTCGCAAAAGACATGATTTGCGAGGCTGAATCCGATCCCACATTCATCAAAAGGATCATTACTGGAGACGAGACGTGGGTTTATGAGTACGACACGCAATCCAGACATCAGGCAAGTGAATGGCGTTCACCAAATGAGCCGAGACCAAAAAAACCACGTCGTTTTCAGTCAAAAAAGAAGGCAATGCTGACGGTTTTCATGGATTACAACGGTGTAGTGCATCATGAATTTTTGCCAGAAGGCCAGACAGTAAACAAAGAGTATTATTTGGGCGTTATGAGACGTTTGCGTGAAGCAATTCGCCGAAAGAGACCAGAAATGTGGGCAGAAAACTCGTGGATTTTGCACCATGATAACGCACCGTCGCACAGTGCTATCATTATTCGTAATTTTTTGACGAAAAATGCAACAAATACCATCCAACAGCCACCGAATTCACCTGATTTGGCTCCCTGTGACTTCTTTCTGTTCAATCGAGTTAAAAAACCATTACGGGGAACGCGTTTTAGCAGCCGAGAGGAAGTAATGGAAAAATCGCAGGAAGCACTGATGGACATACCGAACACCGAATATAAAAAATGTTTCGAGGATTGGATCAAGCGCTGGCATAAGTGTGTTGCAGTCGATGGGGATTACTTTGAAGGGGACAATATAGATTTAGATGAATAAACTTGTATTTTTAATTTTCTGAATAAATTCCGGGAAATTTTTGATCAAGGTAGTATATGATAGAAGAAACGTCCACGTGTATTACTTTTCAAATAATATAATTCCGGCGATTTTTGAAATAAATTAAAAGGAAACAAGCAATGCCACTGAAAACGATTTTCCTCACAAACCAAAAAAATTTAAAAAGAAAAAAAAATAATGTACGCTTCCTTCGTACGGTCTACGCATTATGCGATAACATTTCCGAATCTCAATCCCAAATCCAATCAGGTACAAGAAATGAAGCACATAGAAACGGAAAAATAGCGACAAAAACGTTAAAGTTGACAACAGAGCAATATTTTTACGGCGTCTACGTACATACCTACGCTTGTTATATTCTCATTATTATTAAGAGCGGTCTACCCGCTTCGGGTAGGTTTTTCATGGATCTTGGCAAAACACCCTATTGTAGCCGTAAACTTTGATTAACACGACACAAAAAATTTTCTTAAATCCCATATCACATATTACAGTGACTCGTTCTTTAGCTTTGCTTAATTTCTAACTCCCATCATTCCATCCAAAATGCCTATTCATTTCTGCTCTCTACCCCGCCTTCTCAGTTTTATCCCATCCACCTATCCCATGGGATGCGGTCTTCAGCATCCCATTGCCTCTTAGCATCTCCTGCATCCACTTACCCTGCCTTCGAATTTCACTTTCGTTTAAAATGTAGCAATTTTAATTAATGCTATCTGAAATCATGCCAACATGTACGACGTATGTGTAGATCAGAAGTTCCCTCTTCTATAATCCTAGATGAGGACACTCAAAGAACTACCCCGAACAGTATTTTCGGTAAATTTAAGTGGCCCATTAAATTTCATTAACGAAGAAAAAGGTCATATCATAGGCATTTATGTGACCGAATCCAACTTACATGGGAGTGTTGAAGTACTCGTGCAAAAATGACATGCGATCCGTCCAGCGCCACTTCGCTCTCTTGGTTGCATTCGAGTTGTCGGCTTCCATGTTCCTCTTCTGTCTTCGGTAGACACTCCTCAAGATGTTCCACTTGTCGTGACACTGTATTTCTACAAGTGAACCAATAAATAAAATTAGTGCGAGTAATTTTAGAAATAAGATGTTTAATTTTAATTTTACGGGTTTTATCCTAAAATATTCACCTTGCCTCACATTTTAATTGTTAATTAAAGCTATATCAGCCAATTACCTAAGAATATATCGTTTGTTCTTTCATAGCTCCTGTGCTCACACACATTTTTTGAACAATTACTTTTAAATGAGGTATTTACATAAGCATTGAGGGTGTATATGTGTGAGTTGATATCACATTAAAATTTGGCAATTTCCTTATTTATATACACGCAGAATTAAGTTTTACTAAATTGTATGCAGAAGAAATGTTAAGATTAGAATGGGGAGGGAAGCATACTTTGTGAAATAAATGTGGGCAGTGAGATAATTAAGACAGGTTTACCCTAGGCCTAGCATTAGTGAGTCAGAAAGCCTTCGGATTTCATTTACTATCGTATGCTTTAAAGGAACAGTGCACGGGATATGGAACGAAGGTTAACCACAAGACAACAAAAGTAATAAGATTCTCGAGAATTAGGAAAGCCCAGTAAACAGTACAAAATGGGCACAGCGATGGAAATGTTAGGAAAATTGAGATAGAAAAAGAAGCATTTAGCAGAAGAAAGTATTGATGACAGGTACACTTTCTACATATGTGAAGAATATAGTAGTAAATACTTTAATATTGAGCGTAAAACTTTATGGATTCGACACCTGGCCTTTGAGGCAAGATGTTTGGCATAAATTGTAGGTTTTTGAGATGTGGGTACTCCAAAGAATGGAGAAAATACTTTGGACAAGGTGGATGCCGAACACAGAGGTTTTAAATAGGGTGAGCAAGGAGTAAAAGTTGCTGGATGGAGTTAATATTTGAAGGCAGTGAGATGCTGAATGCTGTGATACGAAGAACGGAGAACGTGGTGTACGTAGAGGAAGAAAGAGATTTGGGATTCTAGACATCATGAAGACGGTTAGAAGTTACGAAGAAATGAAGAAAGAAATATAATGTAGGGCAGATATAGAAAGTGCTTGTTTTAAGTAGAATTAAATATGAGTTTGGGACAGTCCAAAACATACCTTTCTATAGCTCGAATACTCTGAATGAATAGCTCCAGAATTTCTTGTAGTTGGTTCACGTTTTCAGACAGGCATACATTATGAAGACTTCCACTTGGGTAATATTACTGTCAACTATTTTAGCATCTTTTTACATGAGAATGAGGAATGCTGCTTATTCAATGAGTGCACACTCACATCATAATCATTTGTAGTTAAAGTCAACCTGAATACGCAGGAAAATTGGCCAGAGAAACTGTAGTCACACGAAGACAATTAACTCGGATGGAGAACCCGGAAGTGCAGAGACAAGCAGTTTAACGCCTCGGAAACCTTCGTACGAATGTGTAGTTAAAATATTTAACTCGAACTAAAAAATATCCAAATGAAATTGTGCCATTCAGAGTACTCAATCTAGTATGCAAGGTAAGTCGCAAAAGAAATGCAATTGAATTTCCCGCGCCGATCCTATTGGTCGGAGTGGCATCGAACCACTTGAAGTAGGTTGGGGGACGCTATACTTTGCCGCGAAACTGGTCTCGGTGCTCCAACCGAGCGGAACTTTCAAGTGACCTTTTGCAACGTACTGAAAATGAACGTCATTATTTGGGCAACGTCGCCGATAATGAAACCTGGGTTTTAGAATACGACCCAGAAACCAAACGCCAAAGGTCTGAGAGGCACACCGCCCAGTCCCCCAAGCCCAAAAAGGTAAGGATGAGCTAATCAAAAGTGAAAACAATGTTCACTGTCTTTTTCGTCAGTAAAGATTTTTGTCCCTCAAGGACAGACAGTTAACGCTACCTACTGCATGTACGAAGGGGGACCCAAAAGTAACGGGAATTGGGCTGCGGTGGGGAGCGAGAGTGGGGGAAGCCTTTGTTTGGCCGGTCGTACGTCAGGCTCACGCCACCTGCGTCAGCATGCGCAGCGCCGTCGCTGTGACTGGATCGGTCCGTCCGTGAGAGCTGTTTCAGTGAAATAACGTTTTTCATTTCGGCGAAAAACGTGATGGCGGATTATCAAGAGCAACGCGCTGCAGTGAAATTTTGTTTCCTGTTCGGGAAATCGGCCGCGGAGACTATTGTAATGCGTAAGACTGCTTATGGGGAAGCTGCCCTAAGCAAAACCAGGGTCTACGAGTGATTTACACGTTTTAAAAATGTAGAAATGTTAATTGAAGACCAGCCCCGTTCAGGCCGCCCATCAACATCAAGAACTGACGACAACGTCGACAAAATCAATGCCCTCATTCGTGACGACCGTCGCAGAACCATTGATCAACACTGTGAGATATCTGGAGTGTCCAGGAGTTCAATTCAGAGGATTCTATCTGAAGATTTGCATATGAAAAGGGTTGCAGCCAAATTTGTCCCTCGCAATCTCACTAACGTGCAAAGGGAGCGTCGAATTCAGGCATGTTTTGAGCTTCAATATCAGCTCGAAGAGGACCCTGATTTTTTTCCAAGGTGATTACTGGTGATGAATCGTGGTGCTTTGGATACAATCCTGAAACAAAGCAGTAAACAAGCCAATGGAATACAGCTGGCTGTCCTCGTCCAAAAAAAGCTCACCAAGTGAAATCAAAAATCAAGACAATGCTCATTTGTTTCTTTGATTGCAGAGGTATTGTGCACTCGGAGTTCGTTACTCGGGTCAAACTATCAACCAGAAGTTTTACCTGGAGGTTTTGAAGAGATTGAGGGAGAGTATCCGGAAGAAAAGAGCAGATCTTTGGCACACAGGCGACTAGTTCTTTCATCATGACAACGCGCCGGCTCATACTGCCCTCTCCGTGATGCAGTTTTTGACAAAAAATGGCATGAAATCGATTATCTCTCCCCCTACTCACCAGATTTAGCTCCCAGTGACTCCTTTCTGTTCCCCAGACTCAAAAGGGACATGAAAGGAAAGCGTTTTGACACTGTCTAGGGGGTAAATCAAAAATCGCTAGAAGGCCTAAAGGACATCCCAATAAATGAAATTCATAAATGTTTCGAACAATGGAAGCATTGTTCGGAGAAGTGCATTGTGGTCAAAGGGAAATACTTTGAAGGTGAACAAAATTTAATGTAAATATATTGAGAACTAAGAATCTGACAACATTCCTGTTATTTTTGGGTCCCCCCTCGTATGTGCTGGAAACACTCCGGAAAAGGGTCATCAGGATGAGAAATGACATCTCCACTACCTGGCAATTCCATCACGACAACGCGCCCCGCCACAACGCGCTACGAGGACGTAAGTTCCTGGCCAAACACCAGGTCCCAACCCTGCCCCAACCCCCCTATAGTCCTGACGTCGCCGCAGAAGACTTTTTTTGTTGTCTCGGATTAAAGCAGCCCTGAAAGGAACCCATTTTTCGTCCATAGAAGAGATCCAATCAGCCTTGACGAAGACCTTGCGAGAGGTCTCCGAAGACGCCTTCCAGGGCGTGTACCGGTATTGGCAGAGTTGCTGGACAAATGTGTAGAGGCCCGAGGACAGTATTTTGAAGAATTTTAAGCGTGTGCGCAAATCTGTTCCATAAATTACTTAATTAAATAATTGCATTTCTTTTGGAACTCATCCTGTATACCTTGTGAAATTTTTGAGAAAACAAGTTTTAACAATTAACATCATTTCTAGATACCTTATTTTAGGATATTTTATTCCCTTTTCAATGTACATCTTCAGAAATTTATTCTGGCTTGCCCATAGCTGTAGTGTACCTTACAGCAGAAAGCAGAATGACCACAAATAATTACCTCCAACCTATTTGTAGATTACCCAAGTAAATTAATATTTGTCCATTCATTAATCCATACCTGCATTGAAAAGGACCAATGACCTCATTTTATGAAACTAATAATACATTTTCCTTCACTTAGTATTTAATTTAATTCTTCTCTTGTAAAGTTTAAAATATTGAGAAGTTAAAACTTACATTTAATTCAATTCTCAATTTGAGATTTTAAAAACTAATTTCTGCCATTAGCTTTTTTTCAGGCGCGCTTTTTTCTGCCATTAACTTTTAGATCAGCCGCGCGAGATCAAACCAAAAGGAGGACTACGGATAGGTTAGGAAATACCTGTACCATGGAGCTTGATGCTACATGGAATAGTATTTTACTATATTAATTAATAGATATGAAAGAATGTCATTACCAGAATCTTCACTAAAATAGAGGACTCGAATATACATTGCACAATCAAGGAATCAAAAAAGAAACGCATGTAATAATCATGTATATTAGGGAAATTTCACATTTTCGAACGAAATGCTGGACTTTTTTACCCATCTGCAACACTCGCTGTATTGTACGCTTGAGACTAACATTTTTCACGAGTTATTTTGAAATGAAAACGAACAGTATTAACGGTGAGCCTAGGAACGGTCTAAATTATGGCATTTTATGAAATAAGTCAACGAACAGCTAGCAACATTAGAATAATTTCTTCCTTGCCTGCAGATAGCTACTAACTTAAGGGTAAAGAAGCAAGTTGTCTTCAGGCTAACTACAGCCGGAAATCGCTTCATTAAAACATGAATACGCAGCATGCTTTTCTACGAAGATGAGGCATGGCATGGGCAGAAGAAAAAACAGGGAACATTGGAAGTGAGGCGAAATACTGAGAAGTACGAAGCTCAATTAGACGAATTGAAACAGATGAGTTCTATGAAGCGAAGGATAGAAAGAAATTGAGTAAAAATTCTGAAGCAGATAATCGTCCAGGAAAGAACAGAAATAACTATTGATATAGATCCCGAGTGAGTAATAGGAATTAAAATATGACATTCGTAAAAGAGAAGAAAAAATAATTCGGACGAGGTTTGTCGATAGCAAAATTTGAGGGACTAAGCTGGGTTCAACCAATCTTCGAATTTATAGTCAGAGGAGAAAACAAATAATTATTTGAATGACATATCACGGCAGCCCTAATACGCGAAATTGACAACCAGCGCGTGCGTGACCAGAAAATGATATGCCAGTAAACTTTATTGTCTTATTCCCAGGATGCACGATATTCATTCCTGATATCAATTGTTAAATTTTGGCGAAAAACGGAATTAAATTCGCGGAACAACATATAATTATAATATTTTCGCCTTCTTGTTGAATTATAAGTATATATTAGATTCAACGCAATGTATTTGCTGCAACTACAGTAGCAATATAAAAAAGCGCAACACGTTTCTGTGAGTATTCTGATAGTGTGGCAAATGTGCACCTCGCGTGCTCATTGAGACTATCGAGACCAGTTTCCTTAGCACGCAAGTGTTTTGGAGAGAGGAAATGAGAATTTGTCGTGAACTACGACTTCCCACGTCCTTAAGGAAATAGCTAACCTTCGCCCTAAATGTCTTATACATGGTGATATTCAAAGATTTGAAATTGATTCACTAGAAAATGAATTCATTAATGTGATTCCTTAATGAAGTTGTTCGTGTATGAAAAACATTTATACATTGGTGCATCAGAAAGAAATAAGACTTGTATACATCTATTTTATGTTGCGACCAAAATATCTCCTTAAATTGCCTTCCAAACAAAATCCTGGTCGTGCCTTCTTCTCCAAACCGTCCAAGTCAATTAAATCCCAAATGATCAATCGAAGTTATTAAGTATCAAAAATATTTTAAGAATAAGGAATTAAAAAGCTCACACACCCAATATCTACAATCCGGAGGTAGATTTAATATGAATGAGTTACTCAACCACCCTATTCGACAAAGATACAAGACTGGAAGTTCTTGGGGCGAATGTGAATTTCCTATTTCTCAAAACGTATTATAATCCTCCCATCCACGACACACACATTCGAGAATTAATTTCACTTGATATCAAACTGATCCATGCTGAATACTTGCTTTGAAATAAAGTAAAATAACTTCATAGTCTACGATAGAAAAGAAGCGCATCGGGGCCCTGAATGGTCGCCTCTCCTTAGGATGGGGCCGAACTATATTTCCCTTACCTATAGCTAAATCTCGGGCCGGATAATTTCCCACTGCAACTGATTTTAAAAATACTAGCTCGCTGAGTGTAATTCAATGACGGAGATTCGCACAGATGGGCAAATACTGGATCAGCACAATGGAAAACGGAATGGAGGGTTCGAAAAAACATTTCGTGGGAACGGGGAAAACTCTCGGGCGCAAGAAGCTTCATCACGACCCTTTAGCAAGGCAGAAAAACGCCGAACACCCGCACCTCGCGGTTCCAAATAATAAAAGCGGGACGATTCCGCGTAGCCTCATTCCGCCTGCAGACAGTGGGAGGGGTCCGAGTGCAGTCGACGGACGTATTTTTCGCTAAAGGTAAAAGGAAAAAAAATTCTGTCGCGGTTTAGGCGAGCACACACTTCGAGTATCCACGCCACTGCAAAACCGCAAACGGAAGTCCGCCATGGCCTCGCTCCATCGGGAAAGGTTTCGCGACGTGCATTACTGACCCGTTGAATTGAAGCGTTTCGATGGGGATAAAATATATTTAGAGGCCCGGGCGGATACTAACACCTCATAGATAACGGCATAGTAACCCTATTCTTCGCATATCCATCGAGTCGAAGAGTAGAGGAAGGAAGCAACATTACTGCCTACGAGGAAAAAGAAATATCTCTTGGAGATATCATATAAGGCGGTTACAGGACTACAGTATTAGAAAAAATAATTAACGGAAAAAGTACCGCAGGGCTATACTGGAACAACACAATATATCTGGTAGATGGATTAGGATAACGAGATATATGGACTGATGTAGGGAGTTACGAAGAAGAAGACGCCAGCTATATATGAGTGTAATTAAGAAAAACTGGAATAGAGGGATGCAACAAAACAATTACTGGAATAAACACTACAGAAAATTATAATGGGCTACACCAAATGAACACGACCTCAAAAATCATTAGCTTTTCTTCTGAATTCATTATTTTTTCACTCAATGATCGATAGATTTCTTCTTGGGGTGAATCTCCTTAAGGCATTCTGCAGATCAGTGAAACTTTCCCTGTCGTGTATCAAAAGAAAACTTTTGCCGTCTCATGATCTAATATTGGACAGTCATGACTTCTCCCTAGTCGTACCTTTATTCACACCACCTACTTTCCCCATCACGATGAACTGCAGTGGTACTTTTGGTTCCCCACCACGTGCCCTAAATTCCTTGTTGAATCTATCATTGTTTTGAATGCTTTGTTAATATCGACTCCCTTTCTTACACCACTTACGTATTTCATACTCTTCATCGTGTACTCTCTCACAGTAAATGCCATTTGCTACACGAAGTTGACACCTCATATTACAATATCTCATTCTTTAGCTCTGCATACATGTTACCTCCCTAAAATCCATCGAAAATGTCTTCTTACCCCTCTACCTCACATTCCCAGCATTCTCCTCTTCAGCATCCCACTGCCTATCAGTATCTTTTACATCTACTTGTCTTCTTTGAATTTCTCCCTATAGTCGTCTCTCTTCCCTCACCCTGCCCAGAAATGCATCGATTGTTCTCCTCTCCGTCCATTTTACTTTTTCATTTTTATCAACCCCCACATCTAAAAGGCTTACAATCTACCATTATCCTCTTGACGATCATGTTGTCGACCCATAAAAAAACCAAGCTCCATATCAAAGATTTCACTAGTCTTTTCTTTAAATTTTCACTTAAGGTGCCTCCGTCCAACCCCTGCCTCGTTGTAAACGTTTCCCTACCTAATGAAATTCTTCTTTTCATGTCCTTTCCTCTTTGCCCATCCTCCTCCAAAATACTTCCTAGTTATGTTGACAATAATTCCTACTTAGGTGAACTTCTGCGCACCTGTTCTTGTTCATCTCCCTCAACTTTAATGTTTATCTTAATATTCCTATTCATTCATGATATCATTACCAACGATTAAAAAAAAATTATTCTCATCCCATACCTATAACACTTACTACACAAGACGCCAAATAATAATTTTAACCCTTCGCCTGACTGACTAACCAACGCCTACTCAACCGTAAACCTCCCTTATTAGAAGAGTTACTCACAAACACTTTTATCACTCCAGCCAACAGTCCTTCCCATGCGTCTCTTACCATTTCCTCCTCATACGATATATATTGAAAAGAACCAGTGATAGAGACATACTTGTCTTACTCCCCTGCATGGCACCATATATTCTGACTCTCCATTCGCTATCTTCACCTGTACAATCTGAAACATATAACAGGATCCGATAAGACATATAACCTTCTACTTCTATCTTCCGTAAAATTTTCGTAAATTGAGCTCAGTTTACTCTGTCAAAAACTAAAACAGTTCTAAAAATCCACCGAGAATACAAATACGCTCTTGCTATACTCTTACGTTCCTTTCTACTGGTGACTTCAAAATTGCTATGGCATCACTAACACCCATCTTAATCCCCTTTATACACCCAAATTAATCTTTTCCGATGTACTATTTTGCTATCTTTCCATAATTCATTTTAATTCCTTAAAAATATCTTTTCCAAAGGAGAAATAAAACTTAGACTCCTTTAGACCTTAGAATACAATTGTGATGCATTTTTCAGTTTCGTAGATTTTGAGAAAGTGTTTCATAGAGTAAATTAGGTGGGTATAATGAATGCATTGCAGAAAATAAGAGTAGATTAGCGGGACCAGGACAAATCTGCACCCTGTACAAGTTACAGACAGCTAAGATGCGAGTGGCACATGGAGAGTTGGGATGGGCAATTTTATTGAGAGGGATAAGGCAGGGTTGTCCATTATTACCTGTACCGGTGGACAATTCATAATATCAGTTAGGTTTGTTGATGATCAAGATTTATTTAGTCGGTCAGCCAAGGGGTCGCAAACATTACTGACCGTAGTGGAAAGGCAGTGCAATAGGTTTGGGATGGGGATATATACAAATAAATAAAGAGGAAGGCTAAGTTAAATATTGAAATAAAAGTTAATAACTAGAGCAGTTAGCAGATCTTGGAAGTGTTCTGGACCAAAATGGTCAAAAGCAGTAAGGACATAAGGAGAAGAATTATGTTAGGCAAAGATGCTATCACGAGATGGGAATTGATGGCTGGCACGTTGAGTACGGATGCTAAGAAAATGCTCGTTGAAACTTTCATATGTAGCGTAGTTATGAAAGGCGCGGAAATATGGGCAATGAATCAGGATGATGGGTGTAGATTGGAGGCTTTTGAAAAGTGGCTGTGGAGAAGGTTGGAGAAGGTGAAATGGACCAAAAGGAAAATAAATGAGGAAGTGCTAGCTATGGTGGAGAGGAGAGGGGAGCGCTGGGAGAAATCATTAGGAAATAGGAAAAATGGATGGAGAGCATATTGAATGGCAGTGGAATGTTGAAGACTGTGAGAGCTGGGTAAACGTTGGCGAAAAAAGGAGGGGAAGGAAGAGTACAGGCATATTATATGGAATGAAGGGAGGACAGATATATATATATATATATATATATATATATATATATATATATATATATATATATACATATATATATATATACATATATATATATATATATATATACGAAGTTGAAGAGTGACTTAATGAAGTGTTCAATGCCAGGTTTTGTATTTTTGTTCGGAGAGACAAGGTAACGCATTGATGCACAATTTCTTTGGCTATCTCCACCCAAAACATTCCTTAACCGGTGGAATACACATAATAAAATAATATAGGTACCAATCGAACAGTATTCCGGCCTGTCCGGTCTTTCTCCCTCATAAATGCTACGATTTTGTTCGTTTTTGCTCTTTTTTCCTCGTTTCACCAAATTACTGATTGATTCTCCGAGAATGTTAGCCATATATTGGAATGAAGTTACTATGGAAACAGAAAATATTTAGCACAAATTTTAGTTGAATATCCGCAGTGTTTCTTCCAGATGACCTAGCCACAGATCATAAATGTTTAGCATATACTTGAATACATACTGAACTTCCCTTGACACAATGTATAGGGAATACAAAGATTTCCCCTTCTATTAGGAATATTCCGTTTGATACGTCTCAGATTCCATAACAGGAACTACCTTTGCTACTGCCATCAAGATCTGCACCGATAGCGGCTCCTGGCAGACTTGACCCCAGACCCTTCTGCGCACGCCGCCGGGACCCCCCTACTCGTCGCGCCTAGAGCGGCACTCGACTCGGAGCCGAGTCCGGCCTGCAGCACGACCCCTCATGCGCCATCCATTTTCAAGGCTAGACCAAATGGGCCGACCAGGCATGTTTCCATCGCCTTTGATACAATAAAGCACAGATTTGGTGACGAAATTTGAGAAAAAAATAGATTTCGGGGAGATCGTAAAATTAAAAAAATAGTACGAATTAACAGAGGCAAATTTATAGGAAAAATTAGCCAGAAAAATTTTCGCTGCATGATAAAAAATATCAAGCCTAAAAGAAAAGTAACTGGTCTCCTAAATATGGTATCTCTATAATGACAAATGCCAAAAGCTCTGTTCGTTCTATCTGGCTGTTTTTGTTATTTACACAACAACCATTAAATAAGAAGTAAGCAATATTACCCCTTGCTACAGGCACCCTATTTTTTATTCGTTGAAATTGATTTGTATTGTCATTTAATGCTTAATATGATAGGCGCAAAGAAATTACGTCAGAATACGCCAGGAATCAAATAAGTACTTATCAGCAATCCAAGGCCCTAATATTCCGAGGAAAAGAAGCCACACAAATCCTTTTTCTTTTCTTGCATTTAATAAAAGAAAGGCGATAGAAAACTCTCAGGTAAGCTCTTCCAGGGATCTCAACGGAATACTGAAGATGGACTGAATCGGAAGATTGCGTAAATATTTTCATGAATAAGCTGTTTGACGACAGATTGCCTAGCTACTTCAGCAACGTCATCCGAAAAAGCACAGATTTAATTGGAAGTGAAAATGAGTGAATCAAAAAATCGGAAAAAATAACACCAATCAAATAAGCATAAAGTTAAAATCATCACTTATTAATGTGAAAATTGGATCAGGAAATAATCAATTGGTGACGCCTATGCTTGGCGTTTCACGGCCCCCAGGTAGGATTCTCCATTTCACTCTATCTCCCTAAGGTGAACACATCACTACGCATTTCCATTTCTTCCCTCTCAAACGTACCGTCTCTCACTGTGTTCATTGTCCTATCCGCGCTACTTTTTATTTCCCTATATCTCTCTCACCTAAATACACTCCCACCTGTAAGGGTGTGTCATCACGCTGGTGCACCAAACTTCAGAAAATTTAAGTAAAATCAAACGAAGTCGGATAATGGCACTTTCAAAGGAATTTTCAAACTGAGCACATCACAACCGATCCAAGAAGTGGAAGATCATCACCCACGATCGATGCTGCCACAGTGGAGAAAGTGGAGTGCTTTATCTATTAGATCTTAGGGCTGAAGACAATCATCCGAATGATCATAAGAATGAACTTAGTTACGACAGCTTGTAAAATATTATCCACGAAGAAATGCACAAGTCAAAGATGTCAGCACGCTGGTTTCCACGTCTACTAACCCCTTTTCAGAAGCAAACACGGCGCGACCTGTCTAGGTAGATATTGAATCTTTTGGAACAAGACGAAGAGGATATTTTTTGTCGTTTGGTAGCAATAGATGAATCTTGGATGTTTTAATATGATCCAGAAACCAAAGAGATGAGCAAGGACTGGAAGCACAGCGACTCTCCGCCCCTCATGAAGGCTAAGATGCAGAAATCTGCAGGGAAGGTCTGCCTGCCTGAAGAGCTGCCTGTTTTTTTGGAAGTGTCATTTTAACAGACTACCTGGAGAAGGGTCAAGCCATCACTGGTGCCTATCACTGCATACTGCTAAACAAATTGTACGATGCTCTGAAAAAGAAATGGACGCGGTATGATCAGCAAAGGCATCAGTCTTCTTGGCGACAATGCTCCTTCTTACTCATATCGCGGAATCAACGCAATGTGGCATTGAAATTTTGCCTTATTCTTCTGATCTCGCCGCAAGCAACCTTTTTTTATCCCCAGAACTCAAAAACCCATGGCGGGGGGATATAGTAATAATTAAAATTTTCGATATCCCCTCGTAAAATTACAGAGATTGGGCGCATAACAGAAAGATTTAAGATGTAATTTGGTACACGAACAAGGGATCAGAATAACTTCCCCCGACCACGCTAGAGGAAAATTATTTCGTGATAAGTAGCCTGGTGTCTAATCAATCACCCCGGGACATACCATCTTGCAGGATAACATCCACATAAGTATAAAATAATTTCGAATTTCCGCGTCTTTGGTCAAGTTTCTCTTTAAAAAGACGAGAACATCATGAAGCATTTGAGCAAAAGCTATTATCCGTGAAAGATTAAGTAAAGTTTATGCTATGTAAACCTAGATAGGCTCACATACTAATTTCTATCCCTCAATACTTGCTAACCGAAAATTCAGTTTATGAAAGGAGAAAGGTTAGTCGTAGTATACGCTAGCCTCCAACGAGGACGGCGAGAGCGTGAGTCTCGGTGCGAACGAAGACAAATTGCATTTTGTCTGTAGTGTGAGTATGGCATAGCGAAGTTTTGAGGGTGGTAAGTTTTTGTCGCGATGTAAAGGTGTACTAGCAGAGGTTCTCCAACCCTCAAACGACCAATAAAATCGATGTATTTCCTAACGTATACGCGACGTTTTGAATTATCCTTGCGATGCCAGTATCAGTTTTAAACGGATATCGTAGTTTTTCGTCGAATCTCATAGAAAACGGATCTACGGCTGTCGTGAGACTGATTTCCCTTGCAGTGTTGTTAATTGAATAATAAATAGCATCTGAGGTTGACTTTTCAGAAGCCTTGTTGAAGTTTGTCGACAATGCGCAGATGGTTTCACGTTGTCAAACAAAATTTAACCATAAATAATTTTGTCAGCGCGGTTATCTGTGTTCAGTTTTGACGTATTTCAGGAATTTTAAAAACCTACTAGAAACAAATGCTTTCTATTTTGTTCAAGATTATTTTTTATTCCTGGAGGCCAGATCGTACAGTGAATCACGTCGTTGCACTGCGTCGATTAGACGACACACTTCCTCTGTAAAAACTAACGCCAACGCTACTGCAAGCTTTGTTAAGGAATGATATCCTTTCTCGAGAGTTCCTCCCCGTAGCACTGCTTTGAAGCATTTCAAGAGAGCCCTCTATGACATTTCTTGCCACCCTTGTCGAGAATAAGCGATACTCTTCATTGGCAGAGTAAAATTGAGCACCTAGCACGGTTAAACACTCACCGGTTTTTCCACCACCCACCACTTCTGCTACCTCCTTCCAGCATTGGTTCAGAGCGATCCGATTTTTGTACTCCCCAGACGCCGGATTGTACAACGAATCACGTCGTTTCACTGCGTCGATTAGACGACCCACCTCCTCCGCGGTCCATACCACTTCTGCCATAGCAAATATCTATTATTGGCACTCGAATAACATTGCAAAGCACGATACAAGCGAACAGAGCAAGGAACGTGAACAAGAAATCGTTGGCAGCCCAACAACGTTTTATGCGCGCGCACGCCCCTGCAAACTTGCTCGAACGGTTCGACGAACCGGATAAAGCAGTCGCAGGTAGTTCTACGACGAAGCAGAGGCGCCAGCACCGCCGTCCAGCGGACAACCCAAAACGGTCGAATGAGGGCGCGGGAACGAACGCGATCTTGCTCGACGTAGTTCGCTATGGGGTCGCGCGAGGGCAGGCTCCTTGGAATTCATGAACGGAACGCGATTCGATGATGATCAATCGCGCTGGAATCATCTGAAAATCGAAGCTGAACTGCTTCATGGATGAATCGTACTAGCACCAGTGGGCAATGCTTTCTGAAGAGAATTTTCATTTTCAATGCGACAGAAATCGTCATAGTACCCTGCGAGCCACCGGGAAAGTGTGTGGCATACGCCAGGCATGCACAGCTCACGAACCGACTAAGTCACGCACCATGCATGAGCCTCATTACAGAAAACGCTTTGGCATGCAATGAACTAGTAAGCACTTATCAGAAACAAGGGCAGTATACAGACAAATAGGCATATCGTGCTAAATCTTCTTAAAGACAGTGACAATTTAATTTACTTTTGAAATAATTACGCATTAAATAATTTAATGTCTTTACACTTTCAATATTTAATCAAGATATGGGTACACGAATAGGAAACACGTGAGTTGACTGGAGATTTGGGAGCCCCTCAGATGGGGGTGGACAATTCTAAAGAGTTATATACTGGGGACTAGGTTGTACTGGATGAAAACTATTTCAACAACATGGATTACATTTGGTGCCGTGGATACCTACTTCTTAAAATACCATTTACAGGCCGTCATTTATACCACAATTTCAAATGCACCTGCAGTACGTATTAAGAATAAATGATGCTGGAAACGGGATAGTTATTCATCATTGAGTCTTTAAAACTTATTATAATATATTAACCACTACAGGAAATCCACAAATTTTCCAGAATAGTCAATTTCGTCCGTATTAAAAATGTTATTCATCAATCTCATTCTGAAGTGCTTCAAGAATAGTAAATACAGAGTTGGATGAAGAAAATATTATTCTAGCCTATGGATATTTTACTACAATTTGCGGTGAGGGCATTCCTAAGCACCCTTGTTCAGAATATTACCCCTAACCAACTCTGGAAAAGCAAAATTTACGGTAAAACGAGCTGATTATCGACGACTTCACCTCAAGGCATTGAGGTATTCGTGCAAAGATTCCACGCATAAAACTTATGGTAAATATGAAACCGCATTTTCTAGCGAGATAAATGATTTCTCCAAGTGATACTCATTCGGCCGGATTCTGTATTATTTTTTATCGTCCCTTTTGCTTTTTCTCTAAGATACCGATTGATCACTGATTCATAAACGACTCATCCAGAGCACACCCCTAAAAGGTACTGATGAGTATTGGCTGAATATGACTGATTGAAATAGCTATGATATTTTATCAAATTATTTATCTGCGAATATTCCCATCGCGAGAAACAAAAACATTAACTTTTTTACCCTGAACAAGGCAGAAAAAATATATCATATTTTGAATTCTATTAATGAAGGGCGAATTATGAGATGAGGATCTACGTATCATGCGCAATTTACTAACATGATGCAGAATATTAGCTTCAGTTCAAGTCGGATCACACTGAGAAAATAAAAGCGACCTCGAATCAAAAGCATCCTAGTGGAAATATTTCGCCTCTAAATTTTCTTGAAGGCCGAGGTCTCTGGTTTGAACGTAATGCAATGGCGCATTTTATTCTTATATAAACTTGCCGTTACATACACGAAACCATTTAATGCTTGTTATCATCATTGTAAAAGTCATAATAATGTTTTTAACGTATCCAGATATTGTTTTTCAATAGCTGAGGAAATATTTCTGCAATAATTAATATTAAAGACAGTACGTCCTTGAACACGCAAACATTTGGCTAAATTGGTGATCTATCATTCTCTGAGCGAATATCCTACCTAATACCTGCCAATTATTAGCTAATTGTGTTATATGAGCTATACACGATAATTAAGGTGCATTAATGCTGAACATACAATAATCATGTTGTGCATATCTTCAGGTCAAATCACTCGTAATATATTACACCCGTAAGGAGTAACAGTATCGCATTTCAAGGAGCCGTGCCGGGAACTCGCGCCCCTCAGCTGTTCGGAAAGCCGCTGAGGCCCGGCTAAATCGATAAGGGATTTTTAACCCTGAAACCCTCCCTCCCCTTCACTTTAGAGATAGGCAACTAATTGCGCGGATGGATGGACTGAAAGCCGAAGGATAAAAAGGCCGGGTTAGTTGACCCGTATCCTCATTACACATAGCCTGCTGTTTAAAAATGCTTATATGTAATTAAGTATTCAGTCACTCATCGGGTTTAACATTTTGCTAAAATCATAATAACAAATATAATAATATGTGGTCAGGAAAACAGACTTAAGTAGGCATTCAAGACTCAGTATTGCCTCGAATAATTAGAACGCTAATTACGAAGAAAATTAATCAATGAAGCAAACTCGCTCATATCATCAATAAGAAAATTAATTATGTCTATTTGCTATCCCGAGTTGTGTTCGGATGTATACATACACACACATATTAGGACATGATGTTGTCTACAGCAACTCCTCTATGGTCTTCTATTAAACGAATTTTCAACCTAGTTGCATGCATGAGCCAATTTTGAAGGAAATGGAATTGATAATCACCTAGACAAAAAATTATGCTTGGGTGAGGCGTTTAGGGTTTTTCAAATGGGTGGGGGGAACCTAAAATATATATATAGTATATATAACCACGCGCAGTTCCCACTTGGGAGGGCAATACTTATTGTGTCGAACTGACTCCTGGGGGCTTTCCACTAAAAGCATTCTGGTGTCTCATCGTTCTTGGAAAATATGAAATTTTAAACCTGTCAGTCTTGCAGTCTATTTCTCTAATCTAATACGAGGTCTGTTCAAAGAGTATCGCGACTTTTGTGTTTTCCAAAAATTATTTATTTATTCATGAATACCTATTTTGTCCCCTTCAAGGTAATCCCCATTAGATATTTATACACTTGTGCCAACGTTTTTTCCAATCCTCGAAGCCCTTCAAGAAATAATTTTTTGTGATCTTGTTCAGCTCGTCCTTCAATGCAGAGTTTATCACGTCAATCGTAGCGTATCGTCGTCCTTTCATGGGCCTCTTCAATTTCGGGAACAAGAAAAAGTCACTGGGGGCCAGATCTGGGGACTACAGTGGCAGCGGCATCATTAGTGTGTTGTTATTGGCCAAAACGTCGCGCACAAGTAACGATGTGTGAGCATGGGCGTTGTCATGGTGCAAAAGAAAATTTTTGTTCTTCCACAAATCCGGGCGTTTCAAGCGGATTGCTTCGCGGAAATTGCGCATAGCTTGCAAGTAGTATTCCTTATTTATCGTTCTACCCCCCTCCCCGGACTACAACCTTGACGCGGTGGATGGGCTTGTGCGTTCCGATGACCCCTAGAGCTGTGCTGGCGGGAGTAATTAAAATTGCTCCTGGTAGGGTCACCCATGCCAGATAGGTCGAAGGTTAGGAGCCAGACGAAAGGTAGTCCACGCAGCGTCTGTTCCTCAGTGAGGCGGCTGCAATGGCGTCTGACCCCAGTGGGGCGGCAGGTAAGTGATGGTGTCACGTTAAAAACACTATTGAGGAAGGCAACGGGAAACCACCTCAATTATCATTCCCGAGATTAACATGATGGACTATACAGACATTTTGAGTCCTGGCAACTACGGGGCTCGGCCCAATCGGCCGTGTGTCGTGCCCGGCAGCGGGGGAGGCAAGGCTTCCGCGGTCGTCATCCCACGAAACCCTTGCAAGGGAAAACCAGCAGCAGCAGGACAGAAGACGCAGGAAAACACCAAATTAGTTAGAAGAGGGACGTGGAATGTTAGGACAATGATGAGGACAGGGAAATTGGAGAATGTTAAGCAAAAGATTGAAAGGGGAAATATAGATATTTGAGGTCTATGCGAGGTGAGAAGGAAAGATAGCGGGGATTACTGGAGCGATAAGTATAGAATATTATACAGCGGCGGGGACAAGAGCAAATGAGGGGTTTCCATAGTATTAAATAAAGAGGTAGGAAGAAGCGTAGTTGACATAGAGCAGGTAACGGATAGGTTATTACTAGTAGAGATAAAAGCAGACCCGACGAACTTGGTTATTATTCAGGCATACAAGCCACCGAGCAACCTTAAGGAAGAAGAGGTCGATAGGATATACGATCAGTTAGAGGACATAATCGCGTGTGTTCCCGCAGGGAAACACTTGATAGTGATGGGGGATTGGAATGCGACGGTAGGCGAAGGAAGAGATGGTGATGAGGTCGGGGACTACGGTTTAGGCACAAGGAATGACCGCGGGGAGAAAGCAGTTGTGTTCTGCAAGATACAGGGGTTAGTCATCACCAACACTTGGTTTAGACACCAAAAAAGACGCATATATACATGGAAAATGACAGGTGACTCAGAAAGGTATCAGCTAGATTATATCCTGGTTAGACACAGGTTTAGGAACAGTGTGATAAATTTGCACAGCTTCCCGGGAGCTGATGGGGACCACAATTTAGCTGTTATGAAATGTGGCGTCCGTTTCAAAAAGATAAGGCAGGGGCGGCGAGTCAGAAAATGGAATGTAGAAGCATTAAATGGTTTGAAAAGGAAGGAATACAAAGAGGCGGTAGAGGAAATCATGGAAAATGGTAAAGAGCTAAGTACTATCGAAGAAAAATGGGAATGTATCAAGAAAGGGTTGTCTAAAGCCGCAAAAGACACTATTGGAACCGTTAACACTAAAAGGACTAGGGAACCATGAATCACGGATGAGATGATTACAAAGATGGATGAGCGGCGAAAATGGAAGAATGTAAATACAGAATTAGGCAAAATGAAGTACAAAGAATTGAACAATAAATTGAGGCGGGCAACAAATAAAGCCAAAGAGGCATGGTGGAAGACGCAGTGCGAGGATATGGAAAGTCTGCAGAGGAAGGGTGAAATCGGTGCGCTGTACAGCAAAGTTAAATCGTTATCGGGAAGTAAGAAAGGAAGAGCTATGCTAACAGTTAGAGATAAGGCGGGTAAGGTAATAGTTGACGCAGGAAAGATCCAAGAGAGATGGAAGGAGTATATAGAAGAACTGTATGGTAAAGAACTCAGACCAACAAAGTTAGACATTGAAAAAGAAAATGACGTAGAGGAGGACAGCTTAGGTCCAGGCATACTAGACCATGAGATAGAAAGGACACTAAGGGAGATGAAACTAAATAAGGCCGTGGGGGTAGATAACATTCCCGTGGAACTTTAGGAAAATGTGGGAGGAAGAGGCTATATGGGCTGATCCGTAGTATTTATGAGGAGGGAATCTGGCCGGAAGACTTTGTGAGATCAGTTTTAGTTCCTATTCCGAAAAAGGTAAAGGCCACGTCATGTGAGGACTATAGGACAATTAGTTTGATATCCCACGCAGCTAAAGTTGTTCTCAGGATCATAAACAAAAGGATAGAGAGTAGGGCAAATGATTACTTAGGGGATGATCAGTTTGGGTTTAGGAAGGGGAGAGGTACGCGTGATGCCATTGCAGTAATGAGATTATTAATCGAGAGGAATATAGAACACAACCAGGAGGTATTCGCCTGTTTCGTAGATTTCGAAAAAGCGTTTGATAGAGTGAATTGGGAAAAACTAATGAGTATTCTGCAGAAAATAGGAATAGATTGGAGGGAAAGGAGGCTAATCCGCAACCTGTACATGTCTCAGACTGCTCAGGTGCGAGTGGCGAACGAGGAGTCCGTTTGGGCAGTGTTAGGAAAAGGTGTAAGGCAGGGTTGCCCATTGTCACCGTTGCTGTTCAACCTTTATGCAGAGGAAATGATGAAAGAGGCATGGGAAGAACTGGAGGGAGGAATGAATGCCGGAGGGTAATTCGTAAAATCAGTTAGGTTTGCTGATGAACAAGCTTTAGTTTGTCAGTCAGCCAAGGGGCTGCAAGCATTGCTTAGTGAATTGGAAATTCAGTGCGACAGGTATGGGATGAGAATCAATATTAATAAAACAAAGGTTATGCGATTTTCTAGAAAGAAAAAGGCTAAGCTTAACATTAAAATAGGAGGGCAAAAATAGATCAGGTAGAACAGTTTACGTATCTCGGTAGTGTTTTGGACCAACACGGTCAAAGTAGTAGGGTCGTAAGGAGAAGAATTGCGCTAGGCGAAGAGGCTTTCACAAGGAGGAGGGAGTTGATGACGGGAACGTTGAGTAAGGACATTAAGAAAAGACTCGTAAAAACTTTGATATGGAGCGTAGCTATGTACGGCGCGGAAACGTGGTCATTGAAGCAGGAGGATAGACGTAGACTGGAGGCTTTTGAAATGTGGGTGTGGAGAAGAATGGAGAAGGTGAAATGGACAGAGAAGAAAACAAATGAGGAAGTACTTGGTATGTTGGGCGAAGAGAGGGGTTTGTTGGGAGAAATCCTATGGAGGCAGGAAAAGGAGATGAAGGGGGTGTTGACCGGCAGTGGGATATTTAAGACTCTGATAGAGGGGAGAATGTTGGGCAAAAGAGTAAAGGGAAAGAACAGGATAGGGATGTTGGACGGGATGAAGGGAGGATGAAATTCCTCAGAGATGAAGAGGGACCTGATATAGAGTAGGATGATGGATTTTGTGTTTTGTTGGGAGTAATAAAATGTTTGCTTGGTAGTTGTGTCCATCCAAAAACCTACCTTAACCGGTAGATTACCTTTAAAAAAAATCGTTCTACCCTTTGGCAAGAACTCATGATGCACCAAGACCCTACAATCGAAGAAAACTGTAAGCAAAACTTTCACGTTCGACCAAACTTGGCGAGCTTTCTTCGGTCTTTGCTCGTGCTGCAGCTTCCAGTGGGATGATTGAGCTTTAGTTTACACGTCATAACCATAAACCCCACAGGGAAAGGAACTGGCCCCCCTACCCTGATGTGTGAATTTCACACGTCGTCGGGCTTAGTACTGGGTGAGCTCTACCATCACCTACTACTCCGACCATCGGGTTGATTACCATGTTTATGGTTTTTTAACCATAAACCCATGATTCTTCACCAGTTATGACCCTCTGGAGCAAATTTGGGTCGTCGCGGACAGAGTCCAACATCTCATTAGCAATGTTTGTGCGCTGCTGTTTTGGTCGAAATTGAGCAGTTTTAGTACGAATTTCGCGGCGACCCGTGTCATGCCCAAATCATTGGTAAAAATGGAATGGCACTAGCCAATGGATATGTTTAGGTCCTCAGCAACTTCTCTAACGGTGATTCGACGATTGGCCAATACTATTTTCTTCACTTCATCAATGTTTTAGTCTGTTTTTGACGTGCTCGGGCGTCCGGCACGCTCTTCGTCGTTCACATCTTCTCGGCACTCCGAGTACATTTTGCACCACCGATAAACGTTACTTCGGTCCAAGGTAGCTCCTCCACATGCCACAGTCAACATTCGGAATTCGTCCGAGCAATTAATTTCGTTTTTCACACAAAATTTGATACAGATTCTATGATCCATTTTTTGGTACAGGCACAAATCGAAGACAAGCCAAAACACGTCCAAGCAAAACAGATTTCAAAAATTAACTAAACATTCAAAATGGCCGCACTTTTCGGCATCAATGAGAGCACCAAATTAACGCCAAAAAAAATGGAAAATCAAATATACGTTGCTATTTTATAAGCATTGATCATATTAAAATTAAATATTGACTCTAATTTTAACACTAAATGTAAAATTAATATTTTAAATGATAACTTAGCCATACAACACAGCGTTAAGTAGTAAACCCATCATTTGGTAGTAGCTTAAATCCGGTATCCTAGGTCAGCTCATCTGTGCTGGCATGATGTGTACTGAGACCGTGAAGAAAAAATGAAGGCCAATGTATGTCGTCCGTTTGCTTCTACCTATAAGATGTGTTGTTCCATTTTATATCCTTTTTAAAATTAGCACTTCAGTTATCTTAGTTCTACTGATGATACTGTACTCCCGTAATTTGGCATGTTATAGGTTCCGGAACGATTTTGACGCAGAAAAGTTATCACATTGAAATCGGAAGAGAAGTTAATAAAAAATAAATCGCCGATTCCGTCAAATGCTAATGACGGAATTGTGGCGCGAAATATTGCGACAAGAAATAGGATAGAAAATATAGCAAAAAGATTAAAAGATGATGACATGGAAGATTTAACTCGCTCTGATATGCTTAACTAGACACAATCTATTTTATAATTTACGTATCGTTCCTCTTTTCTTTTATTTCAAAACTTCATTGCTGAATGTTTCCTGATATTTAATTCTAAACCCGATTATTTGCACCACTTTGATATCCGACATAAGTCGTTACGGAGTATCTTGAAATCTGCCGGTGTCCTAATGTTTCTGTCTTACCCCCTTGCTTATTACTACCTAACCCGATTTTTCCTATGCTGTCTTACCGGCACCGTCTGACTGAAACGTATACAGGCTCCGTTCGACTAGAATAAGTCATCTATTCCTCCAATCTGCTACAGTATTCCTTATAAAACCTGGCTTTTTTGACTTTTCCCCACACGGAAAGCGAACGTCAAAGTTCAGCTCCCAGCATAGTGCGCATAAAAAACAACTTTAAGGGTTGCAGATTAGGATTCTAAAATCAATGTCAATCAGCAAATTAAACAGAAGGATATAGAGACCTCAATAGTTAAACGGAATTTATACCCACACTTACTTCTATCCACGTACGTGGATGGCCATTCAGAAAGTTTGGAATAGTTCAATTCATTAGTGAACACTTGAGTGTGCAGTGAAGCAAGCTTGCTGCAAGGGTGTTTGTTTATTATTAATAGCTACAAGAAGTTCATGTTACTTAGAGTCTTTCTTAAGCTAACTGTCAAGCCCTTTCGGCATAAAATTTTAGGCAATACCGGATACAAAAATCGGTGGGAATTTCTTTCAAAGATTTGATTTGAAAAAGTTTTTACTTTTTCGAATAAGTTTCTAATGTCAAGAATATTGGTGGTGGTTCCACGCCACCTCGAATAAAAGGCCATTTAAGGAGATAAAAAAAATTGGATTAATATATAAATACCATAATTTTGAGCTAATATTCGTTATATTTTATGATTGCACCCAAATATCCAAAGTTGATAAAAACAATTAGTATTGCAAAAAAAATAATAAACAAGAAAATGTACAATCATCCCAAAATTTTCATTTCATTTTCTTACAGCAAAATTAATATAATTTAAAATTACAAAATACAAGGTAAACACTTTTGAATAAAGAAAATTAGTTTCACTTCTCAAGGAGGATATTAAAATATCACAAACTTACGTCACTTGATCATGCTACCTGAGGTGAAACAGTGCAAACACTTAATTTTGACTATCAATCATTTTCGATTTTTTCTCCACTTATTATGTCATAGGCCAAAACCAAAGTCACACTCAGGACAATTATCCTCTAATTAACTCTCAGAGGAAAACATTAGGAAAACACAGTTTTTATGTGGAATATAGGAGCTCGCTCAGTGAGGCACAAGCTTTTAAATTCCACCGGGAATCATTCATCCTGTAGGCAAGTAATATCACTCACTTATCAAATTTCGCAGCGTCTCATGGGCGAAAGCGCTCCAGACTTCGTGTTAAAGCCATGCAGCTTTGGTAGTTCTTAACCTCCCAAACACCCAACGTCTGCGAAAAAATCGATGACCCAAGAGGACACAC
This sequence comes from Hetaerina americana, assembly GCF_022747635.1. Lineage (NCBI taxonomy): Eukaryota > Metazoa > Arthropoda > Insecta > Odonata > Calopterygidae > Hetaerina > Hetaerina americana. Next base: position 472,692 of record NW_027287383.1, on the reverse strand, counting down.
AAGGCAAGTCTTTGTTCCCCGAAGGAATGGGACCCCAGACGAAAATAAACAGAATACATCCGCCCACCCTACTTCCTCCACGCAGGCGATGAGATATACTGAACCCTACGCGTCCCCCTTCCAATCTCACTCGCATATCCCTCCTCTCTTCGCCGCCTCGTCACTGGTGTATCCAGGAGAAATCCACCCGATCACGCGTCGTCTTCGCCCCGGGAGAGGCCACCCAGCATCCCGAGCGAAAGCGAATGACGCATTTCGGACGAACAGCCAGCCATCACGAAAAATTCGCAAGAGTCGCGACCCGAGCGATGAACTCCTATTAATAGAGAGCCCTGGGTGAGTTCTGCTGCAATATGCACGATATCAAAGGGATCTTCCGCAGTGAGGCCGGGAGAAAGGGGGGGGGGGGAGCAAACCTTGAAACAGATTCCACTGCCTCTAAACTTTTATCAATTTCCTCGGGGACACTTGAGTTTTCCCTAAGTCAAGATTCAAACTGAATCACTTTCTCGCACACAAAAGTGACAGTCACCCCGTTTCAAGAAATCACACCCTTACTGTGGTTTTCAGGAAAAAATTTTCAATCAATAGTACCTTTATAGTATAAGGAACTGGGGGTGTTACTATCACACCGTAACTTAAGGAAGACATTCGGTACTATCTTGAGGAAGCTATTATTCAAGAAAAGCATTGTTTGAATCAAAAGTGATGAAATAGTGGCCCGATACATTCCATTTCTTGTTGGTCAAACCTCTTATAGAATAGACTGTGAATATTAGGGAGCATTCTAAGAATTTCAAGAAATATACGAAACAAAAACAAGCCATCCAGTTCGTAATGAAGTGGAGCGACAGAACACAAGGAGTCACATTACTGCCGCCCCATCTTGAATAACCGAAAACCTAACGCTAAGGTAAATCTATCGCATATTTATTACTCGAAATAAATGTGATATAATCCAAGTTCCGCACCCTTTCGGAAGATAAGATGTATGATAGTAAATAGTGAGATACACTGATGTTTTATCAGGTTCCTATTTGACAGACTTATTCCTCTCCTTGGTATTTTTGTGTGTCTAAATAAGGCCTTTAACAAGCTCTTACTGTGAATTACCGGTATTGATTCGACTTCACTTATTTTGTATTAATTTCACTACACCTCGCAAGTCGCTGCAATGGTGTGTACATATGGCTCACGGAAACAACGCCGTTCATGACAATGATGCCATAAATTTTACCCTATTGCATTCTACAGCCGCGATAACGTCCTTTCCGAAGTGTGATCACAATTTTTCACGGGAATACGTCAAACGAGAATGTTTATTCAGTTGCCGGCATTCTAAGTATGATTCAGAATTATACCGCATTGATTTGGGCCGAAAGACGGAGGGCCACACGCCCTTGCGGCGACTCGCGGAGTACTGCGTAAACGTCGGAGGAAGAAAGATACGCAGTTTTCCCAAAAGTAAAAAGCTTATTCTTCACGTTCATTGTCTCTAATCATTAAACTATTTGATATATAATGAACTTAGAACATACTATAACTATACACAAATGTTTAATAATCTGTCGTCTCGAGGATATGTCCAGCGAAATGGCTAGCAGCATGCAGGAAAGAGAAAGTAAGGGTGATGTGACGTCAATGGGCTTGAATCCATGCTTTTCCAGATATTTCCACCTTGTTTAACCCAAAACATTTCGAGATGCGAAATGAGTGGTGAAACGAGTTAAGTATATTGAGCGAACGAGGAGTCGTTAATTTTAGGGTGGTGACAGGGTTGATTGCAAGCGTTTTACGCCTAATCAGCCCTATAGGACCCACGGATACGATGAAATTAGGCGTTTATAAAACAAACCCCATTTATCTTGACAAAAGTGAACATTCTTCTCTTCATTTCAAGAACTTGTTTGCTGTGAATTTGATGAAGACGAAAGTTATTCGCAAAGGTTCTTAAAGACATCGAATGCGCAACTTTTTACCCGAGAGCCCTTTTTCCTTCCTTTCTTTCGTCCTTCCTTAATTGCCTCTCATTTTATATACTAACAACCTTTGTCTCCTGAAATTTTAACCAAAAGACCGAGGGAATCATTACATTGTAGTGATCCGAAGGCTAAGGATTTCGGATTCACCGCATATCCATAGCTTTTGATCTTCTTTTCTCTTCTTTTACCACTGCCCTAGGCCCATAGCCATATGAAAGGAAACTCAATTAATAGGTCATTATTGACTGTTTCCGAATGCCCAACTATCTCTTCTTTCGTTACCAGTCCTATTATCAGATAAAATTATTCTAATTACTCGTATGTATTCAAATTTGTAATACATTTAATAACCCCATGTGAATGTATCTCCTTGTCTTATAACTTTCTCAAACTACCGTTATCAAGTATTTGTCACTTTGTTGGCCTTCCTACATCTTCCAGTCTACTTATTACTATCTTTGCTTCCTCTTGTCGGAAATTCATCCATGCGGCCGTTATGGTCTAAGAGATTCTTAAGATTCTTTCATCCTTCCACCTGCAGCAGTCCTTGGAAAAATAGTAGACTGGTATTGTTTCTCTACGCAATAGCACGCTGTCATTTTCTTGGTCTCTTCTCATTTAATGCTTTTCCGATGCACGCATTAAAGATCATTGATGACACTGATGATTAGCATCACTATCATAATGTTTTCATGTTAGTTTCGTCTCAAATTTCACCCCATTTAATTACCGCAATCTTCCCTCAATATGTGTGCGTATTATATATATATATATATATACACACATATATATATATATATATATATATATATATATATATATATATATATATATATATACATAAACACAGTAATCAACCCGAAGGCCGGTTTGGTAGGTGATGGTAGAGTTCACCCAGTACTAAGCCCTGTTCACCCAGTACTAAGCTATATTTCGTGTGAAATTCACACATCAGGGTAGCCAGTTCCTTTCCCTGTGCCGGTTATGGTTTCCCACGAAGACCTGGTATCCGAAAAATCACTTTGGCTTGGGTGGAGCTGCAGGTGCCCAGAGTGCCTTGCCCGGGAATCGAACCCGGGCCCCCTCCGGTCAGCAGTCCAACGCTCTACCCCCTGGACTACCGCGACCCACACACACACACACACACACACACACAGACACACACACACAGACACACACACACAGACACACACACACACACACAAACACACACACACACACACATAAATAAATTTTCTGTATTCCTATTTGATCCCTATTTCCTACAGATGAATGAACATTATGTAGCATCATGTTCCCATCTACTTCTTCAAAAGTTTTCTTCAGATACAGATGATAACTATGAGGGTATAAAACAGTCACCCTTAAACCTTTAACTTCTTCTAAATATAAATCTATATTAACGTAGATACTATTTCACATTTTCCGACGTTACCTCCATCCAAGGAGATTGTTCTTGTCACAATCTTTGATGTACTTCGACTGGCTGATATATCAATCATTTGAATGTTTTCGCATGTACTGGTATCCTGTATATCCTTCATTTTTCGGGATTGGGATGACTACGTCTTCTTTAAGTTCACTGTAACCTCTGCTTTCGTAAAAATATCATATATTATTATTTTTCGTTTTTATCTGTTTTATTTCTCAATTCTTTTATTAGTTTCGATGACATTTATTCAATCACCTGTGCCCCGTTGTTCCCTGCATGCAGAAAATCCTCCAAGGGGGTTAATTTCTGATCTGAAAACCGGACTTTCTCACTTCATCGTTTACAACTGGATCATTTAATTGGAGTTTTCATGCATTCTTTCATTCCCTTTCCCCCACAAAGATTTTCCAAAACACTCTCCTCTTATTCGCTTTATCTTCATCCTTTTTGGAAATTTTACCACTGTCATTTTCATTTCTCGTCCTGCCTTCGTTCAAATGAAGTCTAACAGTTCTGCTTGCAGTTTTAACTTTTCCCGGAACAAGTTTATGTCGCAAATCTCCTCACAGGTTCTTTATTTCGTAATGGTTAGTTTTCTTGCCTTTAGTCAAGATAATTTTATTTATCATTCCTCGTTGGGATTAGCGGTTCATCTTTCGATCCAAGGTGTATTCTTCATAGATTTCACCCGAATAGTAGTTTCCTCGGAGGTTTTCAACATTCCCCTCTTCATGTATATCACTCATTCTAAGAACTATAAAAAATTAAATCAAGGATTTTTATTAGTTTGAGGCAGTCATCATATCGATGAATTGAAGAATTTCAGAGCCGAATGTTCAGATATTTTTCAATAGAGAACTTGGCTTCTAAGTTTGCCCCGAACCCTCATCTCTATACTGCTTATTCTGATCATTATTTCACAATTCCGTCTCCCTCGACTGTCTCATCCCCAAAAATTGGTCCGACTGTCATTCGTTTGCCTGCGCCACGAGCTTCTCCTATGCTGATGAAGTTACAGGTATGTGGCACATTTACGTGCGAAGATTTGAATATTTAGCAATAGAACGGTTCTTTCCATTATATCGCGCCTACTTGAAAACCAAGGATTTCCAATGCGAATAATGTGGCTGGACTTGTCCATTTAAAATGCACATAACCTTATGTGCATTTCGCGTGCATGAAAGATTTTTTTTCGCGCACATGGGGCCTCATTTAGAAGAGCTGGTGAACATATATCACACCTCGTCTTTCTCCGACTCATTTACCCTTGAGTCTCCTCATTTACCTTCTCCCATTAGGGCAGTGAGAGTGAACAGATACAGAGACTAGCACAGAAAAATTAACTGTCCTCCTTACCCTCGTATAAATACGAATCTAAGAGGAGTTATTTTTTTCTCCTCTATATTCTCAGGAACACTTGATAAAATTGGTGTCTAACTTTACTGGATCACAGTTTACACTTCCATTGAAGTAATTAGTCGTTTGAACGAATTACCTTTCTGACCCTAGTACTACTAGCTATAGCATTTCTGCTTTTTCGCTGTAGTTCGCACAACCCTGATGTGCCGTTAGAACCAGGAGCGTCATTAAAGACAATTAGGTCAATAAGGGGGGACTTTGAGAAAAACCCTGTGTCGGCATTGGTCTCCTCTCGGTGAGGGGTGCCAGCGGACACAGATAAATACCCTATCCGCACGGATGCTGTTTTGCACATGTAATTCTTCCCGCACGAAATTCAGGGTGGGAATCGGAATATTACTTAAAACGCAATCGTAAGGATTCGAATTCTAAATCTCCATTTCCTCAGGAGTAGACTTTAGCGTAAGGCTGTAAACTAACTTGCAGCACCAACCGAGTATATTATCATTTCCGGCAGAATACAACAATTCTCTGAACGTGTAAGAAAAGGCTCAAATAAATGGAGATTGGGATGAAGAGACGACGAAGTTCAATTTCCCAATCTGTAGATAATATTTCATAAAATGAATGACAACTTCTCGAAAAATAGGCATTTGAAGTAAATGAGAAATAGTAAAAATGAAAAGACGCACTCGCGTCATACAATAGAGTTTAAGTTTACTGACACAACAGAATTTTGAAGGAAGAAATTGATATAAAATCGGAAGAACTACGGAATATGCTCATAAATTATATACATGGATAAGGGAAATAAATATGGTAGCATCTGCTTACATTTAGAGTGAATTTTTCTCAGTTAGCTGCCACGTGGGATAATGGAGAGTGTTGTCCGCTGTGGAGTATTGAAGGGAGATGTAACGACCTACGCACATACAAGCTTGTAGCTCCAAAGAAGCTAATGATATGAACAAAAGAATAGAAAACAATAATTTCAATGGTGAAATCGTATTTTCAACGCATTATTATTAAAGAGGAGATCGCTGTGGATCAAAGTGGATTAGATTGCTGCGGGTAACACAAAAACGAAATATTTTTAGGATTGAGAACGAAATTATCACGGTGAACTTTCCAAACTATTACGAAATCTTGCTTGCGTCAAGCATGGTGTGTTTGTCAAGTGTTCACTGGATCACCCAGACCACCCGCTTTTCGGCTAATGCACGAACAGTTCTGACGTGGTTTCTCCTCCTCGCCACCCAATCACCGACAAGAAGCTTTCATCGAGGGACGAACGGGGCTCGAATTGCGGCTCAAAAAGACGGAGTATGTTGACCCCACCCACAAGTTGGCCGCGCGAAACCGATCGAACGCCACATAACATTTTCAGCTGGATCGATACGCTTATGGATATCTTCGTCGAAAAATCCCTAATGAATAAAGGTATTTTTTCCATGAAGATGAATTAAAATACGCATGCTAAGGATGGTAGGAATTAACCCAAGGCCAAATTCAAGATGCAGGAAGAACATGCATGTAATTACTTGGAGGCCAACGACTTCCCGACTAATTTTTTCTCACCTGCTTCGCGGGGTATCGCGCTGTCACCCGGAATACACGCTGACCATCTCGTTCTTTTACGAGTAACTGCAATGCTTATGAGTGTTCCCTCGGTGGCGCGCTCGAGTTTTGATGTGTTTATTTCACTGATGTAAAAACCGCAGGACAGGGTCACTCGGTACACACACATCACTATTGCTTGATTAAACTGAGGTTTAATATCTAGCGATTCAAACAATATTAATCTTCGATACCACAAATGTTGCCCAACTAAATACTGGAATATAAGCAGAAATACAATTCTGGGGCAATGAATCAATTTTCCATTGCACGTGTAGACAGCCATTACACATTCAGGGTACTTCACCCTGAAGACGATGGCAGAGTCAGCTATCGAAACGTCGGTGTACTGCAACCTGACCCGGTGGGAAACCCGAGAGAACTTCTTGAATACCATACGCCGGGAAAACCTGAAATCCTTCAGTTATTATACATTATTTCTATTATTGTACAGTCTAGCAGGGGTGGGATGTAAATATAGCGGAGCAACTCAGATACTTGGGTGCTATTTTAACATCTACTCTGGGGAAATCACATTTGAAATGACACTGATATGCACTGAACAAAAATGGTTTACTTGCGTGAATTGGGAGGGATTATTTGTAAGAATAATTCTAATATCACATTAGATAGGTAGAAGGGGACGGTTATATTAATAGAGAGCAATTATCGCAACGGTCAATGCTATTAATCCCACTTCCCAAACGTAATTCGTGATCACAACAATAGAATACATTAAATACATTATTTCAATGTATAACACTACCTAATTGTCATCTACATACAGGACATCTAAATACCTGTATGTTCCACCATAAAGTCAAAATTTTACCTAAATGACAAGTGGCCTAAAACCCGCAACTGCGTGACGACATATAGGGTAGTATTGTGATATATATGTAAATGGGCAATGAAGTACCTCCTCTCCTTACGCCGAGGAAATTTTATTTTCTATGAATTTCTTCGTGAGATTAATAAAATGGGCTTGGGTACAACTGGTGGAGACAATCAAACCCAGTCACAACGGATCACAAAATCCAAACGTACGAGAACCCTTAAACTCATATATATATTGTTTAATCTTTCCCTTACATTCAAAATGATCTCTGCCGATTACTGTTTTGCTGCGACAGCTACATTTCTCATTACGTGTCGAAGATTCGTGAGCATTTCTTTGATTGTGGAAAACTATATTCTGGTCGGTCATTTAGTTCCATTGAATGAATACCACTCCCTCCAACTCATTGATGATTTGATGAGTATATTTCATTCCTAATTTCATTGAAGGCCCTCATTATATTTCATAGAGGTAACGTCAGCTCGAAAAGCAGCACTTTATACAACTCAAGACCACAATAACATAAACCGTATAATATAAGGCCGCTAGATCGGACAAACATAATTCAATATTATTGATTGATAACTATCATGAGAAAATATTGCATAACATTAAAAAATCCAAACGGCGGTAAGGTTTATCTCATGCTGATGACTTCTTCGTCTTTTAACGGCATGTATTTTAAACTACGGATCGGTTTATTCCGCCTTTTATTTATCAAAAACCAAGTAAACTTTAGCTCATTAGGTATCCATCAAGCTCGAGGGAAAATATAATTATAATATAGCATTGATTTAGCTCTTTTCATTAGCACGAACTCTTTCTTTGATGGCACCGCTAAAAGTCAATTTGGACCACTTGGCAGCACAAAAACTGCGGGATCATCAGAAGCATCTCCATGTGGAGTGAACATGAGGCTCACCGTAAAGATTTCATGGAAATTAAATTAACCGAAAGCACTGCGAAAACAACTGCTCATATTAACCTAGGTGGGCCGCATCCAGGAGGAATTATGGGGCGGTAAACGTTCTTTTGTGACTACTAAAAGGACGAGGACACAAAAAGCTCTCGCCCTCAACGCCTTTGCTAAGTGATAATTTTATGATGCTATTTATGTTAATAATTAACTCCCGAAGGAAAACAAGATAACTCCAAAAGGTATAAATATCTCATTTCGCATACATAATCGTTAAAAAGAGTCAATTTACACCTTTTCGGCACTTAAAAAAAATTACTCTTTGGTTAGACTCATAGAAATTAGTCAGTATTTTTTCATCTCGCATGCAAACGCGGCATTATGACATGAAACATCCGTCGGAAGTATGATTCATCTGAAAAAAATTTCATGTACATAACAAGAAAAACAAAAATTCGCTTTTTCATATTAATGCAAATCATTACCCTTTTTGTCACCATGCTTTTGAATGTTAAAAATGAATACGAGAAGAAAGTAGGCGTGACAGTTAATTAAAGATATTAATTTGGTAGCCTTTTAAATCGTAAAAACAGAAGGCAAGACTGAATTATTATGTCCACGAATCTGAATTATTATACCCACGAATTATATTGGTAATTCGATTACGGAGATAAAATAAAAGAGATAGATACCATCACTGACAGCTTCAAGTACTCGTTCTTCCTTCACAAGACATGCAACCATAACAATATCTGACTGAAGCACCAAATTACAGTAATTTAAAGACAGATATTTAATGATTTAGTCAAACACTATTATTTATACCATACCTATACGCATGTGCATGTGTGCGACTGTCTTTTAAGCATGAACAAATATATATTAATATTCATGCATGCATCCATACAATTGTGTATGTACATGCATGGCGGGTACCCGAACACCTCCGCCACACGCGACTTGAGGGAATTGTGTAGATCCATGCACGCCGAACTCCGGCCGATTAGCCCATCATAATTGATCCATAGCAACCATCTTTTCATCATATGCAGATGCATAAATATTTCACGCAGGCATAGCCACGTATGTGAACGTATATTATTCTTATTACACAAATCTCGTTGCAATTAGGCAATTGTCCTGGTGGCAACGGTCAAGCCTGGTCAACGGTCACTCGTACAACGCACATACATTCATACACAAGAAGAACAGGGATGAGATAAAATGCTCTTATATACAGCGATATTTAATGACTACCAACCGCACCTTCACCATCACACATGGGCTAGTTTCACACCATCCATACAACGCACCGTTCATCGCCGCACTCCGTCCATAGTCACGCATTCTTCAATTTCAAATACCGTTCAAAATCACGCACCGTTAAAACATCATTCACTTTTGCAATACAACCCTTCACGCCGTCCACATCACGTACAAACAATATTTTAATAAGTACAATAGATCACTAGTCAATAAATTTTATCACCCAGTGGCTGCTTTATACTTATTCTTAAAACTCTTAAAATTGAATGGAAATGGCCCAAACAAACTCCAGGCAGCTGGTTCCCCTCAATAATGGTTCCGTTTAAAAAAGAGTATTTTTTCTTATTTGTTTTTTGTGTTCTTATTTTTATTTCAAAACTGTGGTCGTTTTTTCCCTTAAAGTTTGGTTTCTCTATCTCTTTCCATAAATCTTCCCACGCTTCGTCATTTTTAAAAATTCTATACATCGCGCCTAACCTAGTCCTTTATCTTCTATTTTTCAAACTCTCCCATTCCAGTATATCCAACATTTTCGTAACACTATCTGCTCTTTTGTACCTTCCAAGTACATATCTTGCAGCCTTTCTTTGAACTTTTTCCATCTTTTTAATATGTCCCACCTCATATGGATCCCATACTATGGACGAGCATTCTAGGATAGGGCTAACTTACCTTATACGCTTTTTCTTTTGTGGATACGCTACTTCCTACTACTACTTCTTTTAAATTTCTCGTTACCCATATGAACTAACTAAGCAAACAAAATATTTCAGGTGTTTAAAATGAAAATTTGAAGCAAAAATTAAATTGATGATTCAACTTAATCTCCTCCTACCATCAAAGATGACTTTAAAGGGTTCTCTTACTATAAACGAAGCCAAATTGTAGAATTTATATTTTTCTTTGTTTTGAAAATAAAAAAGAATGTAAAAACATCATTGTTGCACCCTGATATTACATCCTTCAAATAATGCAACTTTCTCATTAATGACGACTATTCATGCATCATCATTTAATTACATAGAAGATATATTTGGTGATATAGCCTCATGAAATAAACGGCCATAAAGGGCGACTCGCAATTTTATAACTCCGGTATAACAAGCTTCCCAATTACTAAATGACTGGTGAATTTTGGGGACATTTGAAAAGAATCTTATTCTTTCGTCACGAGCCCCTTTCAATCACATGAAATAATCTACTGCAAATTCAGACAATATATTGCTGTGGGGATTGAAATAAATAGTTATGTGGATTGTAATTATGCGCCTTGTCATTACCGACATTTAGCAATGGCTGACAGGATGATTAGTTAATTTTGGAAAAAATAACTACCTAAGTGCCTTTTTTTAAGGCTGTGTGGTTTGAAATTGCATTATTTCCTTAACCATTCAGAGAAAAATGTCACAATTTATCTTTCGTCGGCCATCATGAATACAGTCTGAGTCCAACATTCAAGATAAAACACCTAATGGTAAATGGGTAACAATTTTCCGTCAGGGTGGGCAAAGCTGCTTGCCTGCAGAGTTGACGCACTCGTATGACGACTGTAGAAACGTTCCATTAGACTATCTATCCCAAATAATACGGGCTCAAATAAAGACAAAAGTAAGTTTCAATTAAAACTGCCTCTCTAGCCGAAGCAAGATACTGCAACATTCTGCCTATTCGCTTAAAGAATGGTGGTGTAATTAGAGGATTGTACTATAATTTTCACTTTGAATTCTTACGATGCTAACAGTTGATATACATGATGTGCCTCACCAATTGTACTTTTCATAACGGAATGCAGTGGTAGCTGCCATTACCTGCGAATATCTATTAATCTTAACATGGAAATTCGTGATGGAATGCGAGTCGTAACACGCAATGTGGGGGGCCACTCATGGGTCTTTTCCCAAACCAACACGAGTTCTGTCGCATTCCCTTCAAGATTTCACTCACTGAAATATTGGCAAACGTGGCAAGAATATTCAAAGTACGTGGGAGTACTCGTACATCAGTGCTCTGTGAATAAAGACGCAAAAAATAACCGATAGATGTCCTGGGACATATTCGAAAACCTTCCTCAAGAAAGAGTTCTTCGTTTATTACTTGCATGCCTGAAGTCTGTATTCATTAATGTACTAAAGGATATTGCGAAACATTCGATAAATAATAAAATTTTGCGTCAATTTGAACATCGTTCAGGCTGAAAATCATTAGCAACCAAAGTCAGTTATTCGAGATTCCCCGTACAGGAGCTGTGATGAGGAATGGAAAAGGATTGCGACAAATGGATGAGATAAAAATTATCATGGCGACGGGTGAAGTTGGCTGGAATCTAAAGCAACATATTTATAATTAACATAGGTCTCGTGAAATCTATGACACTTCAAAATTCTTAAGCTTTAAATTTTCAGCTATACGAAATCCTTCCTTATCTGGCAAATTAGAGTTAAATGGTTTTTTTTTCAAAATATAGTTCCGCTTTTGAAAACATCAGAAATTTAGTTATTTTTTTAGCTTTGATAGAAATATAAAGAGAAAAATTTAACTCAGAAGTAATGAGAAAACTAAGACTAATGAAATTTTCCAAACCATTCGATCAGACACTATTTCTCGATGGGTTAGGCAAGTTTATTATAAAAAACCTGTCTAAGTCGAACTAGAGCTGAGAGTAATTTATTGTAGTTGCAAAACTTGAAAACGTTAAAAATGCTTGAAAAAGTTTGATTACAATTAAAGATTTAAAATGAAGCCCGAAAATTAAAAACAAATTAATTATTCACTCTACGTTTAATACCATTAATGACAACTCATTAAGTTTAAAAATGGAATAAAGTCAAGTAAAACACCTTATGTTTGAATATAGTACTCTTGAAAAAAAATAGTTTTATGGACAAATCGTTAGGAAGATAATTTTAGACCGAAATTGAAGTGCTAAAAGCACTCCGACGGAGGGAGTGTATCTGACTGATCAACTCTTCCAACATTGGAATGAAATGTAATTGAAAGCCTTGGCTGGCTCAGGGAAAATAAACCTAATGCGTCCAACTTACCGCAAGGATTTGTCATCGGCATCACTCCTTTTTTCAGTTAGCGTTGTGCGATGACACTTGGTACTTTTATCTGTCAATTAGGAGTTTCAACTTCCCTCGGTTTCCACTCCCGTTGAGAAAGATGTCGTGAGATAGACCTCTCCCTAGAAAGATGAATATAGAAGAGGATTTGCATTGGGTATTCACCGACATGGGTCGCGGTCACAAACCTGTGTTTACACTCGTTTATTGCAACAACTACTGTGATTAGATTCACTTTCACATGTTCCAGTTGGAATGTATGCCATCTTTCGACGCCGGATCTATTTCCCCTTTCCTTCCTGGCTTCGACTCCGAATCGATATAACATCCTTTTCGTCATATCCGTCTGTTTCCCCGAATAAAAAATGCTTGTTGCATTAAACTCCATTTCCAACCTTGCACGAATACCTTTCTATTTTTTCTTAAACCAATCAAGCAAAGATTCCTTATCTTTTCCTCGAAAATAGTATGAATTCTCCTGAAATGTCACTCGGTAATTCATCCTTCAGCTCGGCTTAGATTTTTATGCCAGACTTGCGGACTAAATGCCTACCAACCTTCAGAAAAGACAAAACGAAGAGATAAGGTCATTAACCTTAGGGGTTAATGCCAAAGGGGTATTGGCTATATTTCATTTGGTGCAGAAATAACTTATTTGAATTATGCCTCATATAATTTCTTTAGGAATATTATACAAGGAAAAACTGAAGAGAATATCCCGTAGACCAAGAGACAGGCCCATATGACAAATTAAGGAGGACAAAAAACTGAAGCTATTAGAAGGTGGGGAATTAACACTGAATAGCGAGAAATGGAGGGCTGCAGTAAACCAATCATAGGATTAAAATACTGATTATGAGAATTCATTATATTCCTTAAGCTAAATAACAAGATATTATCTTTTACTGAAATTCCTGTTTTCTTAAACTCAATGCAATCTTGAGAAAATAGCAGCAAATTCTTCAAGTAGATAATGCTATAATGTATGCATATATCACTTTCACCCCGACTACATTTTAGCTGATTAAAAGACAGGGGAGCGTAGGAATGAAAAGTGGATATTTTGACATTAACTTAGGAATGCTATAGTCGGAAGATGATTTGTAGTTGAGTCCTCTTCATCTGAACAATACCCACGGAGACCCAGCGATGACACCATCCATTTTTGCACAAAAATGAGTTCACATATGCATATGAATACACGTATATATGTATTCATACTTGCATACTGCGCACATCATGCAATGATGAATGTGTTCATCTGACTCGCCTTTGTTGGTTATTAAATACAAACATTCGGGTACTTGGGTCCAATTTTTTTATGATTCTGAACTGGGTAAGAGCAATTGCCAACATCATGCTAGTATGGGATGATTCTGGCGACTAGTGTATCACTATGAAGCTAATTTTGATTTACTAGAATGTTGTAAAAGTGAGGCCACAATTGGACAAGTGGCATGATTTTGGACTGCGCGCAAACACATGCAGAAAAATCTGCCGACGATCTAAACCGTAAAAGTCCTTTGAATAGCTGTAAAATGTTCTCAGTATGAACACGGCAAGGTGACTACCGAGAAAAAGTTTAACCGTTCAAAAATTATACACAAGTAAATGTTCATTAAAATATTAATACATAGAGCAAATATTAGTTGGTTGACTCTACGGAAAATAATTCTAAACCAATCTAAGCATTGAGGAATGGCGATTAACGTACATGAAATTAAAAGTTTGCAGCAACTTCCCACATAGGCATAAACATAGCATACTGTTCTTGGAATACTTATATTTAAAAATGTATTGCATACAGTTTTTAGGCATGATAAATTAATAGAAAAAGGAAAAATAATATCATATTGTGATAGTTACCCAGCATTAGTTAATGTAATGTAAAGGGAAATAAATAGCTTCCTTCTCTCACATCCAGATGAGTTCTGCCGACACTAGATGAAATGAGAACTTGAATTATGTTGACTGTGCTAAACTTCAATAGGACCAAGGGCCAAAACGTAATTTGGATATTCAATCATTCTTTCCCTTTTTCAAATTTCAGAAAATCAAGTTTGCTGCATTGATTTCCAACGTTCATATTAGAATCGGTCTCTTAACGTCATTTCCATTCCATTTCTCCAATTCTTAACCTCCACCACATTTTTAGCACTTTTAGTCTTTTTGGAATCCTTTTCACGCCTCTCCCAGTCTCACCACTTCCCCCTCCGCTCTATTCCCTCGCAAATCCCTCCTCCACCATTCTTCTCCCCCCTCATTTGCTTCTTCTACCCCCCACGATCCTCCACAATCCCCTTCCCTTCCATTCCTCCTCCTTCCCTCCCGCGACCTGTCTTCAGCGGATGGGAAAGTCGTTGACCGCTTCGCCCCTGACGTCACCGCGTCCCTTCTCCCCACTCCCCCAAAGTAAAATACTCCTTCCAGTACCTCCCCCACCTCCTACCATTCCACCCTAAAAACCCCTCCAACCCTCCCCGCCCCACCAGCGCTCCTCCCTCGGAACCTCTGCTCTCTTCCCGCTTCCTCTCTCCATCTCTCTTTCCTTTTCCGTCCCACCTCCCCTCACTTCTTTGAAACGCCCACCCTCGCTGCCGAATCCCATCGCCCCCGATTCTCCTCGCCGCCTCTCCCTCCCTCCTCGTTGGTGCCCCCCCTACCTCCAATCCGCCCTGCGGCACACACTTCAAACGCACTCCCCTCGCCCCCAAACCCTCCTTGATCTCTCCTCACCCTTAGCGAACACCTTCCCTCCATTCGCGCCGTGGCAAATATCCACCCACCCTTATCCACCTCCCACCTCCAACGTCCTCCTCTCCCGACGCACTCCCTCCGCTGCCCTCGTCTCCGCCCCCCCTGCCCGCCGACGGCATCCTCCCTTCCAGCACCTCGCCACCCTCGGCCGACCATTACGATTCCGTCCTTCCGGGCCCTGCTCACACCATGACCCATTCCACCTTCACTGCCAATGCTGCTATTGCTGCTACTACCACCGCGGCTCCCGGTTACAAGGAACTCTCTTTCTCTCCCGGAGACGAGACCATCATCCCCGGAGAGAAGGAGAGAAATGTCCGGAGAGAGGGAGAGAAATAGGCGCCCGTGTGTGCGTGCGTGCGCAGGAGGGAGTGATGGCAGGGAGGGGGGAGTGGTTTGAGAAACGGGAGGGTGGAAGATGATAGGTGGAGACGAAACGGATGCATCCGACCACAGAGAGATCATTGTGTCACGAGCCCCGACTGAGACCACCCCATCCGTCACGACGACACTAGAGGAACTTCCAAATACCCACGTGTTGGGATAATGAAATTATTACTTTTGGGGGCAAATCGTGGAGACGAAACGGTGAACTGCCTGAGAGACGCATTAACCTTCGGACGAATTAACGAGCCCGAGGAAGAATCAGGTGGTTGCCAACCAATTTTAAAAGTTTTCAGTCGAAGCCGTTAAGGATAACCCTGATTTCAAGTAGTACAATTAATGATGTAAGATCATCGTCAGTGAAATATAAAACTGACTACTTCGATACGCCCGAAATGCCACAAGTAGCCATGAATTTTTGGAAAAGGAATAATCCTCCCCAAAACGTTTACTACACTGATCTAACCGGAATAACGAATGCATAATATATGAGCTTCACTCTTATACCCCTCTTAAACTAAGCATATTTATCAATTATGTGGTGAAGCGAACCAAAGATTAGGTTTTACCAAGAGGATATTAAGGAAATAGGAAGTGAAATTAAGAATGCGTTCTTAATTGTCGCCTGTTAGGACTCGCAGTTTGTAGCCAGTATTTGGGATCCTCATGAAGTAATAGGAGAATCAGACGTGCGAAGCATACGCTAACGAGATTTAAAAAGAGATGTTACGACATAAACAGCTATGCGACTAAAATGTTATTGGATTTACATTGGGAATGAGTCCAACATTAGTTTATAAGCTGATTCTCTTAACTGAGTTTAAGTCATCTGTTTTTTTTAATACGTCCAGCACATTTTGAAAACTACATATTATTGTGGAAGACAAGATCAGGCATTCAATATCAAATAAGTAAAAATCAGCACGCTCGCTGCTAAAAACCAGGGATTCATATTCCGAGCTTGGCATACATATTCCGAGGTTTATTCCGCGCCAGGAATTTGATCTTCCCATTTAGAGTTTAAGTTTCGACATGACGACAGCAGTTGGAAGTAGAGAATATGAAACATCCAAATACTCCCAACTAATCACAAGTCAGTTCTCCGAAATGAACTGTATTTTTATATGTGTAATCTCCATGTTCTGTATAATCACGATTCTCTTACCGGTATTATTACATTAATATTACGGCACAATATTTCCCTAAGGGAAAGAAAACAATCTGCCCTTTGGCAATGGGGTCATATATTATATTACAAAGAATGTTTAAGGTTTCATGCATCTTAGAATATAACCTTAGGGAGGGACTATGGCACCAAAGCTAAAAAAGGGAAAATAGGCTTGTCCTCATCGTTTTCCACCGTGCGTGGAAAACAATGGTACGAATGTAAAATTGGTCAGGTGAGCAATTGAGGACGGAAATAAATGTCTTGCGCCCCAGCGTTCCTTTTTATCGATTAGGACTCGCATTCACATCTAGGAATAGCGAAGTTCACCAAAGCGGAAGGGATATGGATCCAAGCCATTCGGATGGGTGAATGCTCTTCTTCGTCACTAAACATTTGGTTCGAAAAGTCTACTCACTACAACCAAGGCAAAGCCTATGACTCAATTATCACCACTTAGTCCATATAATGCGAAGTCCACTATTTTGTACAGCCGTTTTGTCCCAGCCGTTAATTGAAAACAAATATGGGCTGCATCGCAACAGATTCTTCGTTTTTCTCCATTATAGTCTGTTTTATAAATTAGTGCTCGGCCTGAAATAATAGTTGGAATATAAAATATCCCGCGCACAAAAATATAATTCCGCTCGCTGAAGACGATGCCATTTGTCTAGTGAAATAATGCTTTGAATCTCCCTCTTTATGCCGTTTCAGATCACACTGAAGGGCATCATAACAACATAGAGTAAAATCAATATAATTTCCCGCTCAGTTTCTCGACTTTTAACTCGTATTCTCCCATTAGGTAACCATCACATAAATCTCAGTTCACGAAATGGACGTTCACTTACCAAGACAATTAGAAATGCCCTTTTAAAATTCGGATGTAAATAATTCTTTGAAATTTCAAAAGACCAATTCTCATTCCATGAAATATTATTGATTAGGTGATATTCCGTCGACGTCCTCATGGTTCACAACAATGAAGCACTCGAATGAAATAAGCACTTCAAATATACCACAGAATAAGAATGAATATTTACTTGGATAATCACGCGTTCAAATTCAGACGGATGCATTTGATTGAGAAAGACAGTCTACACTCAAAGTCTAACGAATGGTGACAAAAGGCATAGGGGTGGCACCCCTGATCGTCATATTTCCAAATTCATCCCATTTTTGTGAGGTTAACAGACTGTAAGGTTCGTTCAGGGTTAGCTCTACCATGGGATCAATGCCAACTTTCGAGTTGATTTAAGTGATTTAATGATAAGGTTTTAATATGATTCCTCATATTAGTGGCCCGCTAAAGGAGGCGATTACAGGTCCGATTTTAAATTGGTAATTTCCTTACCTTTGCCTACTCTTACCATTTTCTTTAATTCCATTTCTTATTTTCCCTTCACAGTTCAAGCACGCAGTTCGAGTTTGGCCTACAGCACTATGTCTAATAGTGTATTTGCAATTGCATATACTGATAAAGTTTATGAGGATCCCAGATGTCGGGAAGAAGAAACTATTTCAATTCAAAAATGGTAATATATCAACCCAGAGGTGCCTAGCCCCCAAAACCCTACGACTCATCTTCAACACCCATCAAACCATTACCCTCCAAACCAAACAATTCAAGAAAATTGCATCCAATCTTAATACACGCATTTTTATTATAATTTGTATGTTAAAATTAGTGTACATTGTGTTAAACAGTTGTGCGCCCGAAGTATTGCATAGTTAAGATTGAAATGTACTGAATTATAATAATAGAGATTATTAGTGTGTTGTAATGATGCAAAATGAATAGATATCAATTATTATCGTTTGAATACTTCAATTCAACAAATGCAGTATCTTTTATCAAAATATCCTTTCACTTGAACTTTTTATTTATTTTCTTTTTGATTTCTTATATTTATTTTCTTCTCCCGAGCCTGCACCCCACAACATTTTAATGGCGCGATTTGCACAATGACCCCCTATGGCATCCCTGATTCACTTATTACGCGCTATAAACGAAAAAGATTTTTTTAACGAAATTAATTCTGCAGAGATTTTTGATGGAATGAATATTGTTCTTCGTTAAAATCTCGATGTCTCCTGATTAACATGGAACCAAAAACTTTAAGCGAACTTTTTTAACTTCCTCTTCAAACATTTTTTGATACGAGGGATGGCGTTAAAATAAATCTTGACATACATCCCACCTATTCTACTCGTCCACCATCCATCCATCATCAAGCACGGCCCTCTCTCATCGAAATAAAAGAGTGCGGATGGCTCAGGCACACCCTACCTCTTCACTTCGGTGGTGATTCTCGTGAGAACCGCTCCTTAAGATGGCAGTCCCCTCAGGTATGCCATTCTGGTATGATTCCCTTTTCGCTATTGGAGCAATAAGAACTGCTCAATAATAGGAATAGCTCAGCACATAAGTAATGTCGTTAACTGCTCCGGGATACAACTACGTATTTTTGAAATAGCCTCGTCTAGTCGAAGAAGATGCAGCACTGAATCCAACCTCAAGTGACGATAGAAGAACACAATGGAAATAATCTACTTAGCCTAGTCTTCATGGAGAGAGCAGATTTAAGTAATCACGGCGTGTAGTTTGTCATCAAAAGTTGCAAGAAAATGGACAACACACCAAAACTTCATGACAGTAATTGCTTATTACTTCCCCCATGAATATTCCTCCCCAAACTGACCTTATTACCGAATTAAACTATGTGCAGCAACAAAAAGATTTAAGGACCATATGTCGAAGTTATAGCAACCTTATTATAAATTTCTTACATGAATGGAAACTTTACTATATTTTATGAAAAACTAGGTTGGGAATCACCCATAGTTCGAACGTTTATTTATTAACCAGTTATTAACGAGGATTATTAACGAGAAGTACATCTCTGACATAAATGCAAACAGGTGTCTTTTGTTACCATGACAAAAATGTGCTAGTAATGTCGTCAAACCTGGGTTGGAGAGATCATGAAAATAAGATTATAGAGATAAATTGTAAGCCGATAGTTTTAAGATAGCATTTATCCTACAAAAGTAAGACTTAAATAATTTCTCATTAAGACCATTAGGAAACAATTTGGTTTCAATAATTAAGAAAAGCTTGTCACCATTATCCAATTAAATTTTATTGTATTACAACTTTTACCAGCAGCTCGTCTTGCATGGAAAGAGTAATATTTGAAACTTAATATCCTGCAGTGTACGTAAAACTATTTTTTAAATTAATTCCATCGTTTGAATGTTACAAATTTGTCATTAATGCCTAAAATTTTAATAATACATAATTTTGGCAGGGTATGGCTGGTGTGGAATCACCCATCTCACGCCCAAATAGCGGTGTTCGGGACACCATGCCGCTGTAGAGATATCCCTATATCTGGTTGTAGACGTTTTCCCACCGTCGTGGATGGATACATTCAAACACTTCAATCTCAGGCAGTCATGAAACCCGGCGCCGTTTGTGCGTAACGTTCTGAAAATGGTATCTCAAAAACTCACCGCGCTATTTCGAATTACGACAAAACTCGAGAGGAATGCCATCGGGCGTTTTTATCGGACTTCGTTGCGGGAATATGCAGCCGGAAATATTTCACTCCCTACACGGAAGATCTTTAACATATCGAATATATGCCGACTTTAATATTTCAAGTAAATAAGTATGCCAATATGATGTCTGAAACTTTTCGTACTGCCCAGTGCATGTGGTTTAGGTGCCCCGCTTGACAATTTTCTTTAATTACGCAGCTGTTACACGCAAATTGTCCGGAAATATAACATCTTACCCTCAAATATTTTGATAATAACAGGATTTAAAATTAATTAGAGAAGGTTGTAAAATACGAAATTCTATACTCCTATTAAATGACATAACATGCACCTACACTGGAGGTTTTTCCAAGTGTTTACCAGTGCGGAATGATGTAAAATTTAGCAACAGGATTTCGAACTATGGACAGCGCTGAGAAAAAATTAAAATGTCTTCAATGCAGATACATGGAGAATTCAAAGTCAGGTAGATAAACTCTTTCCATTTGAATTCTTGATTTTAGATGTTTAAGGAAGAAAAAAATAATCAAACTAAACGTCGCATTGATGATTGCGGTTTTCATGAAGATATATTAAAACAATTAACTACCATTTTTGTGCATACGCAACACGGCACTGTTATTCAGGGATCTAAATAATTTGAAATACTGTTTCAGAAGATTTATTGAATCCTTCGCTTAGACCCATAAGCGAAGCCAGGAATAAAACAAAGAACGCGGTCGCCATATGTATTCCATAGCACCCTCTTGGAGCATAACGAAAATATTACTTTACCAAAGACCCACTTCATCATTTTTTATTGTAGGAAAGTAGATGGAGAAAACGGTTACGGAGGACGAAATAGCGTATTGAAAGCCATAAATATAATGAATAAAGTATCCATTTGGACAAGTTAGGACCATTAGGGAGCACCCTCTAAACAAACTGACGTTGGCTATAACCTTCTAGTCTTCCATTAATCAAAGTCTGACTACATCTATGGTTAAATAGCTATATAAATTCTATTTAAATCTACTTAGTACCACATTTGGGCCTCTACCTTTGGGTTACTTCATAGAGACATTATTTCTAAGGCACCATTAAACATTCATAAAAATCATGATCAAAGTAAACATGAAACATTCTTTGGCATTATGACATAACGTCCGTCGTTATGTCATAACGTTGACTAATACGTCATCATTTGAGCTTCGGTTGCGCTGAAATTTCACCGTATATCCCAAAGACTACAATAACGAATCTTTCGTGGAAACCTAAGTCCTATCAAAATCGAAGAACCCAAGATGTCGATGGCGCGAAGCCATCCCGGCAATTTAAGACTACACGACTCTGCTGACCAACAACCTACATTAAAACTGCCAATTGTATGCTGGAAGACTTCTTGCGTTTTTATGCGTGCAGTTTCAGACAAAGCGAAAAATCAATTCGGGAAGAAAAGCGGGCGAGCGGGGGGATTGGACTTACGAGGAAACTACTTGGAGGGTCTCTTATTGGACACGATTGAGATAAACGGGGGACGCACTCGATTAAAATGCGCTCTGAAAAAAGAAAACCCTTGAGGGCACAGCACTCGCGGACTGGGCACCGATGAGAGCGAACGTTTAGCGCGAGGGTAGACAGTAGAGAAAGAAGGGGGCGGGAATATTCTTTTTTTGAAAGAACAAGAAGAGAGGGAGGAACAAAAAGATGAAGAGGAACGGGTTTGAATGAGTCGCTGCCAGCCCAAAAGACTACCCATTTCGAAGGATGGGTGGATTGCGGAGTCGGTAGTGAGGGAGGAAGAGAATGATTCGAAACGCAGATAATGAGAACGAGAGCAAATAATATTCCAGGTTGAAGCAAAAGAAAGGAAAGAAAAAAATTGAAGAGACTGAGCCGAGAGAAGAATTTCTATCAGAGACGATGCAAGGAGTTCCCTCGCATAATGTTGTGTGTGCAAGGGATCGCGCGTGGGCCAAAAAAAAAGCGTGTATCGAAGGTGGGAGGAGGACGGAAAGAGGTTTGTTAAGGCGAGGGGTAAAATGGCGTGGAAAAAAGATAAATTGAACGGGATGAAAGGAGGACGCTTCAGTCACGAGAGGCTTCCCCGTGAATGGAATCGCCGCCATAAATCCTGCCGTAATCGTCATAAACATTTTCGACAAAACGAAGAGAAGGGAAAAAAATAAGGATGAGAGACTGTTTTCCTTTTGCAAGCGAGGCGGGTCCCTTCTTTTGTCGTGTCGATCTATCGACGACCTGTCGACGGTTGCGTGGATCGAGTGCGTTTCACTTCAAAGAATCATTCGTAAAGCAATTGCTAATGATTTTGAAATTTTTTCGCTACCGAAACAAAAAAAGTAGTTCTCGATGACGTGGAATCGAGGAGTAAGTGAAAATCTATTGGCATAAGAGTCCAATAAGCGCTGCACTTAGGCGCCAGATATCCCCCGTAATATCAAGATTACATCAGCAGTGAAAGAAAGCTGGGTTATTGCATTTTAGCACTTCTTATCTCATATCATTTTAGCATTAGAGATGAATAAAAATCAGAAGTTTTTTGTTTCAAATCACATCTAAGTACGCCATCAGGGTCATCAATGTACAGCTTAATGGAATTACTGCTATTCCGCGACTCTTTCATCGTCCTCCAACCAAGTGGCTATTCCAACTGTCAGAAGGAAATATGCATGGAGCATAATTTGTTTACGGATTAAATTTTGTGAATTAAAGGGGGCGAATAAATACGTAACAGCAATAATCCTATTTGTCCTTCAGAAGTCGTAATCCGCCATGTTCCACAAAGGTAAATACGAACACACCAAACAGAAGGCATTTAACTTTCCCATTGCATGGATTAAAAAATCTTTTTCTCTTAAAAGTACCGGGGTATCCTCAAAACTTAAAGGAAAGTTTGGAAAACAGTCTACTTGATTATCTTTTCCTTTACTCAAGGGATCTCACCCAACTGTCATTTACAGAGGAAGGATAATTTTTGACTGGATTGGTTCTCATAAAAACAGAAGAGCACTCGTGAGAGAAGTCCCGCTTGGAAATCTCGTCTAGAGTAAATTAGGGTCCGGCCAACTTGCAAGGCCAACTTAGATGACCGCTGCATAGTCGACGCTTCCAAAGGGTGCAATTTCCCGGCGGGTTTCGCATCAACGACTTCCAGCTAAATAGAGATCCAGATTGCCAGAGCTACGCTATAATTTTACTGCCAAGAGCAAGCATGAGAGAATTTTTTTTTGTTAAATAAACCGTGTGACTTGTAAACGACATCAGCATAAAATCCGTCAACATCTCAGATACCTCATATGTCCATAGTATTGCCGAGCCAAATACCGAAATATCCAAGAGCAATATGCACTCAATACACATTTTATTTTAACTATATATCCGAGTCTCATAGCGATGGGGTAATATGTATTCTGTAAGGACAGCTATCACATTCATTTTTATGTGATTCGATTTCTAATAGTGATACCTTCATCATGGTAATTAAAAAATAATAAATTGTACAAATTCATTGAGGTTCACATAAAATTTACCACTTGCTTGAACTTAATCAGAATCAGAAATAGTCGGCAATTTAGGTGAGAGGCAAATTTATAAATATAATTTCTTTAAATATATCGCTTTGATCCACATTTGTAATCGAACTTACCATGACACGCATAATTTACAGATGAAGATGCGTAGCCAAAGTGCATGAGGTCACTGAATCTGATTTCTTGGTAAATTAAAACTGATTCGACTTCCAGTCCTTCCCTTGATCGTAGGCCATCCAAAGTGAAATGAAAATACTCTACTAGCGGACATTACACATTTACTTAATTGCAATAAAAATATGTTGCAAAATATCCCTAATCGTATTTACTACCAGGCTGGAGCACATGATATCATGCATTGACGAGAGAAGTTGAGGAAGGTCTTTCTTTCATGCGCCAAGGTTGAAATAGTAATTTTTTTCATTTGATCTACAACTGAGTAAAAAATTATGTTCTGCCTACATTTCCTTCAATATAAACATGCAACCACTATTAAGTAGATCCTCAAAGCTGGACTCAATAATCAATTTTCAGCAGCTCTGTCTATATTGTACCTATCATTAAAATTAGATGCATTCCGCTAAACTTCCAGAGCCCAATTGAAGATCCCCCCGCATTCTCTTGACTGAAAACCTACCCTCCAACTTTTCCCGGATTTTTAGGTTTTTCCCGGACGGTCGTAGCCGTCAGTAAACACACATAACGGGACCAAAACGGAAATAATAACACTTTTATCACTCGCGAATCTGAGGAAACAAAATAAAGATTCGATCGCGACACTTAAGTCCTCGTAAATTCCGCCAAAATCATGCACGCCGAATGATGCAAGCAGCAATGATGCCAATAGGGCTTAAGAGTGAGGTGACGACAATAAAAGAGACCTCAAAAAGTGAATGACCTCTTCCGCCCGCCTGCCCGCTAGCTCTGCCTCTTTAGCTTGCTCGATGGAAAGGAGGTCCCTCTTCTTCCTCCTTCACTCCTCTGGAAGGGGCAACCTTCGCCCACGCTTCGTGGCCTGGGGGATCTCAGGGGGTGGAGGCAAGGGGGCCGCTGCCGAAAGGACCCGTTGGGGAACGTCCCCGAGTGCCGCGCAACGGCAGCTGTCCCGGGGTAAGAGGGTGAGGGAGAGAATCGGGGAATGAAGGTGGCGGAGAGGCATCATCATGAGATCGCGGAATATGGCGGGAGGACTCCTTCCATTTCCTCGTTGACCTCAAAGCAAGAAGATGCTGGTTCGCGCTGGCCCTCACCCCCTCCGTCTACTTCCCCCAGTGCATATTCCATCATGGAAAGGTATTCCGCCCTTCCACCTTACCTTGCCTCTATTTACTCTCCTCCCCAAAACACCTGATTTGAAAGGCTTGGCAGAATGGCTCCCCTCCGACCCCAAGGCTGTGCAGCCAGGGCCATCATCCATTCCCCTTCATCGTGCCCTCACCTGCCCCCACGCAGACCCTGTGTATGCTGAGGGTTGACTGAGAAAGTATGGAGGAGCCGTGGTACCGGGTTTGCAACCTCAACGATGCCGTTTCTCTGTACTATCAGACGGCCAAGGCCGTTGGAGGGGTCCACAATTAGACCAGTTTTCGTTCCACATGACCAGAGTGAAAAGGCTTTCCGCATTCGGCCGACAAGTTCTGGACACTGATTCAACTGCTTAACTACCCGCAAATTAAACGAAAACCAAATAAATATTTACAACTCCACCGAAATACTTTACTGATGTATTAATTTTAAAGTTGTCATTGCTAAAGAAAACTTGAAATCGAAGGCAGGATGTCGTTCAAACCAACAAGAAGATCCAAGAATACGAGGGTGTATCGTCACTTGTAATAATTATTAAAAAATAATTGAGGCACAAACTTAAGTTTTATTCGCTATTCTGAAGACTTCTCAGCATAGTAGTTCCCATCCAGAGTTATACATTTTTCCCAGCGCTTCTTGACCTTTTGAAGGTCGTCATTGTAGAACTCAACAAATTGCGTCTAAAATCATTGTTATACGAGGGCGATTCGAAAAGTAAGGTCTCCAATTTTTTTTCATAAAAAATTAAATTTTTTCTCAAATTTGCGTACATTGTTGGAAAGGTTGAGCATTTAGCTATTTTTCTACATAGTCGCCTTGACGATTAATCACTTTTTGTATCCTTGTAAGCAGCTTTGTAATACCGATGTCGTACCTTTCTCCCGCCACATCACGAAGCCAACTGACGACTGCTTCTCCGATATAAATTCATCACCATTTAGTGAAAGTGTACGGTGAGAAGTGTATGGACATCAAAAACGTGCGGAAATGGTACGGGGAGTTTTTTCATGGCCAGGAAAACGTCCACGACGAGCAGCGGTCTGGGCGGCCGAGTTTGCCAGAATCAACGGTGGCTCCAATTGACGAGATGGTGCGTAATAACCGGAGAATCACCCTTCATGAGATAAAGGATGGCCTTAATGAAGAGAGTGGCTACTTTTGCGTGCAGAATATTGTGTGAGAGGTCCTCGGTTACAACAAGGTGTCTCACCAAACAGAGTGTGTTCGCATCATGACAATGCACGTCCACATGTGTCACATCAAACGACCATTCTACTCAATGAATTCGGCTGGGATATCATCGACCACCCTCCGTACAGCATGGACGTTTCCCCCAGCGACTACCACTTGTTTCCCGCTCTCAAAAAACACCTTGGAAAACAGAAATTAAAGTCAGACGAGGAAGTGCAAGAAGGAGTCGTCAGTTGGCTTCATGACGCGGCGGGAGAAAGGTACGACGCCGCTTTTAAAACTCTGGTTACAAGGATGCAAAAAGTGATTGATCGTCAAGGCGGCTATGTGGAAAAACTAAATGCTCAACCTTTCCAACGATGCACGCAAAGTTGAGAAATAATTTGATTTTTCATGAAAAAAAATTGGAGCCATGGGCGGCTTTCGAGAGTGGGTAACGCCGACGCCGGGTTTCTCTCCACCCTTCTCCCATTCCCTAAACTTCCTACCCCTGCTACATTACCCACCTATCCATTCTGGCCCAAATGACCTCTTCTGTTGGTCGCCTCCGCTAATAACTACTGCTATATGAACATATCGAAGTAGTGTAGAGGATATAGTTAAGGTTTAGATATAATCGAATTTACAGCACTGAAGTTTTGGAATAAAATGAAACAGGATCAAGGCATACATCAAGTAGATGGGAATGAATTAAGCAACTCAGGGAATGAAAAAAACTTAGGCCTTACCCAACCTTTTCATTGGTTGACAAATCGGAAGAATATCAGGCATATCAGCTTATAGTTGGGATTCATTAGGTGGATTTTAGGAAAATGTACAACAAGTAAGAGATACCGGAAGGCCTGTTACCGGCTCTTCCGGTACCATCAATAGGTTAGGCCACATTTGGAATACGCGGCAAGCATTTTGTGTTCCATGGAGGAAACAATACAGTTGGCAAAGGCTGAGGGAAAATCCGATAGATTGTTAGAAATTGCTACGAGAAGAGTGTAAATGTGACGGGTACCTTAGAGAACTGAGGTTGGGAGCCCCTTGATACACGTAGAGAGCAGGCAAAACTTTTAGACATTTAGATAGGTAGCAGCAGCAGATCGTCAATATAGAACACGTAGTTTCAAGGCAGCAGCAACTATTTTTAATCGCTCAATATTCAGTGGTAGACAAAGAAAAACCACACAACGCCTTTCGTAAAGGGCCTCTGTATTTCAGGTTTCATCTATGATTGCATAATACCCCACAAGCCGTCGAAAGGGCGTGTCGCGGTGGGTGCCAGGGCACCAGACATATACGCAGAAATATTGGTTTTTACATGTATCTGAATTTATGTAAGCAAATGCACAAAAACACTCGTTCGAATATGCCTATATGTAATAATTGAAGTATTTGATTAAATAAATTAATTTTAGTCTTTAAGACAATTAATATGACGCTTGGGTTCGATTTTGTTAGGGCTGCGTATTCAGCGAAGAAAGAGTGAGTGCTGGAATCTGTCTGTGGTGGTTTCTATCAATCTTATTTTATCCCTGTGGTCGAATTTAACAATATAATGTGGTGCCAAAATTATTCCTTAAAATATATCTTGGAACTTTGGCTCTTGCATTGCCATTGATATTGCAAATTATTTACCTTAATCATTTACATTCCGTGTTAGGATTATCAATGTAGTGTCACAGTAGGCCATAGCCGAAGCTTCGACCATAGATTTTTGCCGAAGTTTGTATTCATGCTGTCTTCCAATACTCACAAAATGGGGATTTAGTTCTTGTTAGCTATATACTCGTACACCCTTGAGTATGCCATTCAGGGTACTGGCTAATGCTCAAAGCTAGGAAAATATCCATTAACTTTTAAGTCGCATCAGTTACCATTGATACAAGTAAGTATTTCGTGGAATGAACTACTTAATCTACCTACTTCTCGATGACTAAAATTTCATCACTCTTCTGCATGTTTTTGTTTAAGTAACCACTATAATAGTAAGCAACCCAGTGATTGATTTAATTGATAAGGTGACCTAAATAACTGCGTGCATAGAGCAGTCTCCCCATTAATCTAAAAAAACACCGTGCATAAGCATGGAGAAGGATGCACCAATTATATCTGGTTACTATAAGAACCATTTTATGAACTAGGAAATACCTCGTTACCTAACGCAATACATGAACCTTCTGAGACTAGAATTTAATTACCTAGTCGTAATTACTAACAGATACTAGCACGTCTCGTCTATTTCGATTCGATCACCACTTTAGATATCGTATAACAACTCGAAAATAATATGTCAACATTACCAATGGAGGAACCATGAAGTAAAGAATAGACTGACCAGTAACAGGATCGATTGGAGTGCTACTATAATCCGAAGTGAAGATCAATGGTGATAATGATTACCAATCGAAGCAATATTCGTGCAAAGCTCTACAAGACTTACCATCGCGGATTTCCAGCAAACTCGTAAAAATTAAATTGCCAGTTTTTCTAACATTCCTAATTTGGATGGAAAATTATTAATTCACTGATGAAATCTGTTCACTGTGGCATTGGATACTAAATTACAATAGATGTTACGCCTGGTTACTACTACTTACGCCTGGTTACTAAAGCAGCATTAATTTATTTATGGTAGAGACTTTATGATAAAGGCATTACCGTTAATGGGCTAGCTTTTCAATACATAAAACCCAAGGTAATAAATTACGTCCTTCTTCCGTCCTTAAATATAATCTATAAATGACGTCTGAGGAAAGGTTTCCAGAGAGGTTGAGCTGGAACATAAACACCCAGGAAAGAAGGATAGGAAATTTAACTGCCGAAAAGCACTGAAAAGCTCGTCGCAGTATCTGTAGAAGTACCAAATTACTCGTTTTTTTAAGAAATGTTTCACTTCTTGATGTGGAATAAGTTGTATTTTTACTTAATGGTTGCTGGTTAAGCTGCCAAACCACAAAGGGGTTTTAATGAAAATGTAAATCATTTATGTCTGGGGAAGAACTACTCCACGATTCGCGCTTAAGGATTCGTTATTTTTTTGTTAATGATCCCATTCTCTTCCCAAGGATAATTGCATATCTCTCAACCATTTCGTAATTTTTAAATCTCTCCAGCTTCTAGTTCACTCCAGTTGAGCATGCCCAGTGTATCCAAGAAATAACCTTGATTCCAAAATCACGTTATTGCACTATTGACACCCGAAATTTGAGAATCTACAGACAATGATTAAATTAGCAGTTTCTGATCACATTAAATATTAACATAGAATATATGTAGATCAGATTTATAGATCAAATGCCCACTACTATTTTTATTTAGGAGAATGAATTTTAACACTGATAACCGTTTTGTTTATTTCAAGTAAATCAAACCAATGAAGAACTAAATAAGAAGGTATTTTGATTTTGTCTGAGTTGAGAGACAGTAACTTTTAATCTGTACAAACTGCGAGGAAAATCGAACCCGCTAAGCTTTCGGTGACCTCTCAACGCTGTCCGAACAAATTGTTCGCGAGCGATTTGCCATTCATTCGAGAGCGCTTTGTTGCGCTTCTTTGAATTCTTTTACATTCTGACGATGGTTATATGGATAACAATGACTGAAAAACTACATTTAACTTATTCTCTAGTTTTACCTAATCACTCAAACGGATGATAAATGCTGGCGTTCATTGAATAGAAGAGTCGAAATTCAGGTATTTATGATCCCAAGAGCCACTTATTTCCCTCCGTCCCCAGCAATTTTTTCTTTGTCTTTGACCTGATAAGTACATTTTTAAACAAGCTTAAATTCGATAGCACATGAAAAATTCTAAATCTAATGCAGGTCTAAAAAGTCGAATATAAATATTCATGGGATACAATTGCCGCATTTTCACATACAAAGATGAAAGTAATATTTTCAGCCACAGAGAGGATGAATTTGTAAATGCACGAGGCTCGTGGGGATCGAGATGGTGCGGGGGCTAACGTACTGGCTTCCCACCATGAGGGCGCGGGTTCAAATCCCGGCGGTGTTGAATATTTTTCAGAGGTATCTCGATCCCTACTTGAGGTGCTTTGTGGAGGGCACTTTGAGTGAGTACGCCGTCCGTCGGATGGGACGTTAAACTGCGGACCCCTTGGCGCCTTTCGTTAAGAGTAGGCTAATGCCGACGCCGGGTTTCTCTCCACCCTTCATCCTTTCCTATCCATCCCCTATGGCGCAAGTGACCTTGGCTGTCGGTCGCCTCCCCTCAAAACTACTACTACTACGAGGCTCGTAGGTGGTACTGGAACAAATAGACGCATTTACCAACAGATGACGTAAATAGCGCATGATAAACGTAGGTCTTATTAGATAACCTTTTACACGAAGTTCTTCATATATATGTACGCTAACAAGATATTCGATTATTTGGGGAAAATATCTATAATTTTACCTATCATTACTTTTATACATCCTTGTCACAATGCTGTATGAATCTGTACCCATTTATTCAAATTAAAAACAAATAATTTCGGCTTTGTGCATCACATCTCTGCTCCTTAGGCGGCATCAAGATTGGTAGAAAGTGGAAGAACTAATGAAGGAAATAACATTCTAAACAAGAGGAAGTCCACGAGATGCTCGACTCGTAATAGTTATAAGGGACCCTCATAAACTATCTTAATAGACAGAGAACCTTATAAAAAGCATTTCCTTGTTGAAGTTGAACTTATTTCAATCTTTAAGTATCTGTATCACAGTTTGAAATTTAATAAAACGATACCGAATTTCCGTTCCCAATTCGCTCCTTGCGACTAAACTACTCCAATTAGGTCTGGACTCAAGAGAATAATGCGGAGCATTGGATGCTGCAGATGATTTCCGGGCCATTCAAATATCAGACCGCCTAAAACTTCAATATTCTCTCATTTCTCAATTCTTCTTCGAACTCATGAGTCCGATATATCTTATATCCAATATTTACTATTGGACAGTTTATAATGAAATAGATGACCATCCAAAAAGTATTAACTTCCTAGCTTAGTCTTAATAAGTTAGATTTAACAGCACAATAAAATGGCACTATAACGCCATGAAAACTTGTATAAAATTTATTTAATATGCTCAGAGTGAACATATTAAACTCTGTAATAAACCATATGCTATAAGCCGAGTACATAAACCTCAAATTCGAATAAAACCACGAAGAACGACATAAACATTTAATACGACCAAACGAGTCTACAGAGAGCAGTACTAGCAATGGTCAGAACACCAATTTGAGTCGTACTCGTGTATACTTATGTATGTATTAAAATAAAGAATTATCATAAAATCACTTGGGTTCTTACCTGAAACAGGAAGTAAATTCATTTCTGAATCTGCATGCTAAGATCAGCATTATCACTGCTTGTTTTTCTTAGAAAACCACAGTACAAATATATTTTTGAAATTTATTTTTAATTTTTTTATTGAGCATGTTCTCGCCATGATTGACGGAACATCTTTCGTTAGCGGAGATCTACTTCCTTTCTCCAAGAGGTCCTTATGGCTTAGGACTTGAAATTTTTGTATAACTATGTGTTGTTAGACTTTTGTTTAAATAAATAAAGGCATCAATTATACATTCGCATAGCTGAATGAATGAATTTTGAGGTTAGGAGCGAAAGCTATGAAGCGTATCCTTCAATATAAAAGAATATTCTAGTATTTACATTTTCTGACGACACCAAAGCTCTTGATGCACATAAGCCATCTTGAGACAACTCGCGTACACTCTTCACTCAGAATAGATGATGAGCCCTCGTAATGAAAGAGCCACGGTCCTTTTTTCCCTCCAGAATATGCCTCGTTTCGTTAACTTTGTATTTCGCCCAAGAAGAGGAGCAAGTGTGTCAGAACAATAAATATTATTCGAACTCCAGTTAGACCTCATCCTATCGCCTGCCCTCCTTCGCTTCCGCACGCATCCCCACCGCCCTCATACCCTCTCACTTCACACCTCCCGAAGGAATCATCCCTCCCCACCACCACCCACCACCACTAGTCTCATTATTACCCGCCTACTCCACCAATCCTATATCCTCCCCCCTTACAACCCCATTACACTCTCCTCCGCCGGCTCCGCTCCCCGTTCTCAATCTCTCGACACCCCTTCCCCTTCCAGCAATCCCTCATCCTCTACCCCACACTACCCCAAACCCTTCACCTGTTCCAAATCGCACTTCCTCCTTTCTCTCCCGGCGATGAGTACAGTCTCCGTACGCCTTTTTCTCCGACCGTAATGACGCTCATAGCCGCGGCCAATTGCCGCGAGGAGATGAGAGAGGCGGGGTGGGTGGAGAGGGTGAGACGTGAGGGAGGAGGGAGAGAGAGAGGCGGCGAAGAGGGTTGGTCAAAAGCATGGTGGGGGTTTCGCACGTTGGAAAGAGGGGGAAGGGAATAGGGAAAGGAAGAGAAAGAAGGAAAGGTGGAGGATTAGCGGGGAGAGGGGGGAGAGAGAAGTAAGTAACCCCCTCTCCCCTTTTACCACCGATGGCCCCGGGGGGTAGCAACTCGGGACAGGTGGAGATGTTGCCAACTCTACGCACTGCGGGGTCTTTTGAGCGCCACCGTCACTCCTGAGGGCTTCACTTATCACTTAAAAAGGGGTCACTTTTGGCGAGCGAGCAGCTCATTTTACGAAAGGCTGGACTCGTTTCATTTGCGGGATGTGGTGGTGGGATAGTGCCAGAGTTCATAGCGCGCGCCGACCTGAAATAGTATTCATTTGATTTGAAGGAAAGAGATCATAGCGACATAGCTCTCTGGAGCGAACGCATGCATAAATAGAAATTTCCATCGGATATTTTTGCAATGCCGAAGCAGAATAGGCGTCTCTTGCGCAGATCGAATAAGAAAACGGCAATACAGCCAGATTTCACATTGGTAGGCTACTCACTGGAAAATAGCGCCTGAGGAAATTGCCATAATAAAAAATAAAACCTCGTCCTAGGGTAATAGCTTATTTACACTTAGTCGGCCGCACAAAGGAATCTGGAATTTCAGTTCCCTGGTCCGCCACTTCCCGAACGAATGAATCTCAAAATGCTAATTTTTATCGAAATAAACTTTAATGAAAGGGTTACAATCTCGAAATCTTTCATTAACTACGTTAAAACAAAAAAAAAATGATAATTATGAGATAGGGTATAGCAAAATTAAAATTTTCCGAAAACACTACACGATTATGCTTAAAGCAGAATTGCGAAAGAGCTTTCAAGAAATACCAGCGTTTCAATAGAGTCAAACATTTTACGACCGTTCATGAATCAACTTAAAATATCATATTGCTGTTTCAAACTTGTTACTTTCATTATACCGCGACTGTTTCCATTTTGATTTACGCTCCTGGTATTTCGCAAGAAAATTACCACGACCGCGTGCTATTTTGGTCTACAGTATTGCCTTTTGAGCCACACCGTTATACGTACGTAGTTAAATTACCATACTTAGAGTGCATAATGTTTCATCGTTGGGCTTAAAAGCTACTTAAGAAAAAGCAAGAAACTCTTGGTTTTGAACCTATATCAGTGGCATGTAGAAAAAATAACTCAAGTATAGGAGACAGAAGAAAAGGTCACACTTACCAGTGATTCAGTTATTGTAATACTAATACAAAATAACGATAGGTTATTTACTCCGTTCAAGCATGAATATTTGATGCAATAATAAATTTTTCAATGCCCCTATGGCATGAAGTACGTATGGAATTTAGGAGGATACTTAAATTATAGGGAGCAATAGCAGGGGAATCGAATACTATTGTAGGCAAGTCTTAAAAAAGGGTTAATATTGAAACTATCACGGTAAATTTGGGTAATTACACTAGATAAAATACTGACTAACTTTTACTGACTGACTAACTACAGCGATCATGACGCAAAATTATCAGATATATGAGTTTTTGACGCAGGTTTCTCATACTGACTCAAGATCTGTAAACATACTTAATTTCTTCAAAGTATTTAGCAAAATAGACCAAATATCTACCTATACCCAACACCCCGAAAGTATCCACTAGGGTGTGTGGTATCACCAGCCATGCATGTACAATATCAATCATGACATCTCGCAATCAACGCAAATATCCTTGAAAGAAGACATTATTCCTTAAGTAAGATAAGAAAGACGAATATAAAGGAGTCTTAAATTAGCCAAAATAAATCTACGGCCCAGACCTTCTATGGTGACTTTAATAAAAAATCGGGAGAGACATTGATTTATACTGGTATATCCGCCAATATACCTACTTTATTGCGCCATATCTTAACACGAGGAGCTTCTTTCTCCCAAATATAGTTCAAACTACCTGCCAACCGCCTTTCAGTGGGCACATGCGGATCCCTCTGATGACAATGAATGCTAAAATTCATTTCACAATAAGCGATTTAGCGTTTATAACTGATTGTAGAGGACTTGCATTTTTGACTTAGAGCTTTGAAAATTAGACCACAAACTTACTACTTGCCTTGTTTTAATTTAAATGGGTCGCATTAACATTAGAATATAAAATACTTAATGATAAATATATAAGGTGAGTTCAAAGCGTATGGAAAAAGATGTTAAGCCTATATACCTACAAGATAATTACTCCGGTATCGCTATCGCTTTGACTTTGTTGAATGAGAGGAAACCTTAAGAAAATAGTCTAATCGTCTGATTCCAACTCCAACACAGAGGATTTTTTTCTACCACAAACTACCCTATAGAACTAAGACACCTCTTTACTAGCGCAAGTCCTAATATCATACAAATATGTTGTTTTTGAAAATGCTCAGATGGCTATCGCTCCGAGTAAGGAGAATAATAAAATAAAATAAAACTATTATTTGAAGTGCACTGACTTGTGATAATTACTTATACAAAGCAATCGGCGCCAGAAGTCTATTTTCAGCAAAATTATTAATAATGATGAAGTTAGGGATAAATCAAGACTTCATTTTACAGAATCATTCCAGTTTCTTCAAATTTCCACAACTAAGCCTATTCTCTTGGATAAACAACTTAAATCGGCTCTTCAAGCGTATGAAGGACGCTTATAAATATTTCGTCTAACATGAAAGTATTACCTAATATCCGGTTCACTCTTGGACTCTTTCCGCCATTATACATATATTGTAAGTGACAGGATAATTTCAATATAAATATTTCCGTAAAATAAAATTATGATGATGATACTCAAGCAAAAAAACACCAGCCCTAATATTTGGAGGAAAAGTACTTCACCAGAAAACGCACTATACAGGGAACCAAAATTACACACGTGGAATCGGTAAAGTACTCGGGTTTAATGATAATTACAGATATGTTCAGGGGAAAACACATTCGTGAAATTTGCGGAATAGCTAATAAAAAGTTAGGATTCATAAAAAGAAAACTTGGGAATAGTGATGAAAGAGACAAGGAGCTTTGTTATTTCACGTTAGTTAGGTCCCACCTTGAGTATGCTGCAAGTGTATGGGATCCTCATGAAGTAGGCTTAATTCTGGAACTAAATCGATGCAACGAAGAGCAGCTAGGTTGATGAAAAGTTGTTATGAACAAGGCAGCAGTGAAACGACTTTTTATTTAATAGATCCATCTTTTCAATAGTTCTACCGCACGATTTGAATGCATGCATCCTGTTATTAAATATTGTTGCATGGAAGTACTTTCTTTCGTGTGATTATTGTTAGCCGAATGCATGAACAAACCAATATTTATGCGAAGGTAGCCTAATTTGATTTGGAATATGGTTTTATTCTGGTTTGCGGGTGGTGATCTAACACTCCCCGCCACACGTCCTTGCGGCGGCTTGCGGGGTATTAAGTATATATATATATATATACATACATACATACACATATATACACACATATATATATATATATATATATATATATACATATATATACATATATACATATATATACATATATACATATATATACATATATACATATATATACATATATACATTAATATACATATATACATATATATACATATATACATGTGTGTGTGTGTGTGTGTGTCTGTGTGTGTGTGTGTCTCTGTGTGTGTGTGTCTGTGTGTGTGTGTGTGTGTCTGTGTGTGTGTGTGTGTCTGTGTGCGTGTGTGTCTGTGTGCGTGTGCGTCTGTGTGCGTGTGCGTCTGTGTGCGTGTGTGCGCGTGTGCGCGTGTGCGCCTGTGTGCGCCTGTGTGCGCCTGTGTGCGCCTGTGTGCGCCTGTGTGCGCCTGTGTTCGCCTGTGTGCGCCTGTGTGCGCCTGTGTGCGCCTGTGTTCGCCTGTGTGCGCCTGTGTGCGCCTGTGTGCGCCTGTGTGCGCCTGTGTGCGCCTGTGTGCGCGTGTGTGCGCGTGTGTGCGCGTGTGTGCGCGTGTGTGCGCGTGTGTGCGCGTGTGTGCGCGTGTGTGCGCGTGTGTGCGCGTGTGTGCGCGTGCGCGTGCGTGTGTGTGTGTGTGTGTAGATGAAATTAATTTCAGCCCGATTTAGTGTTTCCCAAATAACTATCTCATCATATCTTCCGCTCGGATCTGATTAACTTTGACTTTCGCTCGACTGCTCAGTAAATAGAACTTAGTTTTTACGGAAAGCTTCAATTCTTAAATCTACAACTCTCTAACGCATACAGTGCATAGTAGAAGTTAATCGGGGTGTATTGAGATGATAACACCTCATATAGGATACCTGTACATGTAGATACCTCATGAAAAGTCATGGCATCATTCGGTCAGCCGCAATTCATTGACATGCGTTATTGCTGAAAGTTTTTCTTTTGCACCATTTGAAATACCTAAAAGCAAGACAGTAGTAACGTAGAATGAAGGCGAACAACATAAACGCACCAACGGGTCAAAATGGGCGATGATAATCTCTGCAAGAGAAACAAAATTCGGTGCCGCAGACCAGCTTCACAGCAGTAATTCCTTTCCAAACCGTTCATACACAACTATAAGATAACTAACTATATGCCTTTTCCGTCCTCCTCTTGGAAAAAAGCTACCTTAAAAATTTACTTATCCGATTTCCCATGAAAATTCTTGTTCTCATCATTAGATTATTTTTTAGAAGGTCCACTGATATCACCATTTTGCACCTTACATGGGTGAAAAATGTAGTCTAGGAAGTGGAAGACATCATGCATGAACACCACAATACAGCAAGGGAAGAGAATTAATTTCATTTTCAAAGCTATAACGATGATATAAAGTAACGAAACATTTTTACAACTTTAAATTAAAAATTAGTATTCGTATCCCTTTCATAATAGCTTCACCACAAAAATTGCTTTTATTATTATTGTTACACGGAAAAAATCGATGGACCATGATGTACATTTTTCTTTACATAGCAGCTTGATATTAGTTCCCATTTATAAATAAATTATTTGGCAAAATGGAATTCAATTTGCAACTAGTTATTAAATGAATATACAACAATTTCAGAGTGCAAAAATCATTCGCCTCGACCGGTAGTACTAGTAGTAGTATTTAGGGGAGGCGACCGACAACTGAGGTCATTTGCGCCATAGGGGATGGACAGGAAAGGATGAAGGGTGGAGAGAAACCCGGCGTTGGCATTAGCCTACTCTTTACGAAAGGCGCCAAGGGGTTCGCAGCTTAACGTCCCATCCGACGGATGGCGTACTCACTCAAAGTGCCCTCCACAAAGCATCTCAAGTAGGGATCGAGATACCACTGACAATATTCAACACCGCCGGGATTTGAACCCGCGCCCTCTGGGTGGGAAGCCAGTACGTTAGCCGCACCCTCGATCTCGCACCATCTCGATCCCCCGCCACGACCCGGATGATTGATTTGAATGAAAATGATTTTTACTGTCTGAAATTTTTTCACTGAACTGCACATTGGCGAATGACTCCATTTAAAGTTACTGTTGCGGCATCTCCCGCAGTTTCTTTGGAATTTACAAAATGAATACTTAAAAATAGCTTCTACAAACGCCATTGAATTCATACGACCATGCAAACAATTGAGAAGTTAAAATATGATTACTTATTTTTAATTTATTCTATTAGAAATCGAATGATTCGCAGAATTAAGATTCAATAAGCTCAATTCTTCGAGGATCATTTGGAAAGTAAGGTTTCTCTCGAATAGCGTACTCTACTTTTATTTCCGAAGTTCACTCACAGATGCACGTTAATCCATCTGCCGGGATTAAATGGTACCTTGCAAGTCGTCGAATACGAAGACTCCGAACTCTCTCCTGCATCCATCCCATAACCTCCTATTCATTCTTGTCCACTCCCACTCTCTCCCACTCTTTCAAGTGATTGACTGGAATGGGTTTTTGACCTATTTTAGAACATGCCTCATTTTGATGGAAATGCTCAGTAAGGTTAATTAGTTTTCCACAGTCCTTTGAATGGATGACTTTAGAATGCGTTAAAAAATTCTTCAAAAGATTAAATCTCTCTTTTCCCCTTAAGTAACTTTTCTACAAGGGTAGGACGATTGTTTACCGCACAGTGTTCGAGGGATGGATTAAATCTACAAGAACATTTCAAACTGTATCGTTTCAAAACGAGCTTTTATCATTAACAGTGTCAAAAACTTCCTTAAAATTACAAAGAACGATAAGTGTGTTTTAGCATGCAGCAAGTATCATTAATTCATGGGCGCGAGAGCAAAATTGATACAAAGTTTCTATTTTGAAAAAGCATCTTTTTAAGTAACAAAGAAGCCAAAAGACTCCTATTTTAACGATCTTGAGTCAGCAGGATTTCCATGCTGAGATAAGTGAATTGTAAAATCAGGAATTAGAATATAACCATGAAAAAGGACGACCAATATTTAAATTTTCTGGGTGGCAGTAATAGACTATCCACCAGTGGGAAATAAAGAATCTATTATGTACATCTTTTAAAGACAATTTATACTCCTACTGGCCATTTATTTCATGTACGTGGAGTTATAGGTCAAAATTTTCACGATTGTATCGTTTTTAATTATATATATATATATATATATATATATATATATATATATATATATATATATATATGTATATATATGTAATATATACATATATATATGCATACATACACATATATATAATATATATAATAATAAAATATGACATAGAATTCACTACAACTAAAAATTAAATATCTGGATGAAATTGATCCTGCATCCTAATTTTCCTTTATACACAGAATATAGTAAATTGCTGCTTTAATGTCGCTTTTTTTCTGTTTCAGGGAGCCGTATATTGAAGTAACTCGCGGCATGGAGAAGCTCACCGTGTGATTCCTTCGTTTGAAAGGTTACAGCGCCTGGCAAACCCCCGATGAAATGATGATTGTTAATTTTAATTATATTACATTGTAAGCCACCGCTAGGGTGTGTGGCAGTGAAAGACAGAGACAGACACAGCAAACTACTTTTGACCCAAAATACTATTCCCTCCTTGCGCGGTCGGACAAAATTCTGATTCCCAGTGGGGAAAAATGACATCCTAAATATATCTGTCCTACACGCAATGTCACTATTTTATTGACATTATCTCTCCTACCATAGTACGGCGGGGCTAGCAATTAATTTCCAACATAATTGCTACAGAGACATTCTTCCAATCAATGCAAGAGATTTAAGCTAAAATTTGATCTTCCTTCCGTGAGTGCTCATGAAAATGATAGCCCGCCGTATGACACAGCTGTGAGGTGGAAAAGGAATATTGAAATTGGCCACATGCCCCTTACAGACGATCCAAGAAGTGAAATACCCACACTCACGGACGATGTTGACACACTAAAGGAAGTGGAACACTTTATCTATAAGACCGAAGGGCAACCAGGCATCCGAATGGTAATAAGACTGATGTTAGTTGCAGCAGCGCGTGAAAAATTATTCCCGAAGAACTGCACATGTCAAAGGTGTCAGCATGCTGAGTTTCACAACTACCGATTCCTTTTCAGATGCAAACACGGCGCGACCTGCAATCGCGACCACGACACGCCAGGCAATCAGGAATGTGGCTTAGAAATTGTGCCACATCCACGCTATTCTCCCGATCTCACCCCAAGCAACTTTTTCTTATTCCCAGAACTCATAGAATCATCACGAGGTTGGAGATTTAACGACAGAATGATGCCATTCAAGAGGTAGAACAAAAGCTTTCGACGAAGTCTGCTGATCTTTACAATAACGGCCATCGAAAGGTCAAGAAACGATGGGAGAAATGATTAACTCTACAGGTATATAAAGAGAAGTCTTCAGAATTATTATTATTGTTAAGTAATCTACCGTTTAAGGCAGGTTTTGGATTGACACAACTACCAAAAAAATATTTTGTGACTCCTAACAAAACACAATCCAGCAACATCCCTATCCTATTCCTGTCCATTCCTCGTTTGCCTAACATTCTCCCCTCAATACAGTCTTCAACATCCCACTACCGATCAATACGCCCTTCATCCATTTTTCCTGCCTCCTTAATATTTCTCCCAACAATTCCTATCCTCGCCCATCATATCTAGTACTTCCTCATTTGTTTTCCCATCGGTCCATTTCACCCTCTCCATTCTTCTCCACACCCACATTTCAAAAGCCTCCAATCTATCCAAAGCCTCCGATATCACACAGCCTTCCGGCCAGATTCCTTCCTCATAGATAGTACGAATCAGTCCATAGAGACTCTTCATCCCTCATTTTCCTAAACCTTTCAGTAGTTTCGCAGGAATGTTGTCTAACCCGACGGCCTTATTTGATTTTATCTCCTTTGATGTCCTTTCTATCTCATCGACGGGTTTGCCTAGACCTAAGTTATCTTCGTCTACTTCATGTTCCTTTTCTATGTCTAACCTTTGTGGGCCTAAGTTCTTTACCATGAAGCTCTTCTATATATTCCTTCCATCTCTCTTGGATCTTTTCTGTGTCACCTATTATCTTACCCGAGTTATTTATGACTGATAGCAAAGATTTTCCCTTCTTACTTGCCGATAGTAATGTCACCCTTCTGTGTAGCGCACCCTTTTCACCCTGCCTCTGCAAACTATCCATATCCTCGCACTGCGTCTTCCACCATCCTTCTTTGGCTTTATTTGTTTCCCGCCTCAACTTATTTTTTAACTCTTTGTACTTCCTTTTGCCTTAGTCTGTGGTTACACTCTTCCATTTTATTCTCTCATCTATCTATTTAATCCTCTCATTCGTGATCCATGGTTTCCTTGTCCTTTCCCATTATCGGTTCCTATAACTTCATTTGCGGCTTCCGATGTCCCTTTTTTGATGTAATCCCATTTTTCTTCGACAGTACTAAGCTCGTTACGCTCCTCCATGATTTCCTCTACAGCCTGCTGATACTCATTCCTTGTCAATCCGTTTAATGCTTCTACATTCCATTTCCTAACCCGCTGCCCCTACCTTATCTTTTTGAATCGGACGCTACACTTCATAACAACTAAATTATAATCAGAGCCCGTATCAGCTCCCGAGATGTGCGAATTCATCTCATTGTTCCCAAATCTGTGCCTAACCATTATATAATATAACTGCCACCTTTCTGAGTCACTTAGAATTTTCTATTTATTCCTCCCGCTTTATGGTGTCCAAATCAAGTGTTGGTGATGACTAACCCCCGTCTCATGCAGAATGCTATTGTTTTCTCCACGCGGTCTTTCCTCTTACCTTAATTGTAGTCATGCAACTCATCATTATCTCTTTCTTCCCCCACAGTAGCATTCCAATCCCCCATCACTATCAAATGTTTCCCAGCTGCAACACACGCGACTTTGTCCTCTAACTGATCGTATATCCTATCGATTTCTGCCTCCTTATGATTGCTCGGTGGCATGGTAAACAATGACCAAGTTCGTCGGTTCTGCTTATATCTCTACTAGTAGTATTCTATCCGTTGCTTTTTCGATGCTTACCACGCTTCTTCCTAGTTCTTTGTTTAATCTTATGGCAACCCCTCGTTGGCTCTCGTTCCCGCAGCTGTATATTATTCTTTAACTATCATTCCAGTAATCCCCGCTATCCTTCTATCTCATTTCGCACAAACCTAAGATATCTACATGTGCGTTTCAAAGTAATGTAATTAAAGTTCCCGCGCCACTTCTATTGGTAGGAGTGGAACCAATCCACTTGGAGTAGGTTAAGTGGACGCTACAATGTCTCGCGAAACCGTCTCAGTGCTCTCTAAGCTGTGGAAGCGGCAGGACGTCAGTTATTGTAAACCTCTGCGCGCCGACCGTGTCCCGAAAGAAAAAACCGAGCGGAAAGTTCAAGTGAGCTTTTGCAAAGTATTGAAAAGTTAACCTGATTATTTGGACAATGCCACTGATGATGAAACCTGGGTTTTTTATTAAGACCAGAAACAAAACGCCAAAGCTCTGAGTGGCACACCGATCAGTCCCCCAAGCCCAAAAAGGCAAGAATGAGCAAATCAAAAGTGAAAACAATGCTCACTGTCTTTTTCGACAGTAAGGGAGTGGTCGATAAGGAGTTTTTTCCTCAAGGACAGACAGTTAAAGCTGCCTACTACGTGGATGTGCTGGCAAGACTCCGAAAAAGGGTCATCAGGACGAGAAAAGACATCTCCGCTACCTGGCAACTCCATCACGACAATACCTTACCACAACGCGCTACGAGTCCGCGAATTCCTGGCCAGACAACAGGTGCCAACGCTGCCCCCCCCCCTTTGGTCCTGACGTCGCCCCAGCAGACTTCTTTTTGTTCTTCCGGACTGAAGGAGCCCTGAAAGAAACCCGTTTTTCGTCCATAGGAGAGATGCAACCAGCCGTGACGAGGACCTGGCGAGAGGTCCCCGAAGACGCCTTCCAGGGCGCGTACCGGTTATGGCAGAGTCGCTGAAAAAAATCTGTAGAGGCCCAAGGACGGTAATTTGAAGAATTTTAAGTGCTTGTACAAATCTGTTCGATAAATTACTTAAAAAAATAAAAGCATTACTTTTGGAACGCACCTGTATATTTTCTCTTTCCATCTCTCGCTTAATTTTCTCTAATTTTCCGTTCCTCAACATTGTTCTAACATTCCAAGTTTCTATTCTAGCTGAATTGGTCTTCTTCTTCTGCGTCTTCTGTCCAGCTGCAGTCGGTTTTCTTGTACAAGGGTTTGTAAGATGACGACCGCGGAAGCCTTGCCCCGCCCGCTGCCGGGCACGAAACAGGTCCGATTAGGCCGAGTTTCGTGGTTGGCAGGACTCATATTCCCTATATTGTCCATCATATTAATCTTGGGAATGATAATTGAGATGGTTTCCCGTTGCCTTCCTCAATAGTGTTTTTAACGCGACACCACTCAATGGCCGCTCCACTGGGTGCAGCCGCCTCACTGAGGAACAGACGCACCGTGGACTACCTATCGTCTGGCTCCTAATCTTCGACTTATGATATCCATGATAAGTTGAAGTGACCCTACCAGGAACAATTATCATTGCTCTCACCGGCACAGCTCTATTGGTCATCAGAACGCACAAGCCCTTCCACCACGTCAAGGTTTTAGTTCATAGCCTTCAGAATAACAAATAATAATTAAGTTTTTTATATCGATTATTTTTAGTACTAGTTAAAAGTTTACCATACCCCATCGTACACTTCTATATATCTC
Organism: Hetaerina americana; assembly: GCF_022747635.1. Taxonomy (NCBI): domain Eukaryota; kingdom Metazoa; phylum Arthropoda; class Insecta; order Odonata; family Calopterygidae; genus Hetaerina; species Hetaerina americana. The sequence goes on along the minus strand of NW_027287383.1, from coordinate 428,750 downwards.
TAAACTATATATCCTGACGAAGATCCAGAAACAATATATCCGGATGCAATGTTGAGAAACATACAAATAAGGAGAAATAATGCCCCAATAATGACCGAAACGAAAGAGAATATTTTTCAACTCTTGCAACATTTCCATTTGAAGCATTGATGGTGAAATTTAAATTAGTCGTCATCGCCGATTTTGGCTCTTTATATTTCTGGATTCTTTCCGGTACATGCCATGCGCACACTATCGTTCGAGGAGTGTGGTGAAGTTATGTCCAGTAATTTAACCAGTGGACTACCGAGATGCTAGACCGTTTTAATAAGAATAAATATCCTTGAGAGTTCAACGTTTGAATTGAAGGACTAATTTAAACTTTAATTGTGGGTTCGTGTAATTGGAAACCTTCCCTATGGCCGTAATGTGCTACTACGCACGTTCTTGCCGGAGCGGAGAAGGGGATGGGAAAAAAAACAAGGAAGGAATGAGGGATAGGATGAATAAAAAAGAAAGGTGTATCCAACGAGGGAAACCCAAGATAGAAAAACGGGAGATGACGGAGGAAGAAAGAGAGGGCATACCGTTAAATGGCGGGTGCAGGTGTCACACGATTCGTACTCTCACAGGGCTGTTTAGGATAGGAATATAGGTCGGAATCAATCTTCTGCAACCACCTCGTCTAGGGTATTAGGGTATTTTCTAATAGCTAATAGATAAGAGGTGGAACATAAAGCACAAGTAAAACTAATTGATTGCTAGGAAAATATCTGGTCGTATTTTCTTCAGCAATAGCCTATGGAACATATTGCGGTCACACTGATGCTAATTCATGTACACTTTATATTTATAAGTATGCTGTTTAGAGAAAGACTAAAAATACAAGGAAAATGTTCTGAAAAATATTGAATATTTTCTCATGCACTGAAGATAATGTTGAAATGGGCAATGCGTGTTTTATATTCCTAATAGACCAGACCCTAAGTCATCAAACATTTAAACAGTTCTCAGTTTATTTTAGAGGAACTAGGAGCCTCTGTACTATTTTTTTATTAAAAAATGGAAAAACTGGATGGTAATAGAGAGGAAATTTAGACGAGGAGCCCAGGAGGAAAAAATATTGGATTTGTGAATTTTCACCATGGACATCAGGAGGAGTTCATGCTGAAATGTTTTGGGAATAACGTGAATACGTTCGTTAAAATGCCCCAAGTGTTTCAGTAATTTCACGAAAATGATTCCGCCATATCGTAACGAAATATTAACAAGATAAGAAACTTATCGAAGAAAACTACTGAAGCTAGGAATGTGAGACATAAGTTTATTACTGTCGGCTTCCATCATAGTACTTTGTATAGCAAGCGTATTAGGGCAAGTGGAAATTAATATCTATATAAAAGCAATTAACACACAGATTTTCTCAAGTTGTTTATCATACACAACGGGAATACGAATACAACTAATGAAAAATGCTATCCTTGATGAGAGTATAAGTGATATAAGGATTTGGTTTTTCGTTGAAAAATTTCATTTACTTAAGCTTTTACGTGGATGGGAGGAGCTGGGAACGACTACAGTGCTCTCGAGGACCGTATAGGTCAACACTTAGGTGCACTCGCTCGGAATGGGGAACATAGAAGACGTTTCTCTGCGCCTTGCACCCTTCGACGAGCCGCCCACCGGAGAGCAGGTACTAGACGTATCCTTGGGATTCATCCTACGTAAACGGGGTGAGGTGGAGGCGGAACCGAACCCCGTGAAAAATAGGATCGATGTGCTATCGGAGAAGGGCTCAACGAACCCAACGTCTAGGGATACGTCACCGAGTGGGAGTCGAAAGGGGAGGGACGAAATTTTGATTATACGAGAGACAGCTCGAATTTCCGGCGTTTAGAGACGCAGCTGCCTTCCTCTGGATATCGCACGTGTCGGGAATGAGCTTAAGAAGCTCAAAGAGAATCAAGTAATGTACAGGCGTGTTTTTGGCGTGTGAGTTACGGTGAAACAGGGGATGGAGACGTGAGGAGCGATTTATGAATTCATATACGTATAGTAAATGTAGTCGCAAATAAAAGAACCGAAGATTGTGATCATTCAAGGTTCAGATCGGATATAAATTTCCGTCAGGGATATATACTCTTTGAGTTTCGTCGTCCAAGCATTCTCTCGGTAACGGAATTAATATGGGGTGGCTATGTGAAGCTAACTATTTCGGGCGGATTGGGATATGCTGATTTAGGGAAAGTTGGCGGGAAACTCTCAGTGATGTTTGATTGATTAGTGAGAGGTGTAAGACTGTGTCAAGGGTCTCTTAATCGGTTGAGAATTCACTGCACACGACTATTATTATTATTGGTAGTCTACTGTTTAAGGTGGGGGATCGGGATGTTGGGGTGGCTAACGTACAAGCTTCCCACCGAGAGTTCAAATCCTGGAGAAAACAAATATTTTTCAGCGGTGTCCCGATCCCTACTTGAGGTGCTTCGTAGAAAACACTTTGAGTGAGTACGACGTCCGTCGGATGGGACGTTAAACTGCAGACCCCTTGACCACCTTTCGACAAAAGTAGGCTAACGCCGACGCCGGGTTTCTCTCCTCCCTTCCTTTCCCATCCATCCCAAATAGCGCAAATGACCTTAGCTATCGGTCGCCTCCCATTAAAACTACTACAACGGTTTAAGCCGGCCCCGAGGGTGGCAGGGCAATTTCGGGTTCGCTGGTTCGATTCCCACCAAGGTGGGGGGTTATCACTCTAGGGCCTGTGTGTTTATAATTGTTTATATTGTTGTATCCCTGTTACAAAGTCCGATGTAAAGGCCAAAGTGATCCATTTAGGATTGATGTGAAATAAATAAATAAAAAGTAGGCATCGAAAGGACACAGATTGATCATCTCTAAATTCAACATTCCCAGATCCGTCAAAAATTACAGAACCTGACAAATTGTATTAATCTAATCACCCCAATATTAATCTGTATTTCAATATCGAACACTTTCTATTTCCGTTTACTTTGTCCAACATGCGTATCCTTATTCTCCTCCTACCTTGCTTGCCAAATATGCTCCCCTTTATTAAACTCTTCAGCATTTAATCGCCAATTTAAATAATCTAAAACCACTTTCCCTGTCTGATTTGGACCATCCCCAACAACACTACCGCACCATGCCTAACAGTTCTTTGTTGAGTTTCCATTCCGTCCAGTTTAACTAGTCCATCCATCTCCACACCCATATATCTAATAAGCCTCCGATCTACGCCCATTTTCTTGCTTCAACATTCACATTTCCTCTACGTACAAATGCGCACTACTTGTAAAAGTTTTCAATGATCTTTTCGTGCCCTCCAGGTGGTGCTTGCCTTTAACTCCATCCCCGCGAAAGTTTCTTTGCCTCCTGCATTTCTTATTTCACTACTAATTTGAACATTTTGGCCGAAAACATTTCCATGATAAGTAAATTTCTCCACCTGCTGTCATTTTTACCCTCATATGCTTTTTCACTTAGACTAGCTTCTCAAAAAACTCATAGCCTTGTTTTAATAACATTGATCTCCATCCATTAACTATCAAACCTGCTCTATATTCTATGGATTTTATAATGCAGCCAGCAATGATTGTAACACCTTGACTGGCTGGCTCACTAAAGGCTGATTATCCACAAAGCTAACTGCTTTTAGGAGTTCCCAGCAACTAACATCCCTCTCTCTAATTCAATTTGGTCCGGGTTCGATGCCCGGGCAAGCCACTCTGGGCACCTGCAGCTCCACCCGAGCTATATGATTTTTCGGGTACGGGATCTTCCTGGGAAACGATAACCGGCACAGGGAAAGGAACTGATCCCCCTACCCTGATGTGTGAATGTCACACGCTGTCGGGCTTAGTACTGGGGGAACTGCACCGTCACCTACCAAACCGACCTTCGGGCTGATTACTGTTATATAGGGAAGAAGGTACGTACATTAAACATAAAAAAACCAATACCAAGTAGCTAAGAAGCTACAACGGAGAGAGGGTGATAGCACCATATACTGCGCCAAAGAATATGGTACGCAGCAAAAATCACACATGACTCACCGATTCATCAAATATTTAAGGGAAATGAGGATATGCAAACTTAAATTATGAAGGAATAAATTACAATTGTCGATTAAAAACTATAGAGATATTCTCAGTAATATTCCAAAATCTTTTTCATTAGTTAGAAAAAGGCAATGGAAAAAGAATGCTAAAAATTGTTAAAATGGAGAACTAGTCACCGGCAGGATAAATAACATTACCATGCTAATATTTTTCAGTGCGCCTGCACAAACGGTAATTGCGCACCAAACATTGTAATAGCAACTGAGAAATGTCACAGAAATTAATAGCATAACAGCTGCTAAACGTAAGAAAAACGCCTCAGATTTTGAAGAAATACCGAAGAAGATATTAATGAAGCTTATCGAAGACATTTGGCGACATAGCGAACAGCGTCGCGCAATTGGAATATAACTCTTATCACCCCATCTACAAAACTGGAAATAGAGAATTACCCAAAATTAGACACAAAAGAATGCATAGATAAAGTAAGAAAAGGTAATGTAAAATTCGGTGTGGCGCGATTAAGTGCTCTAGCTAAAATTCGTCAATGACATAATTTCCCAAGTAATTTACAGATTTAAATTAGTTTACGATGATACAGAGCGAAATAAAATCCCCAATGGACGGCGAGTTAATCTCTATTTATTTAGATAACATCAGAATAGCTTGAGAAATGGAAAATTAGAATTAAACTTTAACTACAAGCTAATGTAGCATAGCAATGAAATTTTGGAGTGAATCAATTGAAATCTGGACATTATATATGAAAAGATATGATAACAGTTTTTTGTAGTCAATTTGGAGAATTTCTTTGGAGACAATCTTACCTTCCTATTCGTGCAAAAACAGAGAAATATGCAGATTCGCCATAACAAATTGACCTCGCAAGACGAAATGCGACTACGTATGCTTAAATTCCTTTAATAAAGTTGAAGAAATAAAAGAGATATCTTACTTCGTCTTGTTATTAAGTCATATTTGAAATATGTGTCAAGTATTTGGGAAATATCAAGGAATTCTTCAAGTAAGGAGTTGAAAAAAGTTCGAAAAAGAGTAGCTATACCTGTATGCTACGAAAAATTGTCTAGAGAAAAATATTAATATGACGGAGTTATTGGAACTACTATGTTCAGAGTCCCTGCAAAAAAGAGGAAAGGAGCACTTGGGTTATTAATAAGGGACATGGCTCTAGAATTATTTCCTACCATCGAGGGAATCATTAGGGCCCACATTTATGTGGGACAACTGGATAAAATAAAAATAACAGGCACCGACATTGACACATTTGAACACACTCTTTCAATATCCAAATCTTTCATCATACCAAAGCGAAAGGTTATGCACTCTAACAATCAGAAAAATAAAACTAATCAGCCCTCGGGGTAACTCGCAAAGGATGGTTTAGATAACCGTGCCGTAGCATTCATGAAAATCCAGAATATTTTTCTCGCTCCTTACCATATCCAATTTTGGCGCGGGTATCCATGATAATGGTCAATGGCATAAAAATGCCAGTTTTTTTTCTGGAGCGACATTGCGACACGCTCAGCGGACTTTGAACGCGAATAATCGGACGTCGAAAAACAAAATGCATATGACTAATAGTATTCCCATTCCAGAGAACGGATTCGTCGGCGCTTGCTTGTAGCTGGGAAAACTTTCACCTGTACGATGAGAACAAAAGCGTATTGCCAGATCTTAAGCTTTGTCTGCTTAGAAATACAGCCCTTTTTAAAAAAGCAATAATTCACTAATTTGCAATCTAAAGACATAATGCTCAAGCAACGCTTCCTTGGCAGAACGATATTGTGATTTTGTACTTTGACCCAAGTCTGATCCAGATAATAAGAAAAAATCAGGAGATGCGATGACTAAATAAAAAGTCTTCCAAAAATCAGGCATAATATGTAACATTTTCATCGAGATAAAACTAGGGTAGATTTTTTGAGCTTCCAGATTTCTTAGGCGGGCTAGCACCATGGACACTGAACTCACTCTCCTAACACTCCGCCTATACTGACCAAAGAGAGGTAATTCACAAAAGTAACACCTTTCCAAGAGAATACGATCACTGGAATTGCAACGACAAGTATATGGGCAGTGACCCCATATGGCAAGAACAGATGCATCAATTTGACTCTACCAATTAATCTTAAGCTTAATGATCAAGTAGTTAGTTCCAGCTCACCGAGAAGAAATCACATCCCACGAAAAGTTATTACAATATTACTAACCAAAATTAAATATTATAGCCTAATCTCTTGATCAATCATAATTATAAGACCATAATATAGTTAGACCCTGGTTTCAGTTTCACAGCAAATTTTGAATGGATAAATATCCACGATCTCGATTCATTTTAATATTACTGCTAACAAATTATTTTATCCCACCCCCCCTCAGTTGGCATTTGAAATATGTACTAATTTACGTCCAAATTCACAAGTTTAATCTCCTCTTCATTTAATGATAATAATGGTTTTTACATTTAGCTGGAAACTTATGTAAAATGTTTTACTCTTTCCCGGTCACAATTGTTTGAAAATTCTAACGGAGCAAAGGTTTTCGGATATAATAAAGTTTGTGGGAAATGTAATTCGTATTTCGACTAACCCATTATTCTGATGTACTTACAAAATGTTTAAACCATATAAAATGCTTAAAATCGAATTTTCAACATTTTGATATGTTTTAAAAAAACACCTTGCTACTTGTAGAGCAATACCTATAAAAACTGTCTACTATAGCCAATTAGCGCACCATTCTAGTAAAAGAATGCCAGTGTGGGAGAAAGAGTAGATAGAAACCCGAGAACAATTAACAATGAGGCCGGAGAATAATGGTTAACGTGGAATTGGAGTGAAAACAACGGAATTTAAAAATTATTTGTTGATGATTTAACCCTCATGAAGATTTCTGCTATAATTATGGGAGCGGAAGAGGGGAAGGATGGAAAGAGACTTGGATGGTAATGTGCCTATTTACGCATCAGTATTTACATTCTACAACACTTATTATACGAGAGAGCATACACAAACGTAATAGATAGTAAAAGAGATTCGCTAAAATTTTAGTTTCTTCGCAGTTAAAACTGTAGCATTTTCCAATATTTAAACATTTTAAAAAAAATTTACCAAGGCTCTTAAATGTTTTATGCCCAAACACGATTAAATGCGTCGCATTTATTCGAGTAAAATTACTTACATTGGATATGCTTCACAAGGTATAGCATTATCATCATTTTCGTGCCAACCCTATCATCAACAAGTAAAAAAATTGTAAAAACAAGAAGAATAATAATTTTACTATATAATAAAAATATATGTTAAATAATGTACAACTAATTATCAGGCTTCCACTGACTAGCGAGCTGAGAGAATGCCAAGGTAGTTGTCATAGGCTTTTGTGCGTTGCCGACCTCCTCACTGAGTGTATTTTGTCATGAGACGATGGGATTATGCGCAAGTTGCACTTGACTGGGACAGTATACGTGTAAACATGTATATGAGTGTGTGCATACACACACATATACGCAACCCGACATAATTTCATTTTGTTAGACATCGCTGGCTCTGCATCTTCAGCAATAGGTATCGCCGATTGGCACACGAAAGTATTTTAGTACCGAGTAAATGGTTAACACATACTTATCATCTATGCAGTCTAATTGAAGTCAGAAAGGGCTAATATGTTAGCGCGCGAACCTCGAGCCAAAATATACCAACTTGTTTGTGGAACTAAGTGGAAATAGCTTTAAAAAGTGACGGAAACAAGAAAAATGTGCTCAAATTGATATCACTCCTCCCTCTAATTCTCCGAAATAAGTGAAAACTACCCATGGAGAAAAATTGTAAAAACCTGACTAGATATACAAATCAGAATAGCGATTGTTTCCTGCGAGTTTTTAGTTCTCCGGAGAGAAATCCTCGGAATGGGTGTCGATCTATCTGTGTAAATGTATGCATGGATCTGATTTTAAAACCATAGAAAGCAACTCCCGTCAGTCACATTAAATAAAAAATTGCAACCTTGCAGGGGTCTGTATTTCTTCATAGATGTACAAAATAACTTCGATTTCCCTATTTAAATTACTATAAAAAATTCAAGAAAACCATGAGGAAGGAGTAATTAGTACGAACACTGATGTGCAGGAAATTTAACACTTGTTCTTATTAAATAGAGTCGTTATTAACTAATCACCGACTACGTTATGTACGGTAGTTGATAGACAAGGTATAGTTATTTCTTGTGCAAAGTTTACATTTAAAATATGACTCAACTAATCATTTTGTACGGAAATAAGCTGAATCATAAAATCATACGGTAAGCAATACTACCTTTCAAACCGCATAATTCTAATAAAATACATTAAAATCTGTTTTGAAAGGCAATCTTGTGAAAGTGCTTAACAATTCGACGTTAAAACGACTAATGAACAGAAAACAATAGGTCTAATTAAGTGAAATGAGGAAGCAAGTTTATTACGCTACCATAGGATAAACATCAGCCCGTATATTATTGGCATACTAAAATGACCACCATTTGGTTTTTGTCATTTGGTGACCCCATTTAGGCTCGTTCTTGGTCCTATTACATGGCAGTTTTCAATTCTCAACTAATTTCATGCCCACGAAATTAAATTTTTCCACTCGAAAGAACGGTCGGGCTTGAATTTTGCCAAAGGCTCAGTTAAGAGACTTAGTTGCGTAATTAACAGAACACCATTCATCGCGAGCCAAAAGCCGTAATAACATTAGTTCATTATTAATTCTTGACCACCGCGACTTCATAATCATCGCCACTTTCGTGGTAACTTCTCGCGGATAACCTGTGAGGTGGAGACGGGCGGAGGTTTCCCTCTGCATCTCACAAAGCCAAAAAAATAAAAAAATGAGAAGAGTGCTATCCCAGGCGCCCCCCGTAAGCTCATTTACAGTAGTCTTTTCTACCACTGGGGAAAAAACATAACCCTCTTATCTTACTTCCCCCCACCCACCGGCTGTCACCCCGAACGGGGACCGGTTTACCAAACGTCCCTCCGGACAGGCTCTGGCCATTTCTCCCACCCCCCTTCCCCCATCTAATTTCTTTTTTCTCTACGTTTGCGGAGGCCGAAAGCCTTTAAAACGTACGTTAAGGAATGACTGCGCAATGGCAACTTTCATTCCGCCCTGTTGATCATTTTTGAGGGAGGGACGGCTGAAAAGGGGGTGAGAGGGAGAGATGGGCAGACGACGCGGCGCGCTATATTTCGAACTGCCACTTCTGACCATTATATCACCACGGGGGGCAGCGAATCGTCCTTGCGGCTACCCTCTCCCAGAGGACCCGCGGTTTAAACACGGCTCTCGCGAGAGGGGCGGGGCCGTGTTTCATGGATGTCCACGGATTTATTGAATGCCCTGACGCTGGGAAATGCGGAGATTTGGTGGAGGAGGGAGCGACGTGCAGGACTGTAATGCACGCGGCACAACCCCACGCCGATCGCCCCGGGATGAATGGGCCTAATCAAGAGGGGAAGTAGTGGGATGGGGGGGAGAGAAGTTATGGGTTTTTCAGAGGGAATAATTGAAATGAAATAGGCGAGAGGTGAGAAAAAATAAACCAGAGACACGGGAGCAATCCCTTTTGGTTTCCGCAATATTTTCCACAAACGCGCTGCTTTCGAGTAAAAGAGCATACTACGCGATTTACTTCTTTTGGTTCATCTTTTACGTGCTCTGGGTAACATTTTTCGGGCATAATTATCTTTTTCACCACCGATTGCGGTGTCATCACGCCAACTTCCTTATGGCGGCTGCGAGAAGATAACTGAGAGAGGAATGGTGTGCGGGAGCGATTGAGGAAACAGTCGGAAAAAAAGCCGGTCGCTGATTACTGGGGTAAGGTAGAATAGGCGCCTCTTATCCACCGCAGCAGGTCTTTATTTTCGAGTTCGAGATCACACCGTTGAAACTACAGACGGTGAGCGTCTACGGTCACGAGCGAAGGCCTATTTATTTCCTTATCCGGTGGAGCGATTGCACTTCATTCCGACGTGTGAAGGCATTAAATTTAGCCGCGAAGTTAGTTCAAGTTTGGAAAAAAGAATGTTGCGAAATCGGGTTTACTTCTCCAGGGCACACGAATATTATTCAATCCCAATGTCCATCCAATTCCAATTCCTTTCCCTTTTATTCTCGCACGTTAAGATTGCCGCCATCAATGCCCCTCATTAACGACAATATAAGCAGTGTACGGATGCACGCGAAGTAGTATTCGGAAACAGCCATTGTTGAAATGACTCACCTTGCTCCTCGTATGATTAAAAATTGTGCAATCATCGCATCGGATGCGACTCCAAATCGCAATCGTCCAATTAGCAGGTTTGTCGTCTGCTTCCTCTCGGCTGGCGTGACTATTCAGTCACCATGTAAATTTAACAGACTAAGCATGATAGTAAACTCACTTCAGTCTAAATTCTTCTACCATGGCATTACCTGTAAAGGCTAACGTAAAAATGGCTAAAACACCATAAATTATGTTCCCGAATATGATATACTATGACGTTCACCTATTCAACCTAGGAGGAGTGTAATAGATGTTTGCAAGAATTAATTCTCAGGAATACTTTTGAGTTAAAAAAGCCAAATGCATTGGATTCACATGGGAAATTCTACAAAATGTTCATAAACTATTTTTCAGTTTAATTAAATATGATGTGATCCTCAAGAAAACAATACTTGCTCATAGTATTCTGTCGTTTTCTAAATAGTTAACAGAAAGGACTTGCCCGAAACCCAGATGAATCATTAAGAATGCTATGTGGAATAGAGCGAAAATCCGAGCAAACGGGCAAAGTCGAAAGTACACCATGCCTTGCAATGATCAATAATCAAAATATTTTCTCGTACTGCTGCCTATCAAGAATACGCCACAGATTTGTGCATGCATTTCTGTGTTGTTTTCACTGCCATTTACTTTAAAGGAAGATTTATTCACTGTGGCGTCATGCAATTATGTAACACAATGCAGATTGCATTCCAGAGGGAAGCAAAGATTCTTTAAACGTTGGTCTGCGCCAAGAGAGATACCATGAATACCTGAGGATTCACACGAATTGATCATATTTGGCATGAAATTTAAATGATCGCATAATCAATAATGACTTTGTGCCATAATTACACCCAACACTCGCCTTGGCTATAATTACGCGAAGCACCTACCTGCGATCAACATCGATACTAATTATTTTTTTCAAATTCGAAAATCTTGAGTTGATCCTAAACTCTACCAACAGCAGCTCTGACTCTTAAGGAGTCCAAATGCTCGCAGCTCTCTCGGGTGTTCGGAGATAATTTTTCAACTCCCCATTAATCATGCCGGATCATTTGTCTTTCTTTAGCCGTTACCCTCCTTGCTGAAAGCCAACAAGATGGAGGATTAAATCTGATCGCCTTGAAGGCCCACGCACGCAAGGTAAATTTTAGAGAGCTTTTTATTCGACGGCCGAAGTGCAACGAATTTTAATTTAACCTCGGGAGGATTGTACTGAGGGAAAGGGAGACCGCGCGAGGAGAAACTGGAGATCCCTGACGACGGCATCTATCGAATTTTTCCAGATGCTCTCAACTCTTCCCAGTGAGAGAAAAGCGCTCCATTTGATCTACGCGTCGCCAAACGCCGCCCGCCCTTTGTCGACTGGAGAGCCTTTCGCCGTGGCACAGAGAGAGGTCTTTCGAGGAGATCGCCCAAGGATACGGCGACGGACACACCCATGAGAGAGAGATCGTCGCCCACCTCCGTCCATGGGGCCGTGCGCCTCGGGTGCGTTTTTGTGCGACTCTTTCATTACGAGATAGCTTCTTGCTTGCTGCCTAGCGGTGGAACACGCGACGCCCTAAAATGAGAGAAAAATGAAATGAAAAATGAAAAATGAAACGCGCGAGCGACTCCTGTTGTTTCTCTATTTTTACCTACTCGACTGTCGCACGAATCGCTTTCCATATAGGGCGATCACCCTTCAAGCCGTCCCTCCGCCTGGGACCAGGGCAAGAGCGTGGTGCCCTCCGAAAGTTTATGGACATTTATTGGGCTTTTTTTTCTGCGCGTCTTTCTTCTTGTCATGAGCCGTGCTTCGGTTTATGTGAAACATATGAGTTCTCGCGAGGAAATGCGGCCATCAAGGATATAAGATGCTCGCTCTTCATTGACCAGCGTTTAATTTTCCCCTGAAGATGAACAGGCACAGATGTTTTATGATTCGAACGTAACAATTAGTCCGGTGCCACCTCCTCTCCTAACATAAGTTGATGTTTTAATGGTTGACTAACGGTGACCGGCATCGAGAAATGAAATGGTGGCTGAATTAATATTTTCAAGTAATGAATTACTTTTATAAGTATGAATGTGACTTTAAAGTAACTAAAGTTTTCATTTATAGAATATTACATCGAAATTCATGAATTATTCTTATAATGAATTCTACCATGGTACCGGCATCGCAATACATAAATTTTATTAATCTAAACCCTTATAGTTAAATGAAAAGACCTCTTGATATGTATCATGGTTAAATTGTTAAGAATAAAGTCGCAGTATTATTTATTGCTCGATTATTTCATGCTAATTAAAGGTACATATTTTCCTGCGGAAACACTTCACGGCAATTCCAAGGGAATGTAATCGGCTAGTGGCCAGTGGATAAATCGTACTCCAAACTTGATATTCCGTTGGAAATTTAGAATAGGAGGTACCTTTAAGAACCGGTTGGTTTAAAAAATTCAACGGAAGTATAGTTTTTACTGCTTTTAAAATTACCTGATGGAATACAAAATGTTAGGCTAGGGTCATACATGTTTAAATAACTCGAATGGCAGCGAAAATACCTCATTACGGCAACTAACACACTAGAAGTGTGGAAAATATACATTATCTGGGGATCTGTTACTCACATGCTAGAAAATACAAACAAAACAAAATACCTACCAATACGTTCGAAACGTCTTGAAATGGCATATTTGCTGTTGCGAATACTCGCCACTTCCATTTCGCAACTTGAATATAGGTACAACATAAACATAGAACAATTTACATACTAGGTAATTAAATTATTTTATACGATAATGGAACGGATTAAATCCACCAGCATCCAATACACTTGTGAGTAGAATATATCAGTAGATAAAGTAGATTAAACATTAATTTCACAGGTGCTGCGTCACCTGGGATAAAATTATTACAAATATTAACAATACCAGGAAATCAATTTTAATAAAGAAATTTTTACGACAGAAACTTTGAACTTTATTAATTAACGAGTTGGCCAAGACTATTCAAAGAATTAAATAACTTATAAAACAATGGCTCAGGTTACATTGGAAGTGATTTGGAAAAGTGTGACAAGCAGACCTTGGCGTGTGCTGCCCTATACCAGGAAGAAAGTTGGATTAGAAAAGACAGTAAAGACCTATCCTGGTTATCTATTACGGGAGGCGACCGGCAGCTAAGGTCATTCGTGCTCTAAAATGGTCCTGCCGATAAATTCTCACTGTACAAATTCCATACGGTGTAGAACCCTCGTCTATACATACCAAATGAGGAAGAAACCATAATCGGAGATATCCCTGCAAATTTCCACAAAACGCCTGTTTTTGCGTTCCGTCACTTGCAGGGCATTAAATTAATTTAAATTCTAGAAATATTAAACCAATTATGGTAATATCTGAAGGGCAGAAGTGTGATATGAAATGATCCGCTGGAAACTTAAAGACGCTGAACTGACCAGGTTACCTTGCCGGAAAAGGTTCTCAAAATACCCAAATTACCGCTTCCATTCAAAGAAAATACTTTGTATTACGTGATGGCTAACGAAAAACGATGGCTTCTGAAACACTTTTCGAAGGTAGAACCACCCGAGACTTCAAGATGACCCAGAAGGAATTTTCTTCGTAGGGAATAGGGAGGGGTGGGCAGGCTGCGTGGGGGAAACAAGAGGGGGCAGTTGGGAGGCTGGTCGGTGGAAGGCGCGAGCCACTCGAGAGCTACCAAAGGGAGAAAGAGGGAGAGGAGGAAAGAGAGAGAGAGAGAGAGAGAGAGAGAGAGAAGGGGAAAATGGAGGGGGGAGCGAGAGAAGGGGGAAAGAGAGGGAGAAAACTTTTTGGGCAGCATTCATCGCCACCTACATCCAGGGACCTCGTCTCACCCCTCCCTCGATCGCCACTACCTTCCCTCACGCCACTTCCTCCCCGCCACTGAAAAATTTCCCCGGACATTCATCTTAAACTCCCAACCTTTCTCCTTCGCATTCCCCTCACACCGAACTCCCTCCTGGCCCCACATCCTCCCTCTAACTCCCACCATTTGAAACCTCACTCCCCTCCCATCTGGATCCCTCCCGACTCGCCCGCCTCTTCGCCCTTGCCCCGCTCCGCCTTGTCCTCCGACCGAAAACCCGTTCCGCCTAAAGCGGGATAAACCAAGTCACCTGATACGCATCTGAAACCTCCCTCGAAACTCCTTCCCTCCCCATCCCACCCTTCTGGAACTTGAACAACCCCCGACCCCTCCTGACGTCCTCCTTCATCCCCTCATCTCTCAGAATATCCTTCTCTCTCCGCTACGTCATTAACTATTACTTCATATCCCCTCCATCACTGTCTCCCACACACAGCCCTCCAAATGCTTAGCTTTGACTTTTCCGTACCTATGCGAAGGAATCATAATTTGTAGGAGGAGGAACGTATTTCGCCGAAATGTTGCATTGAAGTAAATGAAACCATGCAGGTGCCGCGTTTTTCACAATCTATTCCTTTCCCAGTTTAAATCGTGTTTAACCATGTTCAAAAGTAATCCAGGAATATATGTCTATGAAAAACGCAATAACTCCCTTCTTAGGCTACCAAGATGGAGAACGGTATCATGATTTTATTAAAAAAATAAAACACTGATAAGAAACACAAATGAAAAGGTAGGAATCGCCAGACTAAGGAGTGATGTTGTTTTAGGGAAGAAGTGAATGGAACATACAAAGAATTGAACTTAAAAAGAGGACGATAGAGAATAATAGTATGAGTGGATGGAGAATATTTCTTTGAGCGATAAGGAAAAAGGGAAACATGATATCCTCTAAAAGACAACTAATGACGGTATTTTAATTATTCAGAGTTAAAAGTGATTCACTTCACGCTGCTGTAAATACTACGTCAACAAAATAAATCTACGAATAGTTTATTTATATAAGAGACATGATCACAAAATGGTGGACAGTCCTTTCAAGATGCCGCATTTGGCTACACAGGATAATATGGGATCCAAAAAACCACATTGCTTGGTTTAGCTGAATGTGTCAAGAAGCATCTTTTGGATTATAATGATTCGATTAATATTTGAAAGCCCTATACTTGTATTCTAGGCCACAACGCCGTCGTTTCAATACAATAATCGCTGAAAATTAGCGAAATTTAAGCTAAGTGTACATTTGAAAACCCTCGTTCTGTCCTTTAAGTATATTGTAAAAAAAACGTAAATACAAAAATGCACTCCGAGAAATGCGGATCGTTAACATTTCCTATACTCGTCGCTTTCAACTGTATGCGAACATGAATTACACCGCAAGTCAATTGCTATAAAGATTAAGAATATATTTTCAATCACTATGATGAAAAATATTATTTAATGCTTCATATTGATTCAAGTTGATTTAAACTGTTGAAACAATTGATTTCTAAGAGTCTCGGTAAGTTATTCAAGTACAAAACTAATCAAAATAATTAATAGTTCCGAATATATTAAAGAAACGATATTAGAATATTAATGCAACAGATTTAACAAGCGTGTAAGGCTGCAGCTTATATTTATGGCTGGATATTTGTGTTCCCTATAAGGATGTGTGTTGATTGCAAATGTAGCCATCTCGAAGATTATAGCCTATTTATCATGAAAATTTCCCGGGCTTGAGTTTACTATTTGCGCGTAATTTCCTATAGAATAATGATCATAGATATATGGTACACGGATTGAATTCTGTCTATGCAGACAAGGCTGTCATTTATTATACTCTGTAATTCTATTTGTAAAATTAAAAGGCATTTCTAAATACATAGCCAATTGGGTGACGTGGTATCGTCGAATCTAGAACCGAAGCTAGGTATCCGGGTTCAGATACAAAAATGTATTTCTATACTACCAGTGGAGTCTAAATTGACATTTCCCAAGTACCAGAAAATTTTTGGAAACTGCAATCGGCATGGAGAAATAAATCTCCATCTTTGACCTGATGTACGAAACACAAGCAAACTAGTTCATATTTACGCGATTTCTACCCTCAGACCAGAACATCTGCTACGGACTTTCTTTAGTTTTGCACCCTGAAAATTCTTTTGCACACTGACTCATCTTCCATCCAATTTTATTTGACACATTTTATTTCCTTGGAAACAATATTTGATATAAACATGAAATTAAATTGTTTTACATGTCTAGATGCAGCTCGTTGCGGACTTTCTGTGACATGCATTCATTAAGAATTATTAAAACTGGATATTCATCCCACATATTAACTTAATTATCTATCTATCAATCTATATATATATATATATATATATATATATATATACATATATATAATTTATCGTACTTTTACATCGTATGCGTGTATGTACGAGGGTCATCCGGAAAGTAGTACCCGTTCGTGAAATAAAGACACAAAAGTAAATATTAACAAACATAAAAAATTTTATTTGAAAGAGGATACTTTAAACTACTTCTCAACATAATCTCCAAGCAAATTAAGGCATTTGTCATAACGTGTGACAAGTTTCTGTATTCCTGCTGCATAGTCCTTCGCCGCCAGCTCATTGAGATACGCGAGGGACCCATCTTGCACAAATTTTTGCATAATGCAGATGGTGTTTAACAATTTCATGAACAATTGTTCGAGAAACATTGGGAAAATGCTCACAGATGTCATCAATTGTGACGCGCCGATCGTTCCTCACGAATTCGTCAACTGAGCTCACCAGTTGGTCTGTAATGACAGACGGTCTCCCCGAACGCTCATCGTCGTGTGTGTTCCCCCTCCCCATGTTGAAGTTGCAACACCACCGCCGAACAGACGACTCGTCCATTACATTGTCTCCATACACCTCCTTTAATTGGCGATGAATATCACATGGGCGAACGTTTCTTGCATTGAGGAATTTAATCACTGCCCTCACTTCACAACTGGCGGCGTTCTCAATTTTTTTAAACATTGTAAACAATCACAGAAACAACACAGGCAATGCTAGCGTCACGCAACTTGGCTCAGAGAAGGCAGACAAGCCACTGAAGCTATCTGACCTCGTCCAGCGGCTACTCGCGTCGTCAGCACTTCATGCGGCACGAACGAGTACTACTTTCCGGATGACCCTCGTATATTATCATTATTAAGTAATCAACCACTTAAGGTAGGTTTTTGATGGACACAACTACTAAATCAATATTTTGTGACCCATGAGAAAACACAATCCAACAACCTACTAGAACCGTGTGAAAGCCTCTTTTCATAGCGCAATTCTTTTCCTTACTTCTCCACTACTTCTGCCATTTTAATCCAAAACGCTTCCGAAATACATAAACCGCCCACCAGCTATAGTTTTTGCCCTCCTTTTTTGATGCTAAGCTTAGCCTTTTTCTTTATGGAAAATCGTATATCCTTTGTTTTATTAATATTGATTATCATCCCATATCTATCGCACTGACTTTCCAATTCACTCAGCAACACTTGCAACCCCTTGGCTGACTGACAAATTAGAGCTTGGTCATAGGCAAACCCAACTGATTTTAGTAATTCCCCTCCAACATTCAAACCTACCTCCACTTCTTTCCATGCCTCTTTAATCATCTACTCTACATATACTTTAAACAGCACCGGTGACGATGGACAACCCTGCCTTGCAACTCCTCCTAACACCGCCCATCCGGACTCTCCGTTCTCCACTCGTACCTGAGCAGTCTGAGATATGCACAGGTTGCCGATTAGCCTCCTGTCCCTCCAATCTATTCCTATTTTCGGCATAGTACTCAAGAGGTTTTCCCAATTTACCCGGTCAAATGCCTTTTCGAAATCTACGAAACAGGCAAATGCGTCCTGATTGTATTCTATACTTCTCTCGATTAGTGATCTCTTTACTGCAATGGCATCACGCGTGCCTCTCCCCGTCCTAAACCCAAACTGATCATTACCTAAGTAATCATTTGCCCTACTTTCTATCCTGTTGTTGATGATCCTAAGAACTTCTTTAGTGCGTGTGATATCAAACTTATTGTTCTGCAGTCCTCCCATGATTTAGCATTTAGCTTTTTCGGAATGGGACACTGACTCTGACCTTACAAAGTCTTCTGGCCAGATTCCCTCCTTATGGATACTACGAATTAGTCCATTTAGACTCTTCCTCCCTCATTTTCCTAAACCTTTCAGTGGTTGCGCAGGAATGTCGTCTACCCCCACGGCCTTATTTGATTTTATCTCCCTTAATACCCTTTCTATCTCATCGTCGGGTATGCCTGGACCTAAGCTATCTTCGTCTACATCATGTTCCTTTTCTATGTCTAGCCTTGTTGGCCCAAGTTCTTTACCACACAGTTCTTCTATATATTCCTTCCATCTCTCTGGGATCCTTTCTGTGTCAACTATTATCTTACCCGCCTTATCTCTACCTGTTAGCATAAATCTTCCCTTCTTACTTCCCGATAGTGATTTAACCTTGCTGTATAGCGCCCCAATTTCACCCATCATCTGCAAAATTTCCATATCCTTGCACTGCGTCTTCCACCATGCTTCTTTGGGTTTAATTGTTGCCCGTCTCAAATTATTATTTAACTCTTAACGATTCATTTTGCTTAACTCTGTGCATACATTCTTCCATTTTCTTCTCTCTACCATATTTGTCATCATCTCATCCGTGATCCATGGTTTCCTTTCCATTTCGCATTAACGGTTCCAATAGTGTCTTTTGCGGCTTTCGATAACCCTTTCTTGATACTTTCCCATTTTTCTTCGATAGTTCTTAGCTCATTACTATCCTCCATGATTTCCTCTTCTACCATTTTGTACTTTTTCCTTGTCAAACCATTTAATGCTTCTACATTCCATTTTCTAAACCGCCGCCCCTGCCTTATCTTTTTGAAACGGACGCTAAATTTCATAGCAACTGAATTGTGGTCAGAGTCCGCATCCGCTCCCGGGAAGCTGTGCGAATTTATTACACTGTTCCTAAACCTGTGTCTAACAAAAATATAATCTAGCTGATACCGCTCTGAGTCACCTAGCATTTTCCATGTATACCTGCGTCTTTTGTGGTTTCTAAACCAGGTGTTGGTGATGAATAACCACAGTCTCCTGCAGAACTCAACTTTCTCCCCACGGTCATTCCTCGTGCCTTAACCGTAGTCCCCCACCTCATCACCACCTCTTCCTACGCCTACCGTCGCATTCCAATCCCCCATCACTATCAAATGTTTCCCTGGGGGAACACACGCAATTGTGTCCTCAACCTGATCGTATATCCTATCGACCTCTTCTTCCTAATGGTTGCTCGGTGGCATGTATAACTGAATAATAACCAAGTTCGTCGGTTCTGCTCTTATCTCTACTATTAATAATCTATCCGTTACCTGCTCTATGTTGACTACGCTTCTTCCTACCTCTTTATTCAATACTATGGCAACCCCTCGTTGGCTCTCGTCCCCGCCGCTGTTTATTATTCTATACTGACCAATCCAGTAATCCCCGCTATCCTTCCATCTCACTTTGCATAGACCTAAAATATCTATAATTCCCCTTTCCATCTCTCGTTTAATATTCTCTAATTTTCCGGTCCTAACATCCAAAGTTCCTATTTTAGCTAAATTGGTGTTCTTCTTCTGCGTCTTCTGTCCTGCTTCTGTTGGTTTTCCCCTGCAAGGGTTTCGTGGGATGACGACCGCGGAAGCCTTGCCTCTCCAGCTGCCGGGCACGACACA
This sequence comes from Hetaerina americana, assembly GCF_022747635.1. Taxonomy (NCBI): domain Eukaryota; kingdom Metazoa; phylum Arthropoda; class Insecta; order Odonata; family Calopterygidae; genus Hetaerina; species Hetaerina americana. The sequence goes on along the minus strand of NW_027287383.1, from coordinate 408,705 downwards.
CGACCGATTGGGCCGAGCCCCGTAGTTCCCAATACTCATATTCTCTGTTGGGACCATCATAAATTATCTTGGGAATGATCATTGAGGTGGTTTTTCGTTGCCTTCCTCAATAGTGTTTTTAACGTGACACCATCACTTACTGGCCACCCCACTGGGGTCAGACGCCATTGCAGCCGCCTCACTGAGGGATAGACGCTTCGTGGAATGCCTTTCGTCTGGCTCCTATCAAGCGTTAAGTTTCCTTGACCGGGACTTCAACGACGGATATATTGACTTGCCGGGTTGATCCTCTAAACCACTTGAGTTATCGAGGAAACGTAATTTACCGTGAAATCTGCAGGGGATTTATGCAACCAACTGCCTCGATTCTTTGGCCAGGTGATGGCGATCGGGAGATATTTCACCCACAAAATGAGAAATGGACGAGGACATATGAGGAAAGAATAGTAGGGAAAGCAATCATACAATACCACAGAGAAGATGAACAGTGCGTGTCATGGCACGTATTGCCAGAAGAAGGAAACGAGCCAGAGCGGCCAAACACACATTCAAACACAAAAACCCATACTAATACAATATTATGTGAATTTCTCAATGAACATCTTTCAGGGTTCAGTAATTTTTCAACTACAGGAATTTTAATTTAATTCATAAGTAAAATTTTCTTGCAGTCTCGAAAGTAATGAAGAATGATATGGAAGCCGGGAAAATTTTGTCAATTTTCAATGCCATTCGTGAATTAATGACTATACGTACTACCCTTCTTACCGATGGGAATCTTCAAATATTGATTTCGTAAAATATTGCCATTTCTCTCCGTTGACACTTTCTCTATATCAAATATCGCTCAAAATTACCGCTTGGTTTAGTAAGAGGTCTCTCTTAAGAAAGTCAATTTACTTTTATGATATTTTTTCTGAAATATATACGTACCTAACGGTTCCTGGTAAATTAATTAGTAGGAATGAAGGCTGAGACTGAGCTTGTAAAGAAGAATACAAAAAGCGACGAAAAAGTCTCAAAAATCCAAAGGTAGTTAATATTTCCAAGAGTACCTGAAATTTTTGGGTGTGCTCTGGAAGTAGGCGAATTTTATTTCTTCATTTGGGCACTTTGAACGGAAAAAAACAGGCGCTAAACAATGTCCCATGTGCAGTACACGTCAAAGTTTGTCAAATGATTGAGTTTTAATATTATTTTGAATTCTTCTCTAATGACTCACTTATTACTCCATCACTTTATTATTATGGATGAAATCACGAAGTCATTGTTTACATATAACTTAAAGAAAAGTAACCTTTCGTTGTAACATACAGGTGCATACAATGCACACAATGTTATACCAGATTATAGTAAACGAATATAACGCCTTCATATGCTTGATGCTGTCAGTTTATAATTCCCTTTCAATACACTTTAGCATTTTTCTCTCAATTTAATGTGCTCAAGAAACACAGGGTGATTAAGATCTTCTCGTAGCATAATTTTCCTATATAACGCAGGATGAATCATTTAGATGTGGTAGTTTACAGTTTAGGCAGGTTTCGGATTGATACAAACTTAATACCCCTGCATTTCTTAGCCTCCTGCAAGACAAACTGTAACCCATACTACAAAGACCCTTCAATTCCACATACTGTCTGCCCTTCTTCAATCTTATCATTTTCCTGCCCCCTTCATCAATGTCCTAATGTTCTCGCCTCTGGCACGGTCCTATTATTATTTCGCCAATCAAAACGCCCTTCAACTATCTCTCCTGCCTCCTATGGATTTCCACAACCGTACCTAGTACTTCTTCATTTGTTTCCTATTTTTCCGTTTATACTTTTCATCTGTCTCCACATACACATTGCAAAAGCCTCTGAACCACTCCTATCATCATGCATCAACATCCAAGTTCACTTGCCCCACAAAACCACGCTCCATTTAAATTTTCACTATATTTGTCTTATTTGTCTTATATCCTTACTCTGCATCCCTAACATAAACTCCCGCCTCCTTGTGAAAGTTTCTTTCACTAAGGCAAGTCTTCTTTCGATGTCGCTATTATTTTAACCATCTTGGTTTAAAACACCCCAAAGATAGGTAAACTATGTTAACTGCCATCCAATTTTAATGTTTACCTCGGCCTTCCATTTTCGCAAAAAACTCATACCCTTTGTTTTGTTTACATTGATGATCCTATCAAACTGTATAATGCGCTAAACAAGGATTGCAATCCCTTGGCTGACTGGCTGATTAAAGCTTGATAAATCGCAAACTTAACTAATTTTATAAATTTCCCAAAGACTTTCATTCCTATCTCCAGTTCCTGTCATTTTGCTTTTACCAACACCATTCGCATAGACGATGTTTACGTATATCGAAAAGAAAGGTAATAGTGGGTCTTACTACCCAGCATTTCAGTACCCATCCCTATTCTCGACCGTCGCAGGCATCTGAACAGTCTGATACTTTTGCAGGTTGGATTGGTTTATATAGCACTATGCAGCTATTGGAAGACTCTTAGAACCTCAACTCGGGTCAGCCCAATAAAATCTTGCAAAGGAATAATTCACTCATATTATATGCCATTTTCCGTTGCTTGACTGATTGCTTTATACAGAGGTGTGGTGATTGCATTAAGAATAAAAGTTTTCATCACTACCATTAACACAATTTATTCTCGGGAGAGGTTATTAAGCCTCATTATAAATCACTAGACTTCACTCAAACACCCTTAGAAAATAGAGGTTTATAGTTGCAGTTTTACAGGTATTTTATGAGCTTCATTACAAACTTCTAGGGTAATCATTTAGGGCCTAACAACGGGTAATGTTCCTGAAAGAATTAAAATACAAATAGGAGTATAGTAATTTAATTCGCTGAATTCTCAGAAAATTATTTATTTCTATTTCATTCTTTTGATAGTTCATATGGATAACGATAATGAATGTAATGCAACAGTAGCTTGTAACTTCATCAACAGCTGAATATTCACATGCTGTCGAAAAGGAGCTTCGAAGTGGGAGGAAGAACATCAGCCACGATAAAAGGAGTGAATTAAGTCTGCATAGGGGAGAGACGCACTTACTGGGCTCGAGCTCTCCTCTCTGAGTCATGGATTGTGCGGGGGAGAAAGAAATCTATGAATCGGCTCGAAAGCTATTGAAATCACTACTGTCTGGACTACCTAGGTATTGTGGGACTTTGATTATTTCCTCTATGCCGCCAGTAAAATTGCACGATTTGCAATGAATTTAAATCAGCGTCAAGCATGGTATGTTGAGGCCCCATTCAGATTTTGTAGCTCTTCTGTTGCAAATGTGTTCTTCCATAGCTTTTTTACGAACCAAAGCATTTCCTTATTCCTTTTCAACTTTTTGATGAACATTTTCTATGATGATTTTTGACTCAAAACTGGGCCATAAGAAATAACCTAAAATCGTCATAAACAGATTCACCAATATCAGATTTCAATTATTTCCCAAGCCCAATGTAAATGTTCTTCAAAAAGCGTACGTTAATTAAACTTATCAGTTCAGGAATTTTCTTTAATTTAAATTACGTTCGTTTTTCTTTGAAAAGGGATTCATATGGTCTAAGAATCACTTTTAAGATTAATTGCACGATAGCGTTAAATATAAAGGGACATTGATGGATTGATTTCAAGTATTATTTTTGAAAAGTTTGTATTACAAAAGTTTAAAGGTTAAGGAAATACTTCAATTTTCATTTGTCATCTATCGAAAGAGAGGAAATGTAACCAAAGATTGTCAACGCGTTCAACCTATCCATTTAAAATTTTACTCATCTGCAACGGGTAATCTGTATCATAATCTTCAGCAACACCATGTTCCGATGCCCTACGTTATTACTATTTGAGTATCTGCCAGCGTCTTCTCGATTCCAATCTCCCTCAGTCTTCATTTTTACTTAATTAACACTGCCCAAATGATTTCGCGCTCTCTCTCTCTCTCTATTTCTTTCTTTCCCCTCTCCCCCTTCATGATCACATTATCTGCAACCTCTTTCGCCGAGATGCGTGTCATGGAAATGACTGATGGGGATTCCACTGGCACTCACCGCCAGGACTTATGTCTGGCGTCATTTTGATTTATCTGCCGGGTATCTGAACACGACCCTATAGTAAGTCTCCCCCCATCGATTGGAATAAGTCCCTATCGATTCGGACTATCCGGTGAGGAAGATAATCAGGCAGTCTTCAGGGGAATTTAAGAATTCGGAATATAAATGAGCAATATTGGTCCATACAATGTTTATGAACTTTTACGAACTACCTCCCACGATCACCGCTTGGACAATTAGTATTACTTTATAATTGCTACACGGACGAAAATCTGCACTATTAAGTCAAAGAGAAGGAAGTAGATACAATAAAACGCTCAAGCTTCCTAATAACTAAATTCACACGTCTTGAAAAGTATTCTATTTTTACTAATGTTTCAAAATAAATTGTTCCGTCGATAAAATTCCAGCAGAAAAACCATGCATTATTGAGAACAATCATGGAGTACGACAGGTTTTTGGCTCCCTTTATCTCATATCTATTGACTAACCCCATGAGCAAAACGCTATTTACTGACTCCCGAAGGTCAAATCATTTCGATGCCACTTTAATAGAGTAACATCAAAGATATCCCAATTATATTCCACCGTTTTCTCCACTTGATGGGATGGTATTCTTTAACACCCTGGGGGAGTAAATCAAGTCAAAATTACATCCTCCTTACGAATTGCGTCTTTCAAATGATTATGCAATATACATCACAGCTATGCGTGCTGCATCATGGGGTGCAGTTTTTTAGTTGTTTTGCGGTTTATGTGTTTGCATGAGTATTGGATGAAGGGATTTTTGCATGAGTGTGTGCGCTGCTGTGGGTGTAATTTTCCGTGTTGTTTTTTTTTTTTGCATGTGGTATTTTTCTTTTTTACGGTTGGTGACCTAACACCCCCCGCCACACGCCCTTGCGGCGGCTTGCGGGGTATTATGTAGATGTAGATGTATGCTTATGGTTAATGTGTGCGACCACCCAGTTGCGAATGAAGGACCGACCTCTAAATGTAAAGGTTAGATGCGGAAGAAGTTCGATGATTAAGTATATTCGCTGATTAAACATTCACAGACCAATCACTCTGATAGCTTAGACTGCCATCATTTGGTATGCCAGCTAAAAATGCGATGAAGATACCTTCACTTGGCGAAATGTCTCCAACCAACCTATATACGTCCTAAACATTAACCAGAGGAGGGAACAGCAGCCATTCTCATTGTAAGAGGTTGCGGAGATCAAAATGGTGGACAGAGATACCATTACTTCGCTCTGCTCTGTGTTTAAATGATAACAGTAGCGGCGGATTCTTCTATGATGGCAGTTTATAAGTAATCGACCGATTTTATACCATCATGAGAATACCTGAGGGATTCTCAAGAGAGGAAAAAAAAATTATGCCGAAAAGTTGGAATACTTCTATTTTATTGCTATAAACATTATCAGTGCAACTGAGATCAAAATATTCGTTTGAATTAAACACAGATTTATGAGGAAACTCGCGTAATACTTCTGGATTACAGGGCATTACTAGGGCATAGGGTGTATCAATTTTAACTTATTTTCGAATTTCATAGCCAGTTGGTACCGAGTAGTTTCTTGGGGTCATTTCATTAAAATTAAGAATTATCCTACCCTTCCAAAACGCTATAAAATAATGAAAAGTTGCCGACAATTAGTCAAAATCCATAAGCCCTCGCCAATGGCATTCTTATTTTCCAGCGTAAAAATATTCCACCGGATATGAAATGTATTTTTAATATTACTTAATCAAAAAGGCGCTTCTCCGAGGATGGTTGGGGGTGCATAACAAATGGTTTAACCTAATATTTCTTATATGGTTTTAATTTCGTAAATGTTCCGCTTTTTCCTATTCTCCTCTGTGTAAAGTAGTAGTTGCTCTTTTGCGCAATTCAAACTAAGCCTACAGATGATTAATTTAGAATTGTAATTATTGATTATTAAAAAATATTTTCAAGCCCTCATCTAGTTTTGCGATTTTTTATGACAGAACTTACCAGGACGCATCACAACGTGCAAGAAGGTGCCAACATACGAATCCCACCTATTACCATTATTGCCACTCACCATGGATAGCAAGTTTCATTCATTTCATAATTTTTGGCATGAATTCGAATATTATGCCCTGGTGTCCAAGGGTGATATATTTTCCTCTGTTTCAGTATTCATCTCTTTCCTGAGGACAAATCACCTCTGCTGAGGCTTATGTCTCATCTCTCCACAGCAAGTGTGTGACGTGGAAACCCATGGAAGTGAATCGTATCAGGCGGCTCTCTCAGTTGTATCTAAATCAAATGTTTCAGAATAGTCCAGTGCATTAAAATAAGTTTTGGAATAACGAATTGCCAAATATATTTTTCGTGTGCTTCTTTCTTGTTCTCGATATTTTAAGAGCGAGCGTTCTTATACACTCCGACCACCTCTAATCTGGGTAGTCAGAAAACATTTATTATTATTATAAGGTAATCTACCGTTTAAGGTAGGTTTTTGGATGGACACAGCTACCAAATAATTATTTTGTGATTCCTAACAAAACACAATCCAGCAACCTAGTGTACATCAGGTCCCTCTTCATCTCTGAGTACTTCCTCAACATGTCCTAACATCCCAAGTTCCTATTCTAACTAAATTAGTCTTCTTCTGCGTCTTCTGTCCTGCTACTGTCGGTTTTCCCTTACAAGGGTTTCGTGAGATGACGACCGCGGAAGCCTTGCCTTCCCAGCTGTCAGAGGAGATAGAAGAAATCCAACCAGCCTTGACGAGGACCTTGTGAGAGGTCCCCGAAGACGCCTTCCAGGGCGCGTACCGGTCATGGCAGAGTCGCTGGAAAAAATGTGTAGTGGCCCAAGGACGGTAATTTGAAGAATTTTAAGTGCTTGTACAAATCTGTTCGATAAATTACTTGCAAAAATAAAAGAATTACTTTTGGAACGCACCTGTATATTTTCTCTTTCCATCTCTCGCTTAATATTCTCTAATTTTCCGGTCCTCAACATCGTTCTGACATTCCAAGTTCCTATTCTAACTGAATTGGTCTTCTTCTTCTGCGTCTTCTGTCCGGCTACAGTCGGTTTTCTTTTACAAGGGTTTGTGAGATGACGACCGCGGAAGCCTTGCCCCGCCCGCTGCCGGGCACGAAACAGGTCCGATTAGGCCGAGTTTCGTGGTTGGCAGGACTCATATTCCCTATATTGTCCATCATATTAATCTTGGGAATGATAATTGAGGTGGTTTCCCGTTGCCTTCCTCAACAGTTTTTTTAACATGACAACATCACTCAATGGTCGCCCCACTGGGGTAAGACGCCTTTGCAGCCGCCTCACTGAGGAACAGACGCTGCGGGACTACCTTTCGTTTGGCTCCTAACCTTCGACCTATATGGCATGGCCATGGGTGACCACCCTACCAGGAGTAATTATCATTACTCCCGCCAGCACAGTTCTAGGGGTCATCGGAACGCACAAGCACTTCCACCACGTCAAAGTTGTAGTCCATGGGAGGGCAGAAAACATTATTGGAGTCTAAAATGTTCACTTAGATGAATGATACTATCTTATAAGTTTTATCTTCCCGCTCTCACGCCTGTAACATTGGAGTATTTCTTAGATGCATAGGTTTATAATGGGTGATATATTATGGTAAACCATTCCAAGGCATCAACTGTCACCACGCATACTTTCAATGGAATAAGGTTGGTTAGGGCTATTCAGTTGAAAAGAACATGTGTAGAACTCGATTGGCAGTAGCCAACCTCCTGGTAGGTGACATCTCACATTTCCCAAATTCTCTCTGCAGTTACCACTGTTGATTAATTGGCACTTGCCGAAAAGATACTTTTGGGTCATGCTTAACTTGACACTTATAAAAAAGGGAGGTCTGACTTCCAAGTTTTTTAAATAAACTTCTGACCGACTAATGCAGGCTTCCATAATTTCTCCATTACTTTCAGTAATGGAGAAAGGAGTCTCATTACAATTCAATACAGAGACTATACGTTGCAATAGCTTGCTCGTATGCTCCTATGTCAAACCAATGACTCTATGATAGTACGGCCCAACATTAAGCATATCTCCATCACAACCCAATGCTATGAAGAATTTCATGCTGAAGCCGTCGTTTTCCAAAAAAATCACTAAACTGCATTTTAAACCAAGGGCGGCTTCCCTTCGCGAAGTAGTAAAACAGATACGTTAACAATTTTTAGTTTGATGAGAACAATATAATATTTAGCCTCTGGGAACTTGATCAATTTTTACATAGGAGAATTAAATCTCTTTTTTCAAAAAATCGAAGCTTTTTTCATCCTTCACGGCTAAAATGTTTTAGTCCCATTGTTGTAAAAGCGAGTTAATCTTTCGACTCGCTCTTTTAATTTGATTTCAATCTATTATAATAGATGTGATCTCCTAATTTACAAATTCCAGGAACTTCTAAACCGGCTGTTAAAAATAATGACGCAGATCTCTTTTCCAACTCCGATTCGATCTCACAATATTATCTGTGAGTATAATGGGACTGTCATTTTGGGAATTAATTGATTCGACCTAACATTGCAGATGGGTGATTAGGATGTAAGTATTAATCATTTTTGGCACAAAAACAACATTAGAGCAAAATATTTTCTAAATATTCAATAAAATTATTGAAATTGTTAGGCATTGCCAGGCATCGTGTAGGCAGGCACATTTATGTTGCGACTTAATATTTTCAAGTATTGATGAGTAATATTAATAATAAATTTAATGCGGAGGAGCATAATTTTACAGCAGAAAATACGAATTCCATTGGCGAGTGTTCACGGACACCGTTTGCTTTTCGAAATGTTTTCAAAGTTCAATCGCATTTTGGAATGGTGGGACATTATTTGATATTGATTGAATTTGGCAAAGAAAAGTTAAAATCGATTCACCCTATCACGGAATAATGCATTGGGAGTAAGCGAGAGAAATATATGACAAAGATTCTCTTGCGCCAAATTGCAAACAACATTCCACTATTTTAACCAAACAAACAAAATATTTCTATCCCTATATTCTATTTATTTATTATAAATAGTTTATTTTACATTAAAATAGGAGGGCAAAAACTAGAGCAGGTAGAACAGTTTACGTATCTCGGTAGTGTTTTGGACCAACACGGTCAAAGTAGTAGGGTCGTAAGGAGAAGAATTGCGCTAGGCGAAGAGGCTTTCACAAGGAGGAGGGAATTGATGACAGGGACGTTGAGTAAGGATGAGAAGAAAAGGCTCGTAAAAACTTTGATATGGGGCGTAACTCGGTACGGCGCGGAAACGTGGTCATTGAAGCAGGAGGATAGACGTAGATTGGAGGCTTTTGAAATGTGGGCGTGGAGAAGAATGGAGAAGGTGAAATGGACAGAGAAGAAAACAAATGAGGAAGTACTTGGTATGGTGGGCGAGGACGGGTTTGTTGGGAGAAATCCTATGGAGGCAGGAAAAGTGGATGAAAGGGGTATTGGCCGGCAGTGGGATGTTGAACACTGTGATTGAGGGGGGACTGTTAGGCAAACGAGGAAAGGGAAGGAACAGGATAGGGATGTATGACGGGATGAAGAGAGGAAGAAAGTACTCAGGGATGAAGAGGGACCTGGTATAGAGTAGGACGCTGGATTTTGTTTTGTTCGGATTCACAAAATGTTTTATTTAGTAGCTGTGTCCATCCAAAAACCTACCTTAACCGGTAGATTACCCAATAATAATATTTTATTTTATAGTACATTTGGCAAATTATTGCTAAAATATAGAATTTTCTCCTTTAATTGGAATAGTCTGGAATAAACTCCCTTTACACGTATTTGCTGATAGTAAACCCAAATGGAAAATTTTATTATTGGTCCGTTTACCAAGTAAAATATCTTGAATGATATTGGCGATACAGTACCCAGTATGACTTCCTAGCATCCTAGCATTGTTTAAATGCTTGTAATTTGAGACTATAGCGTGTGACCGGGATCCGTTGAAATACGCTGTCCTGCTGAGTGAAATCGAATTTTCGCGTGCCTTTGACAAAACGAGCGCATGCTAGAAAATAGTTGGATACCATTGAAATTCAAATTAATGTCACTTAAAATATGGTATGTTGACACGTAAGTTATATAACTGAATTCAAGCGAACCGATAAATTTTCCAAGGTCAAAGGCCAACAAAAAAGGTTTTGCAGCGGTTAAATAGCCGTTATTTTTCTTGCAGCATAGCAAGATATTATGTGAACATTAGTTCAAAAACTAAGGTTTCGTAACCGTTAAATAAACTCCATATTTGCTATCATTACAATTTTATGTTAACCAACCTTTCAGCACACATGTGGAAAGAAAATAAATATTTTAAAATACTTGCTGCAGTCCCTTAAAATATCACTCCTAGACATTTTAATTCATTCCTGAATTTCTTTTTCCTTTCTGTACCGCACTCTACATTAGGGATCTTCCATCAACTGATCTTAGAAAAGCTTTGAAATTATCAGTACGTAATACTATTAGCTTAGCTGCCACATCAAAATCCCAGTAAATGCAATCATATATGAAAACCTTGCGATCTAGTGTCATAAGTACATTATAAAACATGAACAGAATTAAAATACAAACATTATCACTTAAAATAAGCAATGTTTCTACAGCATAATTTCATAAGTAATCATATTTCTCACGGAATAATTAAAGGGAAGAATATATTTTGCTTCACACCCATAATTTGCATTGCATTATCATGTAGATATTGTTTTAATTTCGTAGGTTACTGAAAACCTCTGGGGTGCAAAACTAGGGAGTATTCCTGCATCCATTAGTCACCTATACGCAAAATTTCAGTATTTTAGATCTTCTAGATTTCGAAATTATTTCAACGTGACTAAGGACAGGTGAGTACAACAAAAGAAACTCTAAGAAGTCTGAAAAAGCGGTATTCAAAGCAATTGAGAAGCGGTTTGATCTTGAGAAATGTGATAAATGAGAGAATGAGAGATTGTGAATAGAAAGTTACTGGACAGATTATAGAGAGCATAATTAAACAGAAAATAAAACTGACAATATAGCAGTAATAAATTATTTGTAGTTTCTTCGAAACCGTTCCTAGCTACTAGCGCTCAGAGTTTAGCATAACTCTGGTCTACTCACAGGTAATCATTAAGTTATTACCGTCAACTTCCTGGAAGCTTTATGAGCAGTAAGGCGGAGGTAATCAATACCACACCCATTATTAATACAAAGTAGATGGTGTACAATTGTGAAGAATGATAAAAGGGCGTAGCTCTCTGAAGAAAGAATTGAAAGGAGTGCAGTTGGAAATGATAAAAATGAAGTAGCTATATCCATCAAAGTACTGAAATCAGTCGAATGGAACCTACAGATATCACTGCCTGTTGAATTCGATGACAATAAATGAAATATTTGAACCGGTGTGCTTCTCGGGTTTCCTAAAGTTTTCCGGAGACGACGCTTTCCATTCTAATACTTCGTACTTCACCGTCGGGGAATCCTCACTCTCAATTATCACTTTACAGTCATCCGAGACCATCAGCGACGTTAAATGACATTGTAAAAGAGTGAAATACGATGCACTAAAATGTCTGGATAATATCCACAGTTCTCTCTCCAGAACACATTATGGGCTTAGGGAGATTGTTAAATAAACGTTCTATGGGATGCGAGAAACGATCTTTTAATTCCGTACTTTGGTAAAAATAATAAGGTTAAATAATAGATGGCCAAACACATTTTAAATATTATTGATAGGTGGAATATAATTAATAATCTAAACAAGCAAAGCGGTCCATCACCACAGCCTTATATAAAATTCAACTAGCCCAGTTTTACTTTTAATTTTTCCTTTTACAATGATACTTTTCAAGATAAGCCGGGGGTTGGTTAATGAACGATTTTCGAGCAAACATCACGTTATATTGAGCCCAGTGTACTTTGAAAGTGCCTTTCAGAGCATGAAGGCCGCTTTCTTCCCCAAGGCCCCGCAGTTAAAAATGGTAACGTGATTGTAACGCAATCTGGGTGCAGCTGAGGTTTGCGTCCCTGCACCCTGATTGTATCACCCGATAATGAATTCGTGGCAGTCGGGTTGGCATCAGACACCTCATTATTATACCACACCATTTTTGCCGTTGACAATTGGTAACTGGTAATTGCATAAGAGCAAGAAACAACGAGAAGTAATAAGTAACACGTTACAGGAATGTATATTTTCAATACAGAATGAAAGTTTTCGCTGGTATTACTCAAGATGCCGCTTCAGCATACGTAATCTGTGCAATAAATGCGCGAACTGTTGCAATCTGGCGGCCATGACGCGGACTATAGCGCGTCTAGCGAGTGGCGCTAGTTGTACAATGCTAGAGCACAATCTGTGCTCGGAGGATCGTCGAGCCGTGCGTATGGTGCCAGCTTTGTTAGTCTCTGTTGTCCTTGTTTTCACTGATTTGTCGAAAATGGAGATTGAGGAAATCACGGAGCAACGAATCAACATAAAGTTTTTTGGTGAAATGCGGTAAAAGTTATCAAGAAATTACTGAAATGTTGACAGCTGTTTGTGGTGATAATGCCCTGTAAAAAACATCCGTTTTCAAGTGGATTAAGCATTTTAAAGATGGCCGACAAGACGCCACGGAAGATGCCAGGCCGGGACGATCTTCAGCCACCTGTGCTGACGACAACATTGATCGTGTGCGGTCCCCTGCCCTTACCGATCGTCGAAAAAATGCCCGAATAATAGCTGATGAACTGAATTTAGGAAAATCAACGGTGCACACTATTTTAATCGAACGTGATGGATGGATCCTTCACCATGACAATGCACCTGAACATTCAGCATTGATTGTTCGCCAGTTTATGGCAAAAAATTCAATCGCCATCCATGATCATCCTCCTTATTCGCCAGATCTCGCCCCTTTCAACTTCTCCCTATTCCCAAAATGCAAAAGTGTGATGAGGGGACATCACTGGGAAGATGTGGATACAATAAAGCAAGAAACGACGAGAAAACTAAAAAGCCTAACTGCTGAGGACTTCAAGGGTGCTTAAAATAGTCGAAAAGAAGATTGAATAGGTGCATAGCAACGAATGGAGAGTAATTTGAAGGGGACAGAATCGCTGTAGACTAAATTTTGCAAAATAAAGTTTTTTATGGCCTCATTTCGCGTATTTATTGGACAGAGTAGTATGTTCGTTCACCGTTGGATGCGGATAATGAAATCGGAACGGACTCAATTACTTCACATGCGTGCGACCTTACATCCACGGGAGCTATTTATCTGCCCGAGAAGCATTCAAGCACTCTGCATTCCATTCATTACATTCCTAATCCGTTATTCCTTTTCTCCGTGCCGATTTCCGTTTCACCGCCATTTCAACCATCCATGGCAACTCTTACCTCACCTTTTTAATCTTTCCCATTTCTTTCTTACCCATTTCTTTTTATCTTCCCCAATGGAGACGCGACGTGATTCTCCCAGAGGTGGGTGCACTTCTTCGTGTGTGTGAGCGCATGAACCTATTACCACTAATCACGAGAGAATCGCGCAATTTGAATTTCCTATCTCTCCTTCCCATTCGCCTCGTCGTCTTCTACACCCTGCTGAGAATAAGCAAGTCCAATTTATTTTCGTAACCAGCGACGACTAATCCAGCCCATTGGATCGAATAGAGTGGATTCCATTGGTGAATCGATCGCTCTTTCGCTTCCTAGAAATATCTTATTTCTTCAGCCTGGATTTTTTTCATTTTTCGGTGGTCCCGAGCTTTCGTAGGAATAGAAAGTCAAACCTACCTTTTCGCAAAACTGCACTACCACCATGGAAATATTTTAACAATATATTTATTTTATTCTATCGTTTCTCCTAACGAAACACAACCCAACATCCTACTCGACAGCGATATGAAGAGGGGCTGTTATAGAGTTGGATGTTGGGTTGTATTTTATTAGGAGAAACAAAATATTTATTAGGTAGTTGTGTTCTTCCACAGCCTATCTTTACCGGTAGATTTATTAATCAAATTATATTATTTGCACGAAAAAACGGGTTAAGTTACGATATACAGGTGGTGATTTAGTCGCCTACCCGTATCGAGTTATGTCATCCATTCTCGTTTAGGCTACCGTCAGATGTTTCATAACAGTTGAATTTTTCTCTCCATTATTCTCATGTGAGGACCATGATACATCTAAATAATGCCGCTACACCATGGAATAAGTCGACAGTGTTAAATTCTAGTAAATTATTTATTGAATTGATCCCAGAACACTCACTCAACCCGGAGCAATCAACAAATAATTGGTTGGTCGGACTATTTTATTATCTTAGCCATGAATCAAAGCTGCTGAGGCTCTCTATCCATTGGGATAACGAATAAGCAGACAGGACGAATCAAAGTCCTTTGCGTGCGTGAGTGACGATTGAAAGTGCATGCCCATGTGATGTCGAATGAAGACATGTGGTATTAACACTCTTCGAGATAAAACCGCAGAAGGAACAATTTAATACGCGACAGTTAACGACACGCGGCAGGGATGCACCCGAATCGGGCGAGAGATACGAAACCACACATTCTCTTGGACATTGGCTCTCAAATCAGCAGACGGTGAGGATTGCTCGAGGAGGATTCCTCTAATGCTTCTAAAGGTAAGGGGCAGTTGAATTCATTGATGATCAAGCAGAAATACATGTATTATTATGATAACATCGAACTGCCAGGCATTGAATCTATTCCAGAAAACGAATACGTGAACATGAACGCAGAATATATCAATGGAATATATACCAAAATAGCTTTATATTCATAGAAGAAAATATTGAAAACACCAAACAGTGGAGGGTTAAATGGAATTAGTTGAAAGCTCTCAAAAGTACGTCGATGGTAAACGATCAAGAACCCTGATTAAAACAGTACATAACACAGTCTGAAGTTAAATCGATTTCCACTTACATTATCAGTGCGGACTTCCAGCACTTCCTCCTACCACCACAAGTAGGCTCATTGTCCTTGCCATTTACATAAAAACCAATCATAGACAAGCCGGTTTCTGTTCCATCATTTCACCGTTTCCTGGATCAAGCCCTGTTGAAAAATACAAGAGTAAATACGAGCGCTGTCCAGAAAGTAATCTCCGTTATGGTATTACAAAACATACACTGGAATTCATACAGAAAATGTGTTACTTTCATTTCAACACAACATATCACTACTATTTTATACATATTCGCCAAACAGATTTATACATTTGTCATATCTCTGAACTAATTTTCAAATTCCATCAGAATATAATTTTGCCACCTGAAATCGCAGCCAACCGATGAGAGCATCTTGAAGATCTTCGTCGAGACGAGCAGAAAACATGTAATAGCCTAACTTTTCAGTCGTGTTTCCATACAACAGAGTCGTAGAAATCTGCGTAAAACTTTCTAAAGATTTCAGATTGTAAAACGCCGGTTTTCACAAACTTTTTGTCAATTTCCAGGAGCAGCTCATCGTTCATGAAAGACGGGCGGCCACTTCAGTCATCATAATGGACATTTATGTTCACTCATAAACAAACGACAACACTAGCCCACAGAGGTGCGATCAAAGCATGAATTTCTCAATGAGTGTCTGCAGCTTTGAAGTTTTTTATCAGTAAAAACCTTTTCACTGAACAGACTTCCCATTTGGCGGGAAATTCAACTGCACTGTTATTTTGACTCGCTATTGCAAACAAACGACAATCGGTGCGACCTTCAAACCACTGCAGCTCGAAGCGTACTGACCTACCGCGTGCGTCAATACAGCTGCTATTCGGCTCCCTTCACTAATTCTCACGCCACACGAAAACGGAGGTTACCTTCTGGACAGGCCTCGTATAAGCAAGTTCGACGTACATTGAGAGATATTTTATTATCAGTAAAATATTTAAATAAACATGAATAATCAAATTAAAAATAAAATATTTACCAAATTTGGTATCAAATTCTTGATACCCAATATTTTTTCAGCAAGAGGTATCATTTGTCTCAACAGTTTTGACAGAGTAACTCCTGTGGAACATAACTTGTTCCACCCATTCACGGTATCCTCCATCAGGAGAACTAAAAATGAATTCTCCTTAATGTACAATAAGCAATAAAACCAAGAACCACACAATGAGCTGATACACAAACAGTACAAATGTAGTCTTATATACTGCTAAAACTAAATCAAATTGGTTCAGGCTTTTCGAATAAGAACGTAACTGTGGTCAGATACCATTTATTATTTACTAATTATCTGTCAAATGCCCCGGGTTGATTACGTGCCCTGGGATCAATGCAATACAATTAGTATAAAAATTTTACCCTAAGGATGACTTATTCCAGTATGTAACGGAATTATTTAGGTATATTACATGTATGCCCATTAAATAATCAGAAAAAGAACACCATATAAGTATCTCTTTGATAAGGCTATCGACCTAGATGAGCGATATGAAAAAGATCGTGAGGTTCATTTTAGTCAACTCTTTGCGTTTGTAACGGTGTCTAAATTCCATCTAAATCTGGAATAATCACATTGATGCATTCCTGGGAACATAAATTCGTCCACACTTACCCTTATAAACTGGGAACATGGGTACAGGCTTACCTGAAAGCATGGGTAATAATGGGAGACCTGTCTTACTCCACTGCCTTTCACTTCCCAAATTGATTCTCCATTCGATAGTCTGAAGGATTTACCCTATTTATCCAATCTAATCCTATTTTAGCAATACCTGAGTTCATTTTGCGCAATTTGTTCTGTCAAGTATCCTCTTGAAGCCCGCGAAGTTAATAAATGCATCCTAGTCATCATCTCTCTTCTCAATCCTTATGTCTGTGGTTCTAAAGAACTACCTTAGTTGTTGCTAAATCATATTATAGTCCTCACATAGTACTTCTTTACTCTTTTAGGTGATCTGAATTAATACTGATATAACAAAGTCTTCTTCTCAATTCTTTCACAAATAATTCTAGAGATGAGATTACAAAAACTCTTCCATATTTCCTCAAAACGTTTACTAGTTTTGCAGGAATACTTACGACCCAGAGCCTTGTGAGTTTTCATTTCCATTGATGTGAATTCGATTCTTCAACAAATGCTCCTGGACCTAAGCTATCCTATCTTCATATTATCTTTCTATAGTTAAACTCGTTGACCAAATCTTTTTACCATAGTGTAGTTCCATAAATTCTTTCCAACTGGCCTGAATATCTTTAACTTCGATTAATATTTTTCCTATCGTATCTCTTAATTTATGCACAGATTTTACTCTTATTTCGTGAAATTTTCCCTCCACCTTCATGTAAAGAAGCGCCTCTTCCTATTTCTTCCTCTATCTGTTAACTCTCCATTACCTCCCACCGCTTCTTTCATCACGTTTATTTTGCCATATTCCCTTACTTTATATTCCAACTCTTCGTAATTTCTTCTTTCTTATTTTGGGTTCTCGTGACTCTATGTATTTGTCTCTTTAGTATTGTTTTGTGACTTCTTAAACTCGTTAAGATACGTTACCACTCCTTTAAGCAACCCCTGGTTCTGATTCAGGATACCAATGCGCATATCATATTAGTTTTACGCTAGGTAGTGAAATTTCGCCTTCTTACTTTTCAAATTCTAGCTTGCACATTATTGGATATTTTTTTTACTACATCCTAGGGTGCAATTGTTTGTTAGTTGATAGTATATGTATTTGCATGCGGGTAAGTTGAAAGGATTTTTGCATGAATATATGTGAACTGTGGGTATAAGTTTGCATGGATGTGTTGATTTTGCATGTGGTTTTGTTCCCTTTTACGGGTGGTGGCCTAACGCCCCCTGCTACACGCCCTTGCGGCCGCTTGCGGTGTAATATGTACGAGGGTCATCCGGAAAGTAGTACCCGTTCGTGAAATAAAGACACAAAAGTAAATATTAACAAACATAAAAAATTTTATTTGAAAGAGGATACTTTAAACTACTTCTCAACATAATCTCCAAGCAAATTAAGGCATTTGTCATAACGTGTGACAAGTTTCTGTATTCCTGCTGCATAGTCCTTCGCCGCCAGCTCATTGAGATACGCGAGGGACCCATCTTGCACAAATTTTTGCATAATGCAGATGGTGTTTAACAATTTCATGAACAATTGTTCGAGAAACATTGGGAAAATGCTCACAGATGTCATCAATTGTGACGCGCCGATCGTTCCTCACGAATTCGTCAACTGAGCTCACCAGTTGGTCTGTAATGACAGACGGTCTCCCCGAACGCTCATCGTCGTGTGTGTTCCCCCTCCCCATGTTGAAGTTGCAACACCACCGCCGAACAGACGACTCGTCCATTACATTGTCTCCATACACCTCCTTTAATTGGCGATGAATATCACATGGGCGAACGTTTCTTGCATTGAGGAATTTAATCACTGCCCTCACTTCACAACTGGCGGCGTTCTCAATTTTTTTAAACATTGTAAACAATCACAGAAACAACACAGGCAATGCTAGCGTCACGCAACTTGGCTCAGAGAAGGCAGACAAGCCACTGAAGCTATCTGACCTCGTCCAGCGGCTACTCGCGTCGTCAGCACTTCATGCGGCACGAACGGGTACTACTTTCCGGAAGACCCTCGTAGATGTAGATGAATGCTGGCAGTGGCAATGAGAGAAAAAGTTTTCCCTGCCTTACATTGTCAGTGAAATCCGCACTGAGAAAACAGATTGTCTCAAAAAACGGTAACACATCTCTATCGCACTATCGGTGATCGAAACGACAGGAAGGGACTCGTACAGCCATTATAACTGCTCAAAAATAATGTCATTTTATGCCCCTACATGGTAAATTAATCAATTACCCAAAGGCTTACTACTTAACACCCTATTCCATACGCCCTTTGGCGTTGTCCTTCCTTCACGCTTTCCAATACAGGTTCATATATTTTCCAGCCATAAAATTCCAATTAAGATAAGGAATATTCTGAAGTCGGGAAAGCAAATAATTTATACAGGCAAGATAATTCACTCGGAAGGAAAATCTAAGAAATTCTATTAAATCCATTGAAGATCATGTAGGACAGATTACATGAGATTTAGAATATACCTTATGAAAATCATTTTAGAAGTTCCCTGGTTTACTAGTCGGTGAATTATCTATGTTAGGAAAACCGTCAAAACTTCCAATTAGTCATCTACTTTCTCGAAGCTTTTATGAGACCTCCAACCCGCAAATATTTCTCATTTTATGAAATTAATTACATTGTTTATAGTATTCTACCTACTAAGTTAGGTCATGATGGATCCAGGAACTAAGCGCCGCTACAATTCTAAGCCCCGCCGAACACGAAACGGAATAATACCTCTAAGACTCTACATTACAATAAACTACTCTTTCACTCCACATTTTTCCTGCCTCCCTTCATTCCGTCCAACACGCGTATTCTTTTCTGGCATCTACCTGATTTACCCACCAGTCTTCCCTCTATCACAGTCTTTAACATCCCATTGATATCGCATATGCCGAACATTTATTTTTACCTGCTTCTTTGAATTTCTCCCAGCAACATCTGGTCCTCTACCTTGTCTAGATGGCATTATTAAATGCCTAGTTAGGATTACTACCCGAAGAAAGCTCGAAGAACTGCTCAGACATAATTCCATGTGATACTGACACATTCACACAATTTCATTTTAATAGTCACGTACCACTCACAAACATATCACATTAGAGTGATGTCTTACTTCACTCCTGATAGGAACACCACGCCTTACCCAGCTCCTTTCGGATGACTAATGGAAGAATGAAGTATGTAACTGGACCGCGAATAAATAGTGTTCCTATTTGGTATGATACTTTTTTGTCGTAGCTATAGATATGCAAATTTTTTCTGAGGGTTTGCAGCGTTTTGCCAGCTGAATAAGGAACGACGAATACCCAGGGTACGAGTTAAATACGGCTGAAAATTCAGAGAGAGTTGAAAATTGAACGGAACGAAAATTAATATTAGGAGCGCAGTTCTTCTCTGTAGCGTATGTGAAGCCAAATATAAATGAGTTTCGACGGGGTGGAAGGGGAACTGAGTGGTGGAAATAAGAAGAGGGAGACATTGTTTCCATGAGATGACAACACATGAAGAGAGATGGGAGAATGAGGAATGGGAACAGAGCATAAACAATTTTAGGAGAAACGGTATTGAATGAAACAAGGGAATTAATTTAAGTAAGACAAGAGAGGAAAATAGCGTCTGGCAAAGACAACATGAAACAAAATAATTTTGGACATCGTAAAAAACAGTGCCCGCAGGACGTTTTCGATCAACCCCTACGTAAAATATTTACAAACAGAATACAATTGTTTTGTATTGACTTCATATGTGACCATTTCATAAACTCAAACATTCTCCATAAAAACCATGCCAATTAATGGTTGTCAATAATGTCAACCCATTGGCAATATACCATTTTACGGACTTCAAACATTCTACAATGTTTTCTCCGAAAACTATGGCGATTGTGGTTAGAGAGACTGTCTCCATCCCACTACAAAAAATAAGATCATTAACAGTCTAGCTACATGAGTTTGTATGTATATAATAATTTTTACTAAGTCTCAGTACTGCTGGCCTAATGGGGGTGATTATGATAAAATTTACGGATTGAAAGAAGGAACTCTGCGAGTGGTGGACGAAGAAAGAAGTATAAGGAAATTTGGAAAAGAGGAAGATATTATTTAGTAGGAACACACTGAAGCACGGTAGTTTATCTACGTTAATAGACGAGGGGACTGGAAGTGAAGAATGCAGTGGCTTGATATTATCCAATTAAAATAAAAGATTTTAAAAAGAAAAAAAATATCCCGATTAAGATGCAAAGAAGTCTACGAATAAAAAGGGGGTCGGAACTGCATCAAATCATTCGAGGAATTGGATGGAGGATGATGTTAATACAAATCAGAATATTTTCATGAGTATGTTCATTTGCCTGTTTCTCATACTATAGCTAAACGCTCCTCTATCTCTACACATAAAATGCTCACTAATACTTACCCACTGACTTCAAGAGAAAACTTTACGATATAAGTTCACATTGGGGACATAATTAGGGAATGGGCAATTATTGTACCTCATTCAAAGGTGAGAGAGTATTATCGATAGACGCTATCTCAATCTTAATGTTAAAAAAATACTTGGATGGATAAAAGATCCAGAATTCGCGCACATGTTTATCTTTGGGGAAATTAACGGAATAAAATAATAAACGAGTTCATGACACCACGTGGAACTCATAAGACTTCTAATTCAGATTATTGCCCATTCCCCTCGTCTTAGATCATGAATGGCAGCTGTAAAAGCACTCAACACTTATCACAACGCTCTCCTTCAACCACGAAGGAGGAACCGGCCGTTTCAGCGAGAGCTGGTGACCATTCACTCTTTAGTCAATGACGATATTCACTAAATCTTAATGGCCCTCTCGAGAATCAAGAAAAAAATTCACTATTTTGATGTCAGTTTATTATTATATTGATTTGATGAGTAGTAGTAGTAAGAGGAGAGAGAGATGGAGAGGGAGAGAAAGAGAGAGGGGGGGAATTCGTATGGAGGGAGCGAAGAGCCCGCGAATGGCCATAAATTCGACTCGTTAAGACTCAAGCGGCGAGAGAAGGAGGCAAGTAAGACGGAGGGCGGATAAAGGATCTGCCCTTCGAACGACCATCGGACTGAGCATGGATACTTAATTTTTTCTCGCACGGTTTAATGAGCCCTCTGAACACTCAAACCACACGGAGAGGAAAAAAGACTCGGTAAACACCTGATTTACCCACGGCTAATGCGCGCGCTCCCGCACTTATCTCTCCAGCCGATCTGCTCGCGACGGAAATCCAACGGCTGATCGAGCATTGGCGATGGATGAGGAGGAAACGCTTCCGCCGAGGGCGATCGTATCATCGGAACGTGGCCCCAGGAGTGGGCGAGAGGAAATAAAAGGATCTCCAGAAGCAAAATTTCATCAAAATAGTGACAGGGCGCAAAGATATCAGAAAGTAGCCCCCCCCCGCATCCGACACCTATCAAATTCGTACGAGGTCTACGCTGTGCCTAAGCGATCGGTGACCGGACAGGGATTAGATCCCGGCAACCGGCCGACGTCAGCTAGGAGGGTTCCTCATTCAAATTCTGGGTGGACTGGGAATGTTTTCCATGCAATCGACACCTGACACTTCGGGTAAAATTACGTTGTCGAAGACCAAGCTCCAGGAACTCTGGCCATTGAACTCAAAGGAACGAATGGCCGAGAATCATTATTATTATTATTATTAGGTAATCTACCGGTGAAGGTAGGTTTTCGGATGGACACAGCTAATAAATAAAACATTTTGTGACTCCTAACAAAACACAAAATCCAGCATCATATTCTATATCAGGTCCCTCTTCATCTCTGAGTCTAGAATCATTACTTGAACGGATGGGCGCATTTATTTGATAACTTGAAGAAGCAAGCAAGGAGAAGCAATTGCATTTCCTGCTCCAGCGAGCATGAATTGAGCGGCATATTGCTATTATCACTACGTTTTATAGAAGAGGAAGAAATTTGCTTTTTAACACTACATAGGAACCTTCTATTATAGGTAGTCAACCCGGAAGTTTTGAATGTTTCCGGAAGCGCATCTATAGCATATCGTAGGTAGAATATGGCATTCATGTATACTTATAGAGAATTTCTGAAGTATGTAAAACTGTAATCTTCATCTATATGCTCCCTTCATCTCATATTGTTCATCCATTTTTAAGTATTTCCTCCGCCAACCTCTTTTTTTAAATCCAAAAACTATTCGCTTTTCTTCCTTTCTACGAGTATCAAACTCAATCTTTTATTCCTTCGCCATTGCTCTAAAAATCTCCAACCTACGCCCGTTCTTACTGAGAGCTCAAACTTCAGAAATGGGCTAAATTAGGTTCCATATTAAATTATGAATAACATTATAGTATGTACGTTATATACCGGTGGTAGATTCATACATTAGTCAGCACTTATTCATAAATTAATTGATTGATATATAAGATAACAGTTTGTTGTACGCGCATGAAATAATTGTTTATGTGCTACCCTTCAGGAACAGACACCATAAAACATTCTTTGAACACTATACTTATTACAAATTTACTCCTAATTGATCACGACCCAGAATATAAACCATAAACACAGTAATCAATCCGAAGATCGGTTTGGTGGGTGTTGGTAGAGTCCACCCAGTGCTTAGCCCGACGGCGTGTGAAATTAACATTTCATGGTTAGGAAGCAAGTACCTTTCCCAGGAAGTTCTGGCACCAGAAAAATTACATAGATTTGTTAAAACTGAGCGTGCACAGAGAGGATTACCCGGGGATAGGACCCCGGCATTCCGTCAGTCCAACGCTCTAACCTTGGCCTACCAGGACCCACATGACCGAGAAGATATAAGATTTTGATTAAAATTTGTCTCGTATATAAAAAAAGACAATTTTTTTGAAGTTGTCATGTTTGTGATGAAATTTATTATTTTTTATAGCTCTGTCATAGAAAATTTCTAAATGGAAATTACAAGTGCATCAGGCTGTTGAGGCGAAAGTAGGGGGAAATTTAAATAATATTGCCAGTTATATTCAGGTCAATTGATGATCTAATATTTTTAACCTGAATTCTTATTTTTGCATTGGTGATCTTGAGCTAAACATATAGCAGATCGATTGTACTGCCAAAACCAAGACAGCACATACCGACTGCGTTTAACCTTACCACGGGGCGCCTGATTTTGCATTAAATGAATGTGGAAACAATTACTGTTAAGTGCAAAAAATTGGCAAGCGTCTACATGATATCAGTTAAAACAGTTTTTGCGACACATGAGGTATCCATCGGCGAGATATTTTGTAATAGAGAATAAACTGAATAGAATCGTTGAGTAGCATACGCTGGGTTCATATTCCGACATCCTATGTTCCCTGATCCATGAGGATAAATTAGTTAAAATTGACTGTTACAAACATTAATTATTTAGAAACCGTTGAAAGCATTTAAAATTCCATACCTTAAATTTAAGAATTCTCACAATGCAAATATTTAGGTCGTGCAATCACCTTTTAAAGAAGGACATAACAAATAACACATCTCACTATAACATCTGTTATATGGGGATATGCCACCTGTACGCCTACAAAACTTTTCAAAATGCTTAAATGAACCCTCAGCTCCAATACCTCAAGCCCTCAGGACTCCCAATGGAGAAGACTTAAAACTCATCGGTGTTCCTGATGAGGGAAAATAATACCGCAAACAGTTTTAGAATACATTTCACCGACTTCTCCACCCTTCCGTGGAGCTAACTCACCGAGTCGGAGAAAATTGAAGATTGGAAAGGCACATCACTCACTCAACACATGTAATCGCTTTCACTTCCTGGCCAAATGATTGGTGCAGGCTGATGGCAAGGACTACGGCACTGAAACGTTAATTGCGAGAGGAAAGGTTAACGAAACCGATATGGTGGACACTTGCGGCGGTTGACCGCGCGAGAGCGAAAGGGTGACAACAACCTACCGGACAGCTTAGGCGTCACCAGAGAAAACAAAATGGCGTGAGGTTGATGAATAAACGGTCGTGATATACCTTGCATTTGCATTGATTGAATTTGAAATCTACATTGTGGAAAAAATATCAGGAAAATGATTTTTTCGCTTTTCCCGTAGAGCAGGATTTATTTTGAATGCAAATTAGTCGGCATCTTTCGTCCAAGACTGGTTACCTCACCAGCGTGAGCAGGGTGTTAATGGGGCTGAGGAGCTATACATTTTCTCATCTAAGAAGATTCGGTCAAAAACAGGAAGTGGAATGGACGTATCTAGAAACATTCCAACAGAAGATAAGGCGTTTGAGAAGAATTAAATAGCATGAATAATTCATTAAATGTGGCAAAAGCTTTTTAAAAATAATAGCCTATTTTAATATTTTACATGGCGTTTCATAGAAAAAGATATTTAAGTGCACACATCATTGAGGGCCATCATCTCTCCCACTAAGCTAATTTGTTTGGTCCGAAAATTTCACAGAAGAGGCAATAGAGACGTCGTACACTTCTTGGCAATGGCTTCGTCAACTTGTGTCACAATCAATTTTTACCGCTATAATGAGAAAAGTCGTCAGATTCATGGTTCGTATAGTTGAATATTTAATATTCAAATTTACAAGTTGTGAGCATTATTATCATGAACATTATAAGTTTCCACAAAGTGACGCTTGACGTATACATCTTACATAAAGGTTTCTTGTCTTCGGAGGGTTTTGTCGGCATCGCTTCGAGAGGTGAATACACGCGTTACTCATTTATTTTCCATCGTTAGTCCTCGTTTTTCCGTCAAGGCTTTTTACACTTTGGCCCCATTTCGAAACAAATTTGTCTTTTAATTCCAAATATTTAATAACATAATTGTTTCTTGAGTCAATCTAAATTAAACAAGAGCTCATTTTTTCTTCGTTTTGAGTAACAACCGCCAAGAATTATATATATACTTGTATGATTTGGGGAACTTGAATGGCATTTTCTATTCAAAGAAAGCTTACGAATTCATAATAACCTACATTTGCATGCAAACTTTTTAAATTAAGACTCAATTTTGAATACAAAAACATCAGGATAGCAGGCCTAACTGAGTCCTGGAATCTGGACAAAAACGTCTGTCCACACACTTCTTGCTTGGCTTATGTAAAGTGCACACAAGACTTCTACACCACACGAAATCGTTAACAGCATTACAGAAGTTAAGAAACTTGGCACTACATCTTTATCATGGAGCATGTTGCATGGCGTGCAACTCGCTACGCTATTTGCAACGCCACCTGCCACTGCGCTGCCTAGCAGTTGAGAAGTATCCTGTGGAGACCAGAATCTCCGCCCGCAAATGTAGTTCCGGTGGAAGTATCAAGCCGTCGGACTCCATAATTGAAAACTGGATAGATTGCCAAGCACGAGAGGCAAACAAGGAGAGATGGCACGAACGATTTAATGGACCCTGGATTCCTCGCGCGAACCACGAAGCGAGAACGGACGGCTAGGGCAAGACGGAGGGGGCACGATACGTGTCATTTTGGAGTCGGTGCGATTAGTCGAAGGCTGTGTTTGATGTGAAACGAGGACGATTAGCACGGATGTTCGACACATCTCGTTCCTTTTCCAACGGAGAGGGAAGTGTGTACACTCGTCCAGAAATGGGGTTTCCCCTTTATCGTCGCACGAGAGCAACAAGTTGGGAAGGACAAAACACGCGACTCGATCAAAGGGTCGCCGTCCGAAGGGAGCGTCCCCGAGAATGCCCGATGACCCTAATCACCCTTTGCCCATTGTCTCCCCCCCCCCCAGAGCACGCGAACGGCTCTCAGAGCCCGTGCCGCAAGCCTTTCAAAGGTATGCCCGTGCAAAGCCTTCGTTTAAGTCTTCAATCCTCCTAGAACCGATTAAGTTCTCGGATCAAGAGTCCGGTTCAATGCTAAACCACTTTAGTACGCTTTTATAATCCTAACGCGAATTCAATAACGTAAGTCAAGCGCGACCTTTGGGTTTCCAAGCAAGCACGTTATAAACGTGCTAAAATTACTTGGTCATTAGTTAAAATAATTCGAAAATTTAGTCATGAGCGTTTCCAGGGTTATTAGGTTTCAATGCTAGTACCAGAGCAATGCACAAAACTTAACATGTCAATGATCTTTTAATCAATATGATGTTAGCCATACGTGAACGGGCCGAAAATCAAGACCCAAAATGCTAAATTTCGAGATAAATATCATTCAAATCTTTCCCTTTATCGTATAATGAACCGTGCATACCGTCTTACTCATTACCATAACGTCTTTCTTCATTCGATTTATCTCTCCTTTTACGCTCCATTCAGCTTTCTTCAGCGATAGTATCCAATATAACTTCACCCTCCTTCCGTTAGTATTACCACAGTATCATAAATGAGAAATTTATAGGCCAAAAATTCAATTTCATATAGTGCTATGTGATTGTAGCGTATACGGTTGCGTTATAGTGAACATAAATTACCTGAGAACCGTTTGAGGTTCTGACAGAAACGAATACACATTGAGGTCTGCTGCCTTGTGAATTTGATAATTGGACTCAAGAACTTTGACAACACGAAATTCTTGTTTGAATAATTTCAAAACTGTTTCCAGGTTCCGAATCTCGATGCCTGAAACGTTCACTCACCGGACCACACATTAACGGCTGCCGTGCCCGCTCTTTTCAACACGCTGAGGAAGTGGTGGAATCGGAAACATTCGTTGCCTCGATGAGGAAGGTATCTCTACCGTAGACTCTTTCCGCCGATGTTCAAGAACTTTCAGGAATAACCTTGCAACCTCCAGCAAAATTTGTGAGTCCCGAAACACTAGTATCACGATTTATGACCAGTGATATTGCATCATTCACACCCATATATTTTTTTCAAGAATCCATTTCATACGCCGAGTACATCATCACACCAGAACTGCTGCGCTCAATAGAGTTTCCGACACAAATGTGCACCACATGCTCAAAAATCCATTTTACCCATCGGCCCAGAGCTAAGCAGTATATATAAAGACTCATTCGATCCAGGGGCAAAAAAATGAACGTGGAAAATTGAAATCTGAGGGAGCTTTTATAAGACCCATGGAAGCGTGATAAAAAAGCCTGCATCGCAGAGGTAAACTCGCGATTTTTTTACCCATCGGAACGAATCTAGTTTTGGTTTGTGAAAAATCGCGCGCGAATAAAATGACCGGTCCACTTAATTACCCGAGATGTAACAGGTTTCATTGCTCCCGTTTATTCTCATTGGTGTCACTCGCTCACATGAAAGGGAAGAGTGAGATCTTTGAGAAAGGTATTCTATAGGATAATGACGGAAGGTGGAGGAACGCTGATAGGTTTCGCTTAGAGGTAGGTAGGCAATTCTAATTCGCATCCTTCACATCATCAAGTCAATGGACGAAATTATGCCTCCCATTTTGAAACTCCTTCTCCGGCAGTGTGTCAAATGGATCAATCATTTCGAGAACCATTCTGGCAAAGGTCGCGATTAGTTATCTGATGCATGAAAGTGCATAACGATGTCTTCAAACGTAAGAACCAAACCCGTTAACCTGGGTTGACCTATTTTATCGATCGGAATAAGCTTCGAATATGACAGATGAAAACGATTTAATAACCTACGCAACCGATTATAAATATATTAATATAAAACTGCTGTCATTAACTTTAATGGACGTGCGTACAAATAACTCTGCTGAGAGTACATTGCGCCGAATTGTGAGCCATTTCCTTGTAGTTAGTAATAAATTGGAGCCCGCCTAATTTATTCAATTAACATTCCCCACCAGCTGCAATGATATCATAGACATTCTTACCCTATTAAATTACAGAAATTTTGTTTGGCCGTTTGTTGCAGCAGCACTATAAATATTACTTGTAAGCTAAATAACAGGTCTATAATGAAAATACTTTGAAAACATTTATGTAGGGCAATGCAATGTAGGAAAAATTAAATACAACCATAATAAATCACTTATTAAAAAGAACAAGAATTTACACTATGAGGCTTAGGGGCTTATTCTTAGGCTTTAATATTCAAAGATAAGCAGTCAAAATGAACGTCGAGGTAAGATGGAAGAGGCATTTAAAACTACATAAAAACTTAAAGTGATCGTAGACACCAAATAGATACTAGAAATCGTGTTACACTCGTGAATGCAATTAAATTGCATTATTTTACTTGTCTTTTTAAAATACATTTTATAAATATTTATTGCATAGAAAATGTTAACATTTTCAAGATTTCCAAGCTTAAAAGAAGTCCCATTATTAATAAAACATGTTTATATTGAGAAAAACTCTCCTCAACCTCATGGTTAACTGCTATTATTTTAATACTTCTAACGTTTAAGTTTATTAATTAAGGTGGAATCACCACAGTTTTACCCCCACGAACGTTCTCCTGTCTCACTTAACTTTTAGCACGGTGGACTGAGAGCACTAACGTTTAATTGTATCGATTGAATTATTTCCGAGTTATACCCTGGTTCCCAATTTTTATGTTGCTTAAATGTATGTATTTCAATGTTAAAGTTTTATTAAAATAAATTTTTTAACATAATTTATTTAAAGAACTAGCTTTACCACTCAAAAGTGAAAATCACAACAGGATATTGGCGTAAACAAGTAAGATATCAGAGATGAACATTTTCTCGAGAGTTTCAGGCGAAAATCAGGTTATTGCAACGCAAAGCATTAAGATATTTAGATTGTGTAAAATCTTTGCCTCATTTGCCTACATTTCCGAAGAACGGGAAAAAATAGGTATTTAGGGAAAAATCAGCGACCTACATATGATTTTTATTTTCATTATCAAAGGTGGGCTATAGAGTCAGCAGGTTTTGAAAAAAAACATGAAGACTAGGATATTTATTACCAATTGATCATATTAAACATCGACGTATATTTCCAACGCACTCCTACAAAGTATATAGAGACTTTCCGTACACTATTTCCTTCTTCTATGTTGATTATTTTTGTTCCTACTCACCATTAGATCCAAAAAATGTCTTTTCTTCCCAAGCACCTACTGTTCTTTCCTCTGATGCAATTTCATCACACCACAACCTCTCACCCAACGTCTTCTCCCTAAACGTGATAAATACCTCTTCTTTTGTCGTTCCATACCTTAACTATAGTTCCATAAGTCCACACCTCAAAAGTTCTTTCATTTTATTGGTAGCCTCCCGTTTAATGTAGGTTTTGGATGGACACACAGATCATCGGTACACTTCTTAGTTTCGTCTAGTAAGATGCA
Organism: Hetaerina americana; assembly: GCF_022747635.1. Lineage (NCBI taxonomy): Eukaryota > Metazoa > Arthropoda > Insecta > Odonata > Calopterygidae > Hetaerina > Hetaerina americana. The sequence goes on along the minus strand of NW_027287383.1, from coordinate 378,783 downwards.
GCCTAACATCCAATACTACATTATGTACTTATTTAATTCCGAATACTTGCTACCTCTATTCATTCAATACAACATTGATTTTCCTCTCCCTTCATTCTCTAGCTCGCCTGTCAAACGTTCTTCTCTCTACCGCAGTGTTCGGTTGGTCAGTGCCAATCAAAATTCACTATATCCACCTTTCTTGCCTTGGATTTTTCTCATCAATTCTCCCTCTTACCCCTAAATGTCTGGTATTTCTTCGTTGATTATTCTTTATTTTAGCGTTTTCATCCTTCTCCGCACTCACATTTCAAAAGCCTCCAATCTACGTCTATCATCTTGCTTCAATGATCATGTTTCCACTCCGTACAAAACCCTGCTACATGTCAAAGTTTTAACGAGTCTTTTATTAACATCAATCCTCTAAGTCCCTGACATCAATTTCCTCCGCCTTATGAAAGCTTCTTTGCCCAACTCAATTCTTCTATGGATATCCCCAAAACTTTGACTATCTTGGTCCAAAACACTCCCAAAATAGGTAAATTGTTCCCTCACTCGAATTTTTGCCCTTATCATTTAGTATTTTACTTATTTATCCTTCTCGAAAACCTCATGTCCTTTTTTATATTGATCTTTACCCCATACGCATTACACTGATTTTTAAATACTCTCAGAATTGGTTGCCCCTGACCGCCACTGATTTAACCCCTTGGTTGACCTCATTACTTCTTGCGTTAAACTTGTGATTTCCTGGTATTTTTCGTCCTTATATTCCTGTTACGTATTAAAAAGCTACACATCTACGCACAAAATCATGAAAAAATGTCCATTCTTATGAAAATAGTTAAGGTTTAACCTATTTATGCCTCACAGTTATAAGAAAAACTAATCTTTTATTTTGACAGCTTCAATGGTGTTTGAAAAAAACAAACACATATTATAGATACAAATAAAAATTACGTAAACTATGGTTTCAAATTATGCCATATTATTATATAGATGGACTAATCGTGAGAACAATAAAAATTTACCCTTCCGTGCCGATCAAGCATATTTACTAAATCATTAATAATTGTATAGCTTTACATTAGAAAATACTTATTGACGGGAATAATAGTTTTTAAGTATTAATAGTCAATACAAATTGGTATGATTTTCAATATCGGGCATACGAATTTAGTGCCGAAGAAAATTATGTAAAATTTATAATCAGCCGCTATATATTTCGATTAAATCCAATTGGCAAACTTGCTGTGAACTGTGATTGAATCTGAGTTGTTTTGTGGTTAAACATGATCAAAAACATTCCACTGGGATATCCAACTTTAGCATTAAGCATTACTTAACTTTTGGTACTTCACGTCAATGGACCCACCAATATTAGAAAAAAATCGCTTTTATCCTGGAAACGGTGGCTTTACCGTCAACATAACACTTTTTCTGCCTCTAATACGTTTCGCACTATTCCCATTCTCCCATTCCTAGACCACTACTTTCCAACTACCATCACCCGATCCCGCCCGCCGCCCTCGACGTATCTCTTTCCCTTTGATCGGTGCCGGACCTTTCGAAATGGACGAACCATGAACCTCGTGTCAACATTCGATGCGCTCTGCACCGCGGGGCAGAACGCCAAACAGTGTAATGGAACCGAAGCCTGTTGTATCGCCTAGTAGCTTCGTTTGCTGATTCAATTGAGCTGTGATACAAGAAGGGACGCAAAGGCAATACGTCAAAGAACTTGAGAAGATTTCTACTCGCGATGTAGCCAAACGAGACACGGTTGAGTTAGAAAGACAGAGACATTTTAGTGTTGACATTTAGACATTTTAGTGTTGTAGATAGGACATTCATTACTTATGCTGTATCCCAACATAGCGTTTGAATTCAAATGCATAAATTAAAATTGCTAGGAAGCCGGTCCTATTTAATTGAGTAAAAATGGCTCAATTTTTGAGAATTCCTAATTTTTTACGTCACTCTAGATAATTTACACTTCGTTTTATTTTATAATTTTATGTTTATCTTAAAATGACAAATGACAAAGGAGGTTTGAGTCAAAATCTACGTTAAACCAACCCTAGCATTGATGACCTTTTATTCATACTGCACATTTAAAAATATTAGAAAAAATAGGCTATTTTTATTCTCAGGAGGATTTTATAATATAAAAAGGCATAACATGAAATGACTAAATTGCCATATACTCAACTGAGCATTACCATTTCAAGAATTTCAGTTATATGTAATGCTACAGAAACATTTATATTTATACTGTGTCGTCATGAGAGCATTGACAATCTGTTATCACATACTCAAATTTTTATCCTTTTCAGAGTAATATATTTTTTATGTTGTGTCACTTCAACCTAATTCTCTTACGACCTTGAAATTTGCTAGCAAGATAGAGGAATTGTTTAAGATAATACTAAGTACATTATAGACTTCCAGGGTCAAACCTTGGCGGACATAGCCTAAACCGTGGTTGAACCCAGCACGGAAGTAGACTGCAGGTATTCAACTCGACGAAGCCAGGCACCCCACTAAAAATATTACCTTGATCACTAGCGCTCGATCTACTGTGAGTGGTTTTCGGCCAAAAAATTATTGCCTGGGAGAAGAACTGTAAACATGTAACTTGACCTAAGAATCGAGGGTAAGCCCATAAATAAACCACAAACGTCAACTTACTTTACACCATGTTTAAATTATGATCGCATATTTTGCCAACAAAAAGCAGCACATGTATGCTTGTTGTTGAGGCTGCGTGACATCTCGCGGTCAGTCAGTTAGTGGCAGCCAGAGAAAAATGGCGGTTGTGTTGCATGAGCGTACACGAGACAAACAGCGTACAAGAGTGCACACGAGAAGAACAGCTGTCACTAACATTTCAATTGGGAACACTTGGAATATCCACCGCACCGTCCGACTTAGTCCTCAGTGATTTTCATCTGCTCGGGCTCCTAAAATCATTTGGGTGGTCGTAGTCCAAAAGGTTATTCGTTGGCTGCGACAGCCAACAAAAGACTTCTTTGCTACCGGATATAAAGGATTTGTAAAGAGATAGAATAAGTGTCTAAATGTACAGGGTAAGTACTTAGAAAAGTGAAACAAATTTCAGGAAGTTACTTTCATTATTATTGCACCGGCATCTAGTAATGGTTGTAGTTTTAGGGGAGGCGACCGAAGGCCGAAGTCATTTTCGACTCGGCCTCTATGCAGTTTTGCGAGTCATTTATTGACTTACCCTCTTAAATAATACGTATTTGAATGTTTATCTAAGGGTCTAAATGTAGGGTGAATGTTTATCTAAGGACATTATTGCTAATATTCTCACAAGCTCGAATTTAATTATGCGATTAAATTATTGGTTAACATATTTAGAAATAGTACTGCGATATAATTGTTAAGAAACAGAATTATGCTCCTCAATAATTTATCTTACAAGTAAAAAATTAATGTAAATTAACATGGCTCTGTACACACGGATAGTGATATTATTACTATTGTAAATATTCTATTACATCCTGCGGTAGTTAACTGGGAAGTGTGGAAAGAAAACTAAATAAATTAGAAAAATTGTTCTAAATAATGGGAGAACTGAAAAGAATGGCAAAGGTGATCAAAATAGAAAGTAAGGCAGGTAAGGTTAAGATTCTTCTGCAGGGAAAACTGATTATCATGGAACCACGAATGAACCCATTTAGAAAAGCATGGAACTTGATTACAATACCTATCTCAATTAAAATGAATAAATTAATCAGCGTAGTATTTCGAGAATACCGAGAGACAGTGTATCATGAGGAATTTATCAGGAAAATATAAATGAATTATGAATGGAAAAATTTATATATTAACAGTGCGATGGTGATAAAACTGAGGCTAAGCGTAGATTTCAACACAAAGGCATTGTCGCATTCAAAATTATCTTAATATCCATGGATGTAGGAAAGTAACCGCGTGGCTTTTTTTCATTAAGTGTTCACTCACCATTTCGGAAGAAATGAATCAGTCTTTTGAATTATGAAGAGTATTTTCCTCAGGATCCGTGATTGCTAAACCGGTCTTCTAAGGGCCTGACAAGTCGGAATCAATTGAGGGCAAACTAACTCCAAATATTCGCATTCATCGTCATCACTTCTTTTCAAATAATGTTCCCCTCACGGCCATGGCTGTAAGTGCTGTACAGTATTTATTTGTTACTTCTTACCGCCAAAAATTATCGTGTCGCATTTATACAGATGACCCGTCCTATCAAAAATGTTCTTCCATCATTTATTAGCATTAATGGAACCTCCATTTCGGGGAGACATCTCTCCTCGTACTTAGTAGACCGCATTTTAAAGGGCGAATTCATTAAAATCACCTCGTTGAGGGAGACATCAAGGAATTAGAACCGATAAAATGGAAGGTCCATTTCAGCAGATCAAGTGAGTTGCCTTTTACATATTTAAAGGGAGCCCGTAAAATATCGCACAATAAATATTTAACGCAATATTTACGCTGTTGGAAGGAGAAAATGAGAGTTGATAGGGAACGCTCTATAAATAAATACAAAAAAACTTTGAAACAGTATTGTTACAGTCGTGCCCTATAAAATATTCCACACAATAAACCTACATTATTTCGTACCGTGTCGTACTGACATCCTCGCCCAAAACCAAAACCACCAGACATACATAGTCGTCAACCTGTTGCTTTTCACCAACACATGATTTCGCTCAGCAACGAAACTACGGTCATGGTCACCATTAATAAATTTCGAAAGCAGAATTATTTTAGCTGATTTTTTTGTTGCGATTCAAAGAAGAAATCCGGCCAAGTTACGCTGGAAAGCCTGACACCTACCGTATACGCAAAAAGAACCCCTTTCTCTTGCGAAACCCGAGCGGATGCGACCACACCTGCACCACCTCCCTTGGGACGACACGGATCAAAAATTAATAGAAACGCGACACGAAGTCAACGGGGAAGACGGGATTCGGCCCACGACCACGCCTCTGCCGACCCCACCTCTTTCCCTTCCGCTTCCTCTCCAGTCGTTCTGTCCCTTCTCACTCCAGTCGACGGGACAGGCCCAATTTGCGTGCGCGCCCCTTCAGATGGAGCGGATTTTCGGTGAGAACCAATTATACCAGGCAGTATTGCCAGCCTTCGGTCGGGCTTCGCTCTAACGGGCTAGGGTATAGCGCGCACGCACGACAGCCTATTTTCTGTGGGCAAATATATCGCAGTGCATATGCATCCATCACCTTGTCTGGCCGGGCCGAGACAGCAACACGCACGCCGACTCGAGTTCGGGACGCGCGCCCCCTCACCCCCATCATCTCTTTCCCTACGTTCCATCGCGCTCTCCCCCCCCCCCTACTACGTTCCCTGGCGGCATTTACATCCACTATCCCAGGGCGTCGTCCTTCACGGAGGTTCTCTGATAGTTTTACCAACGCTTTTTCGCTCATGATTTATCACATGTTTTCCTGCGAGGTATTGAGGAACTTATCGATTTTTATTGCCTCCGACGCATATAGAATATTGCTCCTCACCAAGGAAAATATTCATCGAAAATTAGCACACCGCTTACACAGTTTCCAACCCGAAGGTTGGTTTGATAGGTGAGGATTAGAGCTTACCTAGCACTAAGCCCAACGGCGAGTTAAACTTCATAATTCAGGGTAGGTGGGCCAGTTCCTTTCCCTGTTCCGCCTATGGTTTCCTAGGAAGATCTGGTACCCAAAAATCTTCACCATTAGGGTAAGGTCAAGGGTGCTCAAGGACGTCACACGGAATCTAATCGAAGGCCCCCGGCCAATGGCCCTGTACTCCATCCACTGGTCTACCACGTCGAGCATAGTGAAATCCTTAGTTTTGTCATCACAATGCATACATTAAGAAACATTACCTACATAGCGATAGTCTAAATTTATTTGCTTTCCAGACAAGTGCTCGCATTGAGGTTCGCCGAGTAAATGCTCGTGAGCATTGTCTTCAGGTCCGTAACACTGTTCAATGTCGCTACCTCTTTGAAGGGCATGGACATGTACATACAGCAGAACAGAATATTGAAATCCTCTTTATCTGTCACACTGATCATTAGACATATTCAAATAGACGGGAGTCATATGCTTTTAATGTTTTATAAAACTAAACAAAAGGAACTGAGACGAACGAGGAACGAAGACGGTGGAATCGATGAAGATGCAATTCACCCAAGGGTATAGGGAGAGGGTGTGTGGCGGGGGCGCCACACACCCCCTCCCAAAAGACTTGCGGGGTACTATGTATGTAGCTATATTTACACAGGGCAATATTATTACTATTGTGGGACATTCTTAGGAAAATTATCACTCCTAAAAATGTCAGTTATGAAATGTGATTTAAGTTCCTTAAGTACGATATTGGTTTCACTAGTACATCAGCTCACGAGGGTCCCATATAATGTATCTGTCACTGGAAATTTGTAATAGTAAACCATTAATTTACGAGGGTATACTAAATTTAAAAATTTAGCATCTAAATTCGGATAAAAATAAATTAACAATACGCTAAGTTCGTTTCAAACTTCAAACTTATACTCAGATTGAATACTCAACTGTCAATAATTAAGATATTGAGAAATAGTTATTTACTGAATTTTATTATGGTGGAAATAATGTAAGTATATAATAATAATTATGTTGCATCATTTAAAAATCAAGCGCCAAATAACCACATCTCCTGTAGGACAAATGATACCAGTGATAAAAATCCAAGAAATACATGGTAAAAATTTGCTTTCTGACCTATCTACATATTTAGGTGACACCTGCGCCTACTTGGAGCTTTCAGTATAATTTTAGAAGTGTGTGAATTGACTAGTTCATTCCTTAATCCAGATTCATTTTGTAGTTTTCTTGCTCAGATGATATGATTGATTGATGCTAATTGAACTGATTTCAATTGGGTTTTACATTAGAATTCCTCTCTAAGTCGATTAAACATATGATAAATTTATATCTCCTTCGTTTACTGGATAAAGTTGTGATATGAGACGAATATGAGCGAGAAAATTGACAATCTGATTAAATGTAGAATTAAGAGCAGATAAATTTTCGAAGAAGCGTATATGATCGTTAGCCGATATTCATTTTTCAAAACATGCCATTTGACTAATGCATTTTTATTCTCAAACCAATGATCCCAGATTCCACTCAATTGCCTTATTATTTGTTTAAGCACGCGATTTCTCGAATTATCGATACCTCCAGTGATCGTAATCAATTGAGTTTTGTTGACATGAAACAATTTCCGTCATCACAGAATATTTTCAAAGAGCTGCATTGATGAGTATTTAAATCGAATGCAGAGAGAAATTATTTCATTACCAAGCAATGATATCTATAACTGATTCACACATTCGTATAATAAAGATAAAAAATGATACCATAGGGCACGGCCTTAATAGATTCATCGCATGGAATGACATTACACTAATTGAATGCGTCTGCACCAATACTGATTTTTTATAGTGACTTTTATGCTGATTTTTCATAAGCTGTTTCAATTTTTATAATGTAAAATAATGCATCAATGAACTACTTTTACCACATGGATATTGGAAACTAAATTTCATAGAACTCCTGAATACAAAACTTGTGAATTTTTATTCATTTCATCTTCAAGCATGGGAAAATTCGGGTGTCTGGTGCTTCTTAAAAGGATGAAATCAATGCATGATATTTCGATATTCGTCATTAACGACGTTACTAAATATTTTTAGACCCCTAGCCGCAGTTAAAATGACTATAATTTTTATGCTCATGTACGTACAACCTCTGCAAAATAGAGGGCGCTTTAGTCCACTGCCTTATCAAAGTAGACCTCTGAGCCAAGTGAGTCACAATGGAGGTGTCTCTCATGCCATTAGAAACATATACCACCATTCAACTAAGATAGTGGAAAGTTATCTAGCCACCAAATGACAGAGATATGAATCTTCCATCGAGCAAAGGAAAATAACCCAAATATTGGCGACTACTCCGAATTTCAACGCTGGCCATTTGTCGTATTGAAACCCTCGATAACCAATATTCATTAACAGTTCAATTTTCAATCTAATAAACAACTGAAGCATTAGATTTTCCTTCCAATGCCTGTAAGGACTTCCAACATTGAAATATTTTGTCTGCTGCGTTTACGCCACGGGGTATGACAGGCAAATGTTTACTTCAAATATTAGCGTAGGATGACGTCAAAACATTTCCGGCTTCGTTCCGCTATGCATGCAAACGAACATGCCTATCCACTCACACCAAGGATTCCACACTCTCAAATCGGATTTCAGTGTCCTTATACATTTGTCGTGAAATTTACTAACTTAACTAACTAATTTACTAACTCCAAAGTTTTTACTCAAATATCAGTCATCTACTGAGGAGTCCAACATGTTAAATTGATTCTGCCGCCAATGGGTGCACCGGGAACGAATTTTTCACCCAACAGCAAAGGTGCACATCTCCTATACATGCTGGTTCGGTCGATTTGCGAATCCATTCTTTAAGATTTGTCTTCCTGACTTGCCTCATAAAATCTCTTGCTCTCCAAGCATAGCTTACCCTAAGTTAGCGCCGCCTTCGAAGAATTCAATCTTTGCCGGCTTTTTCGCAAACCTGCTACCACGCCGGGATCCCACCAACTGCCAAGCCAAGGTCGTCTTGAATAATTCTTCATAATACAACGCCCTCCGCCGGCGACCGCTTGCCGTCGACCCCAACCTTCCTCAGTCCCTTCACTCAAATTCCCATCTTCCCCCCTACGCAGACATACCACAGGTACGCATGACCCCTCCCCCTTCCAAGTCGCCATGCCTTACTATCTTCCTTCCCCCCCTCGACTTCCTCCCCTCCAAGCGACATCCCGTTCCTTCCTCCGACAGCCACGACCCGCTCCGGGCATCTCCTCTCCGTCACCTCCTCCGCCCTCTTCATTACCAATCCTCTCCCCATTATCGCATGCACAGACATTTTTCTTCATCATCCCTCGCGCACAATTTCCCCTGACCTTTCCGTCTCCGCGGGTGACTTCGTGTCCGTCAAACGGAGAGAGGGGAGAGTGAGAGAGAGTGAGGAAGAGAGAGAGCCAGACGCCTATTCCGTCGAATATTAACGAGCAAATCGCGAACCAATGTCGAAAGCCGCTGAGCTCGACGCATGCAGTGATTTGCACTCACGTATGTGTACCTAGATGACGTTTGGCATTGTGCGTCACGCTTTAAGAAAACCTCCTTAACAATAATGTTGGCGGGCAGTTACTTCCTCGAGAGAATGGCTTAAATAAAGACCATTTGATTAAAAGGCAGATGTTTAAATTACTGCAGTCCCCTGAAGGAAGATTTGCCCTCAGGTCACTTCAGCTGTACATATACATACGTAAATTTATGTAGATTTAGGGTAGTTTAGTAAGTTATCAAAGCGCCCCGTTTACATTTAATCATCATTAGTTTTTTGGAATTAATTTTATCGTGGGTATTAATTTTATTGTGTGCTCAGAATGGTCGAAGCCTGATTAGTGCCTTTTATGAGCTTAAGAACACTTTTGACCATCAATTTCCAACGATCCATAGCCGACTAGAGAACATACTGAACCTGAGAATATTTAATATTTAAAACATCCGTTCTGCCTTCAAACAGAAACAACTCCGGATATTAGTGCGTTTTAATGCAAAAGGTAAATACCTTCACTTATTTTACAATAAAATTTAGGCAATAAAAGTAGAGAAATCATTTCTTTGGTTTCGTGATGGATTCCACGGACGAGTCACAAGGTTTACATATCAATTAAAATAATCCAGTTTGAAAGTATTAGGGAATCTTCACATCTCAAGAATACAAAATTAATAAAGAATAATGTACTACCCCTACAGAAATACTGAATTGAGTGCGGCATGTGACGAAATAAGACAACTACGCTATGGTCTTATTTCATAGAAATAATATCTATGTCTCGCAAAAATAATCTTCAGACCTAGGTTCAGTGATTGTAAGGTGTGAGCTCAGTAGCATTCGTACAGAAAAAGATAATTTTGAGGCAATGCTAAATAGAAAAGGTAAGAACAATCGGAATATGTTCAATTGTTACAAGGAAAAATATGCCCGTGTCACCAAACATGCGAAAGTCATTATAAAACGCTAACAGTTAAGCAATAAATACGACAGAATACTCACAACCAAATTACTGCATGCATCAATTTTAATTTTAGCCCATGAATCGTAACACATGTGCTTTTTTCCGTCCATTGAAGCAACTATTCATTAAAAGAATTACTGGCAGAATTAGAGAAAAAAGTAAGTATGAAAATGTGCTAAGTGAAATTCTTGTGAGGATGATACGTAAGCGTGTTTTTTGAGACTTAAGTTGCCTGATCAATTCCGAAAATCTATAGGATTCTATTTAATTCTGGAATCAATGTACGCAAAAGAGATTGTTTTCCCACATAACTATATAACTGAGAATGGTCTGCGAGGGGTTTAATACGTGCAACGGGATCAATCATGGGTTCTCAATTCGAGAAGTGGTTTCTAGCAGTTCTCCAAGCTATTCTTTTTACTGTCCATCTTCCTATTTCTCCGTGATTCCTTGAATAAACGTCTTCTATAATCTACTACTTGCAATTCAACCTTAGCTTCCCTCTCAATGCTTCCTCCATATTATTTTTATTCAATTGCGGTCCTCTTTAAAGCATCGTGCTTCAAGATTTGTCTAATTGGACTTCTTTGTGAGCCCTCCATAGACTCCTCTTCTCCTCCCCCCCTGTTGAATTAGTTACTTCATTTGCTACTCACTTGATTCATTTTATTTTATCGTTCCCTTTGAATATCGTAATACTATGGAAAACAACTTCTTTTAATTGAAAGCGTTTTTAGGAGTGTTAAGGCAAATTTTAGACCCCACTCGGCCAATTGAAATGTCATTCATTCCTTGAAAGCGCTTTTTTTACGGTAAATTCTTAATGGTTAGTCAAGTAGGCCGCACGCATTCGGGTATCACAGAAATACATCTCTCGTGGTATGCTCGTAGCCGGTTTATACCTGTTCACTTTTATCATTGTGGCCAAACCCACAAATCCATTTAATGGGGTCGTCCTTCGGCTCATTGAAATTCAGCAAGGGAAAGCAGCATCTGAATTGTCACTGTCACTTGCCGAGTGCGAATAACCGCTGCCTGTTTCTCACATCTCAATCCTTCAACTGAGATTTCCCTGATATTTGGAGCTACAGTTCTATTCATCCTGAGCAATAATCGGGATAGTATTTCATTCCCATGTTTCCTCTTGACTAATACTGCTTCTTCTCTGTTGCCTAATTTACCTGATCACAGCTTAATTTGACTCTTATATGGCTAAAATATTTTGCATCACTTAAGATTATTTGTATACTTAGTCTGGCAAAGACAGAGACGGGCGACGGACTTGAGTGGAATGACCGTAGTAATATATCTCGAATTTAAGATTATACAGGCAGGAACTCAGCAGTGAATGTGAGCACAACTGTCAACGGGGCAAAGAGAATAAGATAAAAAATAACCTTGGTATATAATGATAATGGTATGATAATGGTTATAAATATAACAAATTTACAATACGATCACTTTCACATCCGGCTCAAATCGAGGGGTGAATTGTACTCGCGAATTACGATAGGCGCCGCTGATACCATCATGGGTTTAGCGACGGGAGAGCAATCTTTAATCATGCAGGAATATATTGGCTTTTGGTTATTGCCCCTCATGAGAGAGTGAACATCAAAGAAAATTCAACGCTGGGCCCAACAACTATGCGAAACATCCTTGAGGCAAGGCGACCAAAAAGGAATTTAGCCTTGCCTGCGGTAAGGGTCTTGGATAGGAAAAAGAAAAGAGCCAACAAATTTCAGGCAGGTCCTGACGAGAGACGATCCTTATCGAGCATTGATCAGTGAAGGGTTGAGAATGACATGCCTATCGCTGAAACGGAGTAAGTAATCTAATCTAAGAGATAAAATTGATTAACGACACGATTGTGATGTGAGGCACCTTCCACTTCCATGTGTATATAGAGGATGAGGAGAGATTATACAACCGAATGGCAAGTGCTTCCAAAGTTGGAAGTATTGCGGAGGGAACTTGTGGAATTAATCACCCTTGCAATGATCAAACGCCGTGAAGGATTATAAATTTCCAGTTTGGGAGGCGCTCGCATAAGTGAATGTTGTCCCAAGTGAAAGGAGAAACACAAGGGGAACTCGGGGCTGCGAAAAACAGGGCGAGCCTTCCGCGGGGAAAAAACCAGATGCGTCGCGAAGGTCTTGAGGGCATTGTGCCGCACAGCTTTTCCTGACTACGGTCGGTCGTTTCCCTTACATTTTTCTTAAGTCTGGCCACATGTATTAGAAATTTTCCTTTGTATATGTTCTAAGAATTGACTTTTGAATATGCACAATGGTTTGAGCATAATCCTTTTGCTCTTGTTAGACATTGTTTGAGTTAACCCCTCTTAAGTTTTTCTTAGCCTCTCGCCATTACCAATATATTTTTTTTTATTTTTGAGTATAGCATTCTTTGATGTCTTAAAATGACATTGACTTCACCATATAAGTTATCTTTGGCCTGAAATATCACGTTTAAGTTTGACCTTTGGTGTAGCGCGTATTCCTTGTGGATTCCACTTCTTCATTCTTAACAAATGTACTAAGGTCCATTAAAATTCATTTTACTGAATGGATATCGCTTACAACTTTGATTACCACAGCATATTTGGTTTATAGTTCGACCAAAATAGCCTCGTAGTCCAGTGTATGATCGATGTATATCATTTTTTGTGATTTCTGGAATGTCGATGGAAAATACCTTGTGTAAGCTATCCTCCTACTTCTAATCGGCGACCATCAATTTGTGCTAATGCCTGGTGAATATAGAGAAGAGTGCAAATTTTACGATTTCTAGCCATCTTACCATTTCAATATATCTTTGATTAATAATGAAAGATGAAGAAAGTAAGTAATAATTAGTTTGTAATTTCCACTGATGTTTGTTTTAAAAACGACCGGTTTCTTCACAGAGTCGACAATATCAGGTTCTGGTAAGGTACCTGATAATGTCGAATATTCGACGAAAATGGTCGTTTTTTAAATAAAAATCAGTGGAACTTGCAAAGTTATTATTCACTTTCGTCGTGAAGTTCCGTCAGGTTGAGCCGAAAACCATAGAATTCATGACAGATGAATATTGCCGTCAAATACCTATAAATGATCCCACGATTGAAGCTGAGTATTGCTCTTTAGGAGTCGAGTTAAATAGGTCGTCCATATTAGAGCAAGATATTTTATAAAATTAACATAATATTGTCTCTTTAAAAGTAAACCATCATATAATACCGAACGCTTTCCATTTCATCATACAATCCGAATACTCAGTTGTGAGTAGAATAAATGATTTTTTGCTGACAAGCCCATTGGGTTTACCCCGTTTAGTATAATTGTCATGAAAATGTTGCAGTATATTACATTTCCAACAAGCTTTTTGTTTATATAATTCTACCCCTCTTGAAAAACATGGCCTATATCTCGTCTTTTATTTCTTATATTTCGACAGTTTCTTTTACTGCATTTATTGGACCTAATACTTAATTGAGTTTAACAGGGGAAGTCTAATGCTAATATTAAATCTCCCTTAAAAATATAGTGAGTAAATATAATCTACCATAGGAGGAGCTTTTATTACTCTGAATTGCCTCAGGATATTTCAACTTCTGTCACGAATCGATATGAAATAAAACTGATGAAACATACAACCAAACATTCTTTCAGCGCTGCAAAATCCTTGAATTAATCCACTCTGGGGTACATGACCTTTTTCATATTAGTCATAACATAATTATACGCAACAGAACACCTTGCATCAGACGGCCATAAGAACTTCGGATGTTACAAGATATATACAGCAAAAGTAAGGAGGTTTAAGTAGAAGGCAGCGAGGAACTAGCCCACGCAAACAAACACCATAATGTTTTGTTACACGTTGCATAATCTCTAGGATGCATTCCATCCCTCACTATGTTTTCTGAGTTAGTGCCAATGCTATCTACCTGTGGTTTGAATACAAGGAAAATGGGTGTTTTTATGAGTGCCTTTGATGAGTTCTTAAGACTTTAAAAATTCGTAGGATTTTAACAGGAAGAAGTCTATCGCGAAATCATGGTGCAAATAATCTTATCTACACCGATCCATCAACTACTCCTGCGCTAAGCACATAATATTGACGTGCAAAAAAATTCATGATAAACTACTCATCAATGTAACCAAAATTATGGTAAATGTGTCCGATGAATGCCATTTAATCTCAGGTGATGTTCTCCAATCATTAATTTTGACGATTTTCACCATTCTAATAATTTTTGTACATTTGGTTAAGTTAGTTTGCTTTGTATATTGTTAAGAGACTTAACATACATAAGATTTTTTAAAATACATAATATTTTACCGTCTACGGCTTTATAAAGGTAACCATTTCTTCTTTGTTGATGCGTAATTTGTACATTCTTGCTAATGCCATTGGATAACAAAATAATTATCGGCGATAATTCTTTACGAATAGCTTACTGCAGACAATTTACTCATGAAGATAACTAATTTAAATATTTGATTGGACGCGCACGTATCTGTTATTATATCCATGTAATTTATGAAAGATTTAGTAAATTCAGTACATAATTTTGGAATATTTTCACGGAAATTGGTTTGTAATAAAAAATTCTATCTGGCTAAATGATAACACTTGTTACGTTGCGTAATTAATTGCGTAAAAAATTAAAAATGTATAGCAAAGATTAAATTCAAAATGTTCAATATAAAAATATTTTTCACATTTAAAATTGAATCACGTTGACGGTTGCATTTTTTGTAGTATAAATTTATATTCTATACTATCCGAGCAAAAAAGTGGAATTTCGCACTCAGAGCAAAAATTAAGCATAATGTGGCTGAAAAATTCAATTAAACTTCAAAATGTCCGAGCAATTAAAATATTATGAAAAATACGGACTACACGCGGGGAGAAAATTAAAAAAAAAATATCCCGTCGTTTCTTTTCCTCTGGAAAGTAAAAAGAAATTGTAAAGGTATGCTTTTGGCTAAATGTTTTTGACAGGTTAACATTCCTGCAGGGTTCGTAAAAAACCAGCATACGAACAAATCTTGGGAAAACAAATAATCACTAACATCCATATGGATCCTTGCATCTGCTTTTACAACAAAACACACTACTTAATGAAATCGGCAGAAGCTCGATTACTGTGCTAAGACAGATAATACTTAGCCAAAGAAATGAGCAAGAGATTAATCGTCTCATTCTTTCGTTTCCCAAGCACTAAATTCCACTGCGTTGAGTTGGCTCTATCACAAATATATATTTCTCGGATATATCATATATATCACAATATATACGAGTATATATTGTATATACGAGTATCATATATATATCGTATGACTCGGAAATTTAGCGATTGAAATAATAGCCATCTATCATCATTTCACTTCAAGCCTCCACACTTATTTCATTCCCTTATTCTTTTAAATATTTAGCTAAATTTTATCCATGGTGAGGTTACTTACACCAGACTTGCCACTTCCACTTTAGTTACGAATGAAAACCTTTTAAATTAATTTTAAATCGAATGAGGGAATGAATCTGGTCAGTTCGATAAGGCCTGTCGGCTAAGCCCGAAAACTTGTTCGAATACACCAGCGAATATGCTGTGGTGCAAGGTCATATTTTATTATTATAAGGTAATCTATCGGTTAAGGTAGGTTTTTGGATGGACAGCTCCTAAATAAATATTTTGTGACTCCTAGCAAAACACAATATCCTACTCTACATCAGGTCCCTCTTCATCTCTGAGTACCTTCTTCCTCCCTTCACCCCGTCCAACATCCCTATCCTGTTCCTTCCCTTTCCTCTTTTGCCCAACATTCTACCCTCTATCAGTCTTCAACATCCCACTGCCGTTCAACACCCCCTTCATCCACTTTTCCTGCCTCCATAGGATTTCTCCCAACAAACCCCTCTCTTCTACTTAAATTATGCTGTTTGATTCTATTGTGTGTGACTTTTATAGTACTTAAAAACCCAATATGAAGTAGAGTCAACTGATTTTAATTGATAGATATAATTATGGCCTAGGAAAATTGCTCGTCGCCTGTATGCTTGAAAGTGATAAATTGATTGTCTGTCGGCGAAACAGTTATCCTTTGGATTATTTAGCGAGATTATTAGTATTTTAATAGACTTATATTTACATACAATTTTGGGCAGCATGTGTAAATGAAAGATTCCACTTGCCGGGCGGAGGCTCTTAACCACTTTAGCTATCCAGGAAACGTAAGATACTAAATGCGGTATGTACCAAAGAAGGCTGCTGAACTTAATAGAGACAATTGACTATGGAGGCATCTAGCAATAGCACAAGTCAATCTACAAGGTGCAAAGACGCCAACAGACGAACTAAGAGTAGTAAAGGAGCAGCTTCATTTAGACATTTGCCTTGCTCAAGAACCATATATGTTCAAAACACCTAACAGTAATTGGATTATTCCAGGACAGGGTCTTAAAACGAGATTGTGCCCACCAGGTCAATAAATAGAGGATATGCAGCTATTTTGTGTTCAATGAAGACCTTGATATTCTGGAAATTACAAACTTTACGAATCAGTATATCGTTGTTGCAGAAGTGAGATCCCTCTTAGAATCCTTTATCTTAGTCAGTGCTTACTTCCCGCCAAGCCGTGACATTATTCCTTTTCTTTCGCAAATTCGCTCAATAATAGATCATTTTAAGAACAAACAATTGATAATATCTATGGATTCTAACGCCAAGAGTGAAACTTGGTTTAATTCAACATCTGACACAAGGGGAAACCTCCTAGAAGAACTAATCTCTTCGACCAACCTGTTTATATTAAACCAACCTGGCGAACCGTAAACTTTTTATAGTCTAAACGGCTCATCTAATATCGATCTAACTTTACTAAGTTACCCACTTCTTAGAAAGATTAATGAGTGAAAGGTCATGCCTGATGTAATAACAAGTGATCATAGGCTACTATTGATAAAAATTAAGGATGGCAAGAAGATATGGACACCACAAAGAAGATTCAACTTTGGTAGCGTGAATTGGGAAAATTCAATGATAGCTTCTTAAAAAAACTAGTTCATATTGATAGACATTTACTTTGGATTCCCCACTCAAAACACATCGATGAGCGGATTTCTAACTTAACTTCTGTCATTAACGACACGATGATGGAAAACATTCCGATTTACATCAAGCTCGATAATCAACACCCTTGGTGGACCGCTAAACTAGAACGCATGAAAGAAGTCGTAAACAAGCTTCGCAAAGACTACCAAAAGTGTAACTCTCAGGTTAAAAATATCTTTCGTTGCAGATATAAAACCAAGTTAAAGGAATATAAGCTCAAGATCAAAGAATCCAAACATAAATCTTGGGAAATATTTAGCTCAAGAAATCTTAGCAACAATGCTTGGGGATTCGTCTACAAACTATTTGCTGACAAAGTTAAACTACCCGCGATACTTGGAACTTCTATCCTTGAGGACGGTAGCATCCCTCTTACGGAGGAAAAAATTAAAATATCATTAAACACCTTATTGCCCGACGATACTGCTGACAATTACGAACAATCGATTATTAGGGAGGAGTCACTAATCATGCCGGACACCCCAGACATGGAACCGTTCAACGAGGACGAAATATCATTAGCGGTCCAACAAATCAAACCCAAGAAGGCACCTGGACATGACCAGATACATGGGATCATATTAAAAAACTAGCCGGAAACCTAGTCAAATTCATTACAAACATCTTTAACGATTGTCTCATGTTTTCCTATTTCCCAGACTCACGGAAAATCGGAACATTGCATACCATCTTAAAATCTAAGGAAAATGATCCATCTGAACCTTCCTCGTTCAGGCCAATCACACTGCTTCCGGATCTGGGCAAAACATTTGAAAGAGCTATCAAGGGCAGAATTGAAGCTTTTTTCAACAACACGCTCTGCCACCCTAACCAATATGCATTTAGGAGAGGGAGAAGCACATCGGATGCCATTCACCATCTTTTACGGTTAATCGACAATCAAAGCAAATATACCATCGTCATCTTTATCGACATCAAAGGTGCATTCGATTCCGTTTGGTGGCCTTCAGTTATACAGGAGCTCAAGACCCTAAGGATCCCAGCTAATCTAATAAAGCTCCTGATCAGCTATTTTAATAATAGTAGAGGTGTCAGATACTCCACGCAAACAACAAAAACAAGCAAGATTTTAACAAGAGGCTGTCCACAGGAGTCGGTTCTTGGTCCGTTATTCTGGAATCTTATAACCAGGTACTCAGAAGAGACTTCCCTATTGGGTGCGAGCTCATTTATGTTTGTTTATGCCTTCGCAGACGACATGGCCCTGACTATAGAAGCAAGCACCAGAGCCAAAATGGAACCCATGATTGCGGAATGTATGTATATAATTGAAAAATGGGCAACTGAGAACAAGTTAACGATATCGACTGCTAAAACTCAATTCATGAACCTCGGAAGCAAGATGGCTAGGAACCCTACTGTGAAAATTTATAATAAAAACATAAAAAGAGCTTACGTATTTAAATACCTCGGAATTATGTTAGACGAGAAATTATCCTACCAAGCCCATGTTAACTACACCACCAATAAAATAAAGAAAATTTTCCAGGTAGCTCGGAGATACTGCAGGTTTAAGTTCGGCACTGACTCCTTAATAACCATCTACAAAGGAGTTACAATTCCAATCGCCACCTATAGCTGCGATATTTGGGTTCATAAGATCAACCTAAGTAGAATCGACCGTTAACTAAAAGAAGCTCAAAGGCCCTGCCTGTTATCAATATGTAGGGGCTACTCTACGGTCAGAACTGATGCGTTGGGTATAATTTGCGGGCTACCACCCTTAAAATACGAGATCCTGGAAAGAAATGCTATGATCAAATTACAATCTGGACATAGGGCTACACACTTCAATCTTGAACTTGATGAAAATCAATATATAAGGAAAAACGTCTTAAAAAAGAGACTGAGGGAAGAATCCATCATTCAGTGGCAATCTGACAGGGATAACAGCGATAAAGGCTCATACACAAAGGACATTTTCCCTGTTATTTGCGATAGATTAAAACTAAAAATCAATCTTTCACACAAATGTACCCAAATGCTATCAGGCCATGAAAATTTTTCAAATTACCTTCACAAAATTGGGAAATCGAGAACTAACCTATGTGATATCTGCTTAACAGAGGACACCGCCAAAAACAGAATTGAAGAATGTATCCGTTATGAAAAAACAAGACTAGAAATATGGCATAACACGGTGGTGAAGAAAATTAAATTGCGCGAAATAGTATTATTCTGCTTAAACACCAATTGTTAACTCCTATTTGATTTTGTCGCATGAGTGGTAATTAAGCAATGTAAGCAGACACATCTAACACATTTTACTGTCAGTGTAAATTTTCTTATTTAACGTGCTCTACAACTAGGCAAAAAATCAAAATATATCATGCATTCACGATACAAATTATTTTTATCTGTATATATTATGCTGTATGTTTCTGTACTTGTGCTGATTATTGTGAAAATATGCACTAATAGTACTCGAAGTGCCTAAATTCTAATTTTCTGTGTATTCTGTGAATGGTTAAGTGTGTAATTCCAAATGTATTATTATGTATGTTTTGGATACTTGAGAGTTTATGTAAATAACTGTTTAAAAATCTCACATCGAGTAACTTTGGCGATTGAAGACAAAAGGGGAATTTAAGCGTGAGCAGGTATCCCCTCAATCAACATATATAGCAGTGTTGTACAACTATGTATGTTGCTACTGGAATAAACTATTGATCTACGGGGAGGAGACTCACCGTAGTATAAAAAAAATGAAAGATTAAGGAAAAAGTCGATGAAATATCATCGTGGTTTAGGCATGCTCAAGTCCGGGCAAGAAATATTAAGATGCACCTTCTGAACTTCAAAAAAATGCATTTATAATGAAAGACTCTCATAGTTATGGGTTCCAAAGTATAGGAGCTATCACTATTTTACTGCTATAAAAAATAATACTCAGCATTTATTAATTAAGTAAACGTTAGTCACCAATAAATTAGCATATCCCTCCGGTAAATATCAAGGCAAGCCTTCTGTTCTATGTGCCCTATAGTAGTATCACAACGGAAAAGTGATCACTACGCTTAAACAATAGAGCTCAAGATTTCGGCCGAAACTAAAATGCGTAGAAACTATAATTTTCTCTAAATCTCATGCATATAATTTTGTGCCAATACGAAATATGCCCTTCTGGAAACGCAAATTACTGACTCTCCCAACATCACCGCGTAAAAACAATCCATCAACTGATTTTGAGCGGAATCGCGTTGACGAAGACTTCGGGAAATGAAAGAGGACTTGAAATCATTCGAGGGAAATACCCAAGGGTAAAACCTAGCCATACAGGCAATCCGATCTGGCCACACAAAGGCTTATTTTCTGAGTTGATTATCGTCCCACTATTTCAATCCGAAGCATACGGATGGGCAAATAAGAGACGGTATAAAGCCACCCATAAGTCAGACTCTTAAAATAGCGAGGCGGATTTATCAACGCATAATGCCTCATTGTCCAAAGAAAACTCTTAAGGCAATTTGTGACCTGGCATTTGAAGGCTTCCTCTCGCAATGTGGCCCGAGGATGATTTAATTTTCCTCCAAAAGAAGGTATATTTAGTGCTTGAGATCATGAGTGAATCTTTACGTCAAGGAGAAACCAGTTCGACTATGAATGCGAAATCTGACGAGGGGACACCCTAAATATCCAGACTTAGTTCCACGAACCTTTTTCGGTGGGGAGGGGTATCATCTCATAAATATCTCACCAAGTTCTAGAGAAGAAAATACAGATCTCGACCCTAACTCGGCACTTGAATATGTTAGCACGCTTGAAACACACAAATCCATATTTAGGCGCATCACCACAGCCACGTGGAAAGCGGAATGCCGAATTCAGGGTCCCTAGCAATGGAACTGCCGAAGGCACTCTTTTTCATCTCATGCAGTGGAGAAAAGCCCGTCATCAACAACGGATTTATGCGCTATTGATTCAGAGTCCTCAAATTTTCAACTGAAAGCGTTCCCACCGATATCTCCTGTTGTTGGTAATCCATAAAATTGATCCAAGTTGTAGTTCAAGCTAATGAATACCGTAACTGCATATCGCTTGCTTCGAAATTAGTACGCTTAAGTTCCCGAGGAACGAGAACTGTGGAGAAGGAACACACCTCTGAAACTTAATATAACGGTCATCGTTCCCGTTCAAGTCCTTAGTACGTGAAATGAAAGAATAAAATAAATAGAAAGGAAATGGCGGCTCATTAAAAAAAATCGCCGGATGGAAGATGAATTTTCAAAAGTGATTCTCCAATAGGACGGCGACACGCGAAGATTCAATTGCCGAAGACTTTACGTGAAGAGAATAAAGAGAAATTAATTTGCGCCAGTATTACATAGATGACCAGGCAGGTATGGCATAATATTGGTCGTGTAAAGGTGAGTATTAAGGATATCGTTTTGAAGATTATTCATAGCAACACCATTATCATCATCAGTATTTCAATCCCAAGATTGGTTTCCTGCAGCTCTCCATTCTTCTCTATTCCGAGTCAATTTCTTCACCCCCTGATAGCTTTTCTTTTTTACATCCTTCTTAACTTGTCCTATTTATTTATCTCTTGGTGTTTTACGTGGGATCTTACCTTCAATTAGATCATAACAATTTGTTTTCTTAATTAATAATAATATTTTTCTCGAGTTTGAAGTCAAGATCATTATCATTACCATTAGCAGGATATAATAATTCCTAAATACTGCGTATCAAGTAAATTAATGCTCAAGTACAATAGATCTTATAATAGGTAAAATAAAGTAACACTATAGAACATAAAAGATAATTTCGCGTTTCAAATACTCCTCACATATTCACGTCATTAAGTAAATGCAGGGTAATACAGGGTGCGGTAACATAACTTCCTTTTTTCAAACGCAAAACGCTTTCAAAAAAGGAAGTTATGTTGCCGTACCCTGTACAATATCTACAATTCCGCATATTTATATTTACTCTCAACGCACCGTGATCACTCGACCATTGTGCGATACGATTAAAATGAATAAAAATCAATAAAGAAAAACAGATAAATTTCAGACGGCCGTTTCCTCGGGAAAACGTTCGGGTCTGATGCGTTATGGTAATATTAATTCAAATTACTCTGGTATCTTCCCGATGCTTCAATTTTTTTGCGTCTGGCTCGAAATAAAAAAAAACAAACAAACTCCCACAGAGGTGGAAAAAAGAGCTCAGGCACACGTGCTCACGTACACACATTACAGTACATCACACGAGGTACGAAAAATCCGAAGCACGCACCCCGCCCCCGATGCCCGAGCTGTCGAAAAACCCGAACGCACCCCGGCAAAAAAGTCCAACATGGCCGCCGGGCAGATGCTCCTTTTTTTTCCATTCCTGTTTTTATTTTTTAAAGGTTCAAAGCTCCCTCTGCAGTTTTCCCGGGCAGCAAACCCTTCCCCTCCTTCGTACCCTTTCCACCCCTACACTCCCACACCCTGACTCCCACAAAACCTTCGCTCTCCCCTTCTCTCCGAATCCCGCTCTCCTCCCCTTCTCTATACCTCCCGCCCTGCCCTGGCCGTGCGTGAGAAGAGGGGCAGAAGGGGAGGGAGACCGGTCGACGGGGGGCGGGGAGGGGGGGCCTGGAGGAAGGGGTGAGATTTGCCCGCTGCGCGTCCCGCCCCCGTCTCCTCCTCCTCCCCCTGCCCCTTTTGGAAGCTGGCGGCGCCCACGGAACTTCGATTTGGCGCAGGTCATGCGCGGAAAAAGGCGAGGGGCCCGTACTTTTCCATCCGGGTGTGCCGGGGACCATCGCCGCCACCACCCTGCTGAGCCCCCCGAAAATGCCCCCTGACACCCTCTCCCCCTGCTCCGCACCGTAATACATCCTTGGACCTCGCCCATCCCGTAAACCCCTACCCTCCCCAACCTCCACAACCCCCCCCAGACGTAGCCCGTCCAAAACACACACACACACACACGTAGACTTGCAAGGGCGTCCTTTTGCCCTTTATCCTTATCCTACCCCACCGCTTCCACGCACACACACATGCATCCGTCGTCCTACACACGCCCACCAATATTCCGCCACCTCTCATTCCTTTCCGCAACTTGCCATCATCCCCCACCCGCACACGTACCTCCCACCATCGCGGGGGTACCAACCGACCATAAATATACGGACGGCACGTCTAAAAAAATCTTAACGTGCACTTGTCCACGAACTTGGGAAAACCTTAAAATTGGCACAATATAAGTGTGATAAGGATAATCGTATTCAACAAAGTTTGCTTACTCACCGGCAAAGAGTGGTTTTTTATTATCCGGACTCAAACCTGGAATCCCGATAGAAAATATGTCAGGCGGTCACCAGTACCATCAACAACTAGCTTCAATTATATTTCCAAACGAACTATTACTTAAAATGCATCTACAAAGTTATTTCTTTGACCCTGGAGAATTAACTATTAATGCCACCAATTGTCGGGAATATGTAATGGTGAGATCCGGATTATTGAGTTCTCCTGGCCGAAAATACGTTAAATATCAAATTATGTTATATGTACACCTACAGAAATATTCTTTCCCAAACAGGGTTTATGGGCATCACAGACATGATTTCACCTTTTTTATTCTTATGAATATCTTTAGTATAAGGAATCAATCATCTTACAGAGTTCAAAGATTAATAGTTAAGAGATATATTACAAAATTCACCAATCGCGGGAACACATTACTGAACACCTCATTCACATTTACAAATGAATGTTCCCGACATGAAATACATGATTTAATGATGAAGCCATTTCCTACGGTCTTATTTCCGCAATTTCACTCAATTTCTCGCTTCTTTTGACGCCATTGTTTTATCCTCTGATTCTATAAATTTCTTCTTCTGACGTTTCCTTTCAAACAAATATCACTCGACCCCAGACTCGGTAAATTTTACTCCACAATTCAGTATTTTGCTCTCCAGGACGGCCCAGGCGAATATTTACCAAGAAACTAATTGAATTTATCGCTGATAAAAGGCTGAGGTAATTCGCAAAATTTGTTAGGGTGGGTGGAGAAGCAGAATAAATAAATTAATGAAGATGGAGAGAAACCCGGCGACAGTCTTTCGGACTCCGACAATCGATGCTGCAAAAGCAGTCTCTGTACGCCACGCAAGCTGGAGCCGCTGAACATCAAAGGCAAGCAACAGAGACTCATGGAATCAGTCCTTTATCCTTGAGTTGGAATTGCATAATATATGCTACTTTTATTTCTCCGAAAATACTGCTCCTTCGAAGTTTTTTACATTCTATGGCAATGATTCTAATCTTTTCACAATCTTGGCCATCTCTCCTCCTACGCTCTTTCACCCAAGGATTTAAATTGATACAAATTAGAGCAAAAATTTCCATTTCATTGACCAGGACGTACATTTGTCAAGTTACTTCTAGAAAATACAATAAAACGAATGACAGCTCTCATAGGCGGCTTGATCTGCTGTGGAAGATGTTTCCAGCCGCTGCTCATTTCAATTTTTACATTTAGATGACCTTCTACTAATTATTTTTAGAGGTCCTAAATATTTAGTTCTAAGTCTCCGAACCGTCTCAGTTATTGACTAAAAAAGTATCTCTTGGCAGAAATAAAATGAGCAATCATCGATTTAATTTTTGAAACTTGACGTTTCGAGGTCTTTGTGCCATTATCAGGGTAATGCAGGTCAGGCGAGCCTGATGGCGACGCAGAAGCATCGAAATACCTCCACTGCCAGCATCCGTTCAAAGATAGAAGTGTTGCTACAACTGGTTGTTAATGATTGAAATATCCACCTATAATATTTCCCTGCGTCTAAACAAAATGACTGACTATAATTTACATCGCCCATAACCTCCCATATAAAAATTATCCTACAGCAGTTGGTAGCGCTGCATTCCTCCCACATCGCTCCCTTCTCTTTCCCCTGCAGTATTCCCGAAATCCTCCCAACCTCCCCACTCCACATCCCGCCCACTTTATCTACGTCATTCTCACACACACACACACACACAAACACACACACACACACACGTACATAGCCCGCTGCATATCTTTCCTCTCTATCTCTCTCTCTCTCTCTCTCCGTGCTTGAAAAAACATCCCAGGGCCATCCCTCTTCCCCTTGCTCCTGCCAAGCCGTCTGGGTTTCGGAGCAGGGAATAACACGGAAGCAGGGGAAGAGGCGGGAGATGTGCGGAGAGGGTCGGGAAGGGATGTGGGGGAGGCAGGGAGTAGGACAGTGAAGGTCGGGGATGAGGGGGGGCGGGGAGGCGGCGGCGGGAGTGATATGGGAATGGGGCCTAAGAGGAAATCGCTGTTGCTCGAAATATTTTACGTGAAATATTAGTTTTCTCCTCCTGCTTCGGGCCATTTTTCCCCGGAGTTAGTATAATGCATTTTTCGACAGAGGAGGAAAAAAATGAAAGGGGTAAAATAAAATGGAAGAGCGCCGGAAAAAAATTACATTAAATTATGGGTTAATTTACTAAAAATATAGTAGTCTTGACATAGGCACGTGGTGGAACTAGCGGGGTAGAATGGAGGGAAGGGTGAGGGATCGTAAAAAGTGATGTGGATTGGATGGATGGGATAAAATAACGCCGATGAAACAAATATCGTCTTCCGCATCATATTCCTGGGAAAACAGAGAAAAAAGGGGGACGCGAAAAATCCCTCTTCTCCGTGGGTAATGCGTTGATGCTGAAGAGTTCGTCTGCAAGAGACGTATGCATTTTATCGCCGGCAATAACATTTCCAGCGTTTCTTTTATTCTGGTCGAATGAAGCTAATGAAGGAGATTATTCGTTTGTCGTTCTTTCCCCCGAGGCAATACATTATGCAAAATAATTCAATCTAATAAGTCCACTAGTTGGAAAATGAAGGAAATTTAACCAATGTTTCCGTATGTATTGCTCTCTCAAAGTTGATATTGCCACATACTGGTAAAAGAATCCATCATGAAGACGTCAATTTTTTTCAACCAAGCGCAAATGTCATGCAAGAGACATACATATCCATTTTTTTGCCGGGTAATATCTTAAGTAACTGAAAACACTTTGCGGTAGCCAAAAAAATAGAAAATATATGCGCATGTGAGTTATTTTCGCGTGGACTCATAAAAATCCCAGGATGTGATAGTAATTGATTTAATTAAACTCCATCAAAATTTTAATGGAATACAAGCCATACTTTTTTATCATTTACAGTTCAAAAATGCTGATTGCAGTTGCAGAAGGGTAACGCTTTGTCGGAAAGACCACAGTACGTGATAAACGGCACACTAATTATTCATAATCCTTCCTTTTTGCTGGCGCTCCCTTGGAATTGGAGATAAAATAATTTGGGACAGGAGGGAAATAGTAAAACAGATTCATTAAAAAACATAACGAAATAAAAACATCTAAACTATCAATGTTTTTTTTAATCCTCTTCGGTGTGGATATTGTATTTTGATGTTGACTACTTTCATCTGAAAATATCATGATCCCGATCCTTAAATGGTTGGGCTACACTTTCACGGATGTACACCTAATAATAAGTAAGCATTTCATTGAATCAGAAACTATAACTAAACTTGCTTATCAGAAAAAAAATAAGTATTGGAACCCAGTTGCAAAGCAAAAATTAATTTTCAACTATTAATTTCTTTCAACATATTTCTTTATATTACGCCCCATTGATCTGCTTTTTTTCTCCTTCGATGATCGTCATGAATGACGACCCCAAGTAAGCAATTGGCACTGAGAAAAAATAACAATATGAATGAAAAAAAATTATCACGATTTCTGAACCGGCATAAAACTACAGCCGGAATCCAGAAAAGTTTCTACGCAGGTAACGTGGGTGACCAACTGCCCATAATAAGTAGCAGATTCATCCAGGTAATTTTTCTGATCCCAAAGTGTCGCGAGAAAACTTCCTATTGGATGAACATGATCAAAGTCCGTGCTTAAGCAGGTGATAAGATTAAAGCCACCCTTCAGCCTAATGGGAACGATTCGTGGCGCTCTGTAGCACGCATGGAATGAGAATTTCGTTTGTTCCCAGCGAGCATAGCCCCAACCGAGGCCCTCCGATAAGCTTCAATTGTCAATAGATACCTTAATATTGAGAGGAGAGCGTGGGAAGCCGTCTTCACGCCCTCAACCCCTTGCCGCCGATGCAAGAATGCAACATGGCAGCAATCCCGTTGCTGAGAGAACGAGCGCCACCCGTGGGCCGCTTTTTTAGGAGGCGGTGGGGGGAGGAGCAATACCTTTTTTCTCTTTCTCACCAACATCCGGAAATAATCGGATTCCATAATGTCGCTTGAATGCGCGGAATCCTGCGGCGGCCACGGTCACACGGTTGCATTACCCTGTGACATTCCCTGCGGTGAATTTTGTTTAGGGGAAAGCATTTACAAATGCGTTTAGATCTTTTTTATTTCTATTAGGCATGCTCCCTCCGTGACTTATTTTTTCTACTCCAAGAACCCTTTCATTATTTTTGTGTGTGATATTTGCTGGATAAAATTTCTCGCGAATTATAGAGGGGGATTTTGAACTAATGGTACGATTCAGTTTAGTAAACAGTTGTCTAAACCAAGGACAGGGGCAGATAAATTGCGCAGGAAATCACTTGAAACGCCTCAAACAATCACGCGCACAAGGAATGAGGGAAAAATCAATGCAAGTAATAATAACAAGTAAATCACATCGACTTAGTGACGATGCTCCCCATTAAAAACTAGAACTATTGGTCCAGAATGACAGCCGTTACTAGTCGAGAGTAGCCAATTAAAACATCATTAAAGGAAAAAGTAAGAGACAATGACAAATAAGCAGACTAGGGTTGAGTAACATTTAGTAGAGGCCCAGTAATGCTGACGCACTCATTAAAATAAGTTCGTACTTATAAATTAGTCGCATGGGGATGAATACCAGAGTAATTAAAAAATAAACTTTTGAAGTAATAAAACCGAGCCCTTCAATTTGAGTTGCAATTCTTATAATACATGAGCACATTAACTCCATTGATCCTTACAACTGGTATAACGTCTCCAAAGATCAAAAGAAGCCGTTCACCACTTTAGATAACAGTGTGTTCCACTGCATACTGTGAGATAATTTATCTTTTTCCTCGCCACTTTTTGACGCACTAAATATTTCTCATGCTCAAATCCTCATTCATAATTCTTGCCTTCAAGGCTAAGTTTCATAAAATCTTGTTTTTCCGTACAATGAGTTTTCAATAATAAAATACATTAAGTAGATACATTGCGGCAAGAGGGTGAAAGTTAAATTATGACCCTTTTGAAAGGAATAACAGGAACATCAACGTCACTTATAGCTAACGCACTTGCAAGTGTTGAGATTATTCTTATAATACCCTCGAACTAGCCAGAATAGAGCTGAAAGTTCGGTTGGATAGCGGGAAAGAGTTTTGGAATATAGCTTGTATTTTAATTAGGTGTTACCAGCATTATTGTTTTTAAAACTGAGCAATGGCTCACGTAATAAATAAACGGTGTATAAAAAAAGAGGTTTTGTTGCAAAATTCTGAAAAAATGCCCCATTATCGACGTAAGCAGCTATCAAGCTACTAAAGACGTAAGACCCTAGGTGCTTCATGTTCATTCTCATATAATTTACATTCCAAAGTGTTCGGGCAACCAAAAGCTCTTTGGACTTACGAAAAATTGGTTTCATGAATACCAAATGAAAACTGATTTAATCATTACTACATTTGGTATAGTATACATAGTAGGATAAGTTAGTTATTTATAGTTAGTATAGTAGTTAGTATAAGCTACAATCGCGAGTTCAATATACAATGGTTAATATTTTTACATATTTTTTCTGAAATATGATTAATCAATACAATCATATCAATAGCGTATCATTTAACTCGACTCCCATGGTATCTGGAAATTCATATGGACTTAACTATACCTATATTAATGAAGCCAGTCTTGCGGTGATTTTATCAATATTACTCGTAGCGTAGTCATAGATGTCATTCTTTCCCATTGTACTCAATACTACCCACTGGTACAGAGCTTATTTAAACTTAGATTAGATAGCTTCAGAAACACATAACTTTTCTTGTACATGTATTATGTATTGTATTATTTGCTCAAAATTATTATCACATAGTCCTTTGATAAATATCTACACAAAACTCATTTAAAATACCTAGAGTCATATCAGCAAATATTTTTAACCGTAATTATTTCGGAGATCCGTAGAATTCCGAGGTGATTCTTAATTTTGCTCTTTTGGGAGGAATAATTTATTGTAACAGGGTCACCCAGCCATGTATTTCCTACGATTTTCATATTGGCGTACAAACTTTTGTTCATTTATTAAAAGGGTAACAATCGGGGAATGACCAAATTGCGTAAACAACTACAAATCTGTGAGTACGAAACAGACTTGGATAAATATCTCTAAAAATCACTTAAAATTATTCAAAAGTAGGAACTTGTCCCTTAAAAGTTACTCCATTGCCAAGAAACATAAATATTTTTATGCATTAAGCCTATTTTAGACATTTATAACTAGTGCAGCAGAATTACAGTAGCAATTGTCTAGCAATAGAAGCGTCTTATGAAGGATTTTTACTTTAGAAAATTTGTTTTGTTTAATTAAGCAAGAATAAGGACATATAATCATTTTGGCTTGGAAGCTTTCTTAAAACACTGTTCTCGTAAAAATAATCAAAATCTAATGCTGCTCGATATTACTTATTTTACCTTAAACATGGTTGCTATCTTTATTTGGTCATGCTTGATTCAAATTTTCTCAAATCATTAGGGATTATATGCAGCAATAACATTTCAGGAGAAAATTACTGTGAATTTACTAAAAGCTTCAGGAATTCGTCAAGCAGTTCAAAAATTCCTTGACTAGTTCCATTTTGGAAGGTCTATCAGAGATTGAATATTTTATAATTTTAGAAAGTATTGTCATTAAATAGCTTTTAAATTAGACAATGAAACTTGTAATTCCACTGTGTTAGAAAAAGTTCGTACTCTGTGCGCGACAAGCTTGCACATAATTAAAAATGGCTCCCACAGATATGGATGGAGGAAAAAAACTTTAAAAATTCATTTAAAAGTTAGCATGTGAATTGGTGTCTAACTGCATTTCAGGAAAATAAAAATTGGTGCAACAACAATTTCATTTTTTTTAAGTTGATTAACCTACGTGGAATGATCCTGATTCTAAAGATGCTAATTGGCATGACTATACTTATACAAAAATTTAAAAAACTCAAATTTCTATTAACTTTATAATTGCAAAATACGTGTACAATCGGTACAAAAAACTAGTACAATCCACCGCACCAGAATGCAACACCTTGCTAGTACATAGTTCACTCCTCGGAAAAAAAATAAAGACTTAAGCTTACATTTTACGAACTTGAGTTTTCGGTGACTAGAGAAAAAGGGTAGAGGGATTACATTGTATGTCCTATGCTATTGTTATAGGTGATCTTCCGATTAAGGTAAGTTTTGGATAGATACAAGCTACCAAAAAATTCTCTTACCTCTCCAAGCAAAACGAAACCTAGGTAACATCCTACTCCACTATATATTTCTCCTGAACTCCGTATACTTCCTACCTCCCTTCATTTCGTCCAACGCTCTTCCCATTCCGGCCCCTTCCTCGTTTGCCTAACATTCTAGCCTCTATCATAGTCTTCAACTTCACTTCCAATCAATATGCTTGGACCTTTTGAGTTTAACTTTCGGCTAAATTTATGCAAATTAAAAGGATATACGTACAAAATATTAGGATTGTCTGAATGGTACCAAAAATTTCCAAAACTTAAATATACCATTATACCATTGGCGTAAAATGCTTCTCGGATGAATTGTTTTCCATTTTTGAGATTTAAAGACAATCGAGAATCTTCCCTTCCTTTCGAGTTTGCTTTTGATTTTTAATAATTTATTTACATCAGTAAACCAATGAGTTCAAATATTTAATGTAGGAGGCTAAGATTTCATGTCCTTGAGAGAAAATATATGGACAACATTTTCGGAGTTGTTAACACTCATATGCATTCATTGCTTTCGAAATAATTTCTCAATACCGGGGAGTAGTACGAGTGGAAATACCTCTGAGCTACTGACTGGAGGGCCAGGGTGACGCTGCTGGGTACCCCCAGCTTTTATCTATCTACATGGTAACTGCACACCACCGCTAGGGTTAATGGCAAAGGCGATTACACAGTGCACGTATACCACATCAAAAATTAAGTCTTTCTTAATCTTTAGTCACAATATATTTCTAAAAAATTTCTGGTTATGTTTTGTACGGGATGGAACCATTGATCATTAAAACAAGATGCTATACGCAGATTGGAGGCTTTTGAAATGTTAGTGTGGAGAATTATGAATAAGGTGAAGTGGACAGAGAGTAAAATAAACGAGGGAGTGCTAGGCAAGGTGGGGGAGGAGAAGTGACTGCCGGGAGAAATCCAAAGGAAGCAGAAAAAAATGGATTCAGAGCGCTCCGCATTTTAATCGCATTTGTCCAAAGCATCTGCAAAATCGCGTGCTCACAGGCGACAGCGTCGCAATGAAAGAAACTACCCTCGTACATAAATAGCCCTATAATACTAATTAAATCCAGTCACACCTGTACGGATAACTTGGTTTGCAATGCCTGGCATAGTCGCTTGTAGGTTTATTATCTAATATATTCTTTTCTAATCGAAAATTTTACGCTTATGATAACCCTATTGTAATATTTTAGTAATCGCTACATTAGGATACTTAAGCCAACCTTACAATCAGTTCGGCCAAGATTCCATCATGGATATTAATTTTTAAATATAAAATCAATAATTTTATAATAAAATATCTACAGTATCACAACCCCGCTATTACAGTTAACGCCATTGAGAACTAGTGTCTGCTTTTGTTCGAAGAGAAATATTTTCCCAAAATTTAGTGCATCTCTATTAACGTCCACAAGTTACAATTTATTAATGAGTTAACTATGAATTCTGGCCAAAGATTGTCTTTAAAACAAAAAAATCATCAACTCAATCGAAACTTTTGTCTCATTTCGTAATGACTTAAATATTCCAATTTCCAATTTGAGCCCCGAAACAACAGACAAAATTCTTGATTATGATACTTCAGAAATACATGTGACCAAATCATTTCAAAAGATAATTGACGGTAACATATCAGATGCCAACACAGCTGCAAAATAGTTAATTCAATAAAGTGGATAAACTACTGCTGCCCTCGGGTCTTCTATGCACGAGAAATATTTCTAAAACACGAGGGATGAAAATTCTAAAACAAGATTTGCCATTGATTTTCCATTTGAATTATAATATTTCCCTTGATTTACCCTTTACCATATATTTACAGGAAAATATTATACTGGTCATCTAGTCTCTTTATATGAGACATCATTGATAAATATTGTAAATAAGATATAATTAAATAGATAAAGGAAAATTAATCGGCCTCAATATTTAGAAGGATGGTTATTACATGATATTCGCGTTGCTAGTGCATTAGTCCAAACTGTCAAACCGCAGTTCCGTTAGCATTCCATGGAGTGTTTCAACAAGGCCTCAACACTTTCTGAAGAAAATTTATTCATCGCAACATCGTGGAAGCCTTCTCATCAGGATAATCACTTTTACAATTTGGTCAATTCAGGACCAGTTTAATCACGTCAATAATGACGCTGATAGACGTTAAGATAGGAAACACTAGCATGAAACGTCACTGATTTTTTTGAACGGAGGACAAATCATGAAAAGACATCCATCCAACCTGGCAACCTCTCTTTGCTTCCTGGCCCAGAAACACGAAGACTGGCACGCAGAGGTGAAAGGGTAGAGCATTTGGGCGACTCTTGATCAATAGTGGCGCTTGGGACAGGGAAAAGAGAGCGAAGCGCGAAGGAATGTAGGAATGTTCAGAAATATCCTGATCCACCTCTCATTCCGGCGAAAAGCAAACGTTTATTATAAAGGAGATTTTGTCTTTGAGAACAAATTCCGATGAGAAGCCAATGGACTAGCCCAATTTTGATCGCATTCATTTATTTTGAGTCATTGTGTAATTGAATGTTCGTAAAGGCCATTGACAAGGAAAAATAAATCTCCGAGGAATGTATTGGAATTGTGTTCAGCGGTGTAGTCTAAGGAAAGCGGGAACTACAGAAATAAAAACCTTCCGACGGAAAGGGAAGGAACAGCGAATAATCTTCCGATCCCATTTGTGGTAAAATGTAGTTTTCTCGAAGACTTAGGGCAACTTCTATGCCAATATGTTACCATACCAACCAACACCAAATGGCAGGGGATGCCAGTTCATGAGTCATCACCGAAAATCATCGATTTGAATATGGGAGTACCAAGTATTAAGAAGACTATCAGTTAACTTTCGTGGCTTTGGATTATTTCTCCGAGCTATATTCTCTCCGCAAGGTATAATTAACTGTATTGTAACTTCATATGCTATGAAACAAATCATAGAATAAAATTGAACAAATGTGCCACTATTCCGCCAGTGCACAGGTATATACAATATTGATCTATCTAATAAGGAAAGAAACTAAATACCCCAATTGACAAAGCGATACAGTCAGGAGGAGAGAATACGTTGTCAGAAAAATATAATCCATTATACATGATATATCAATACATGTTAAGGTTATTTATATGGAAAAAGGACGAAGAAAAAATTAAGAGATATGAGGCCAAGGAATTGAACCTTGCAGTTGAGAATCATGTACGTTTCATAAAGCTTTCATCATAATACGGTTTAAGGTGAATAGAAATTTTCTAAATATAGGAACCGCCACTGAACCTACAGTCTGGCAATGAAAGTTGCACCTTAAGGAGAAGGTGTTTTTCACTAGCTTTATTTCCGAATCAGAGTAAAATAAAACCACCTTAAGCAAAAAATCCTCATCAATGGATGGTATAGAGCGTAAGATATAGAGCCTGACCCATTGGACGAAACTACGATAGGTTTGGTAGATATGTCGCTTTGCTATAAATACCCGTCATAAAATATGAACGCTTTTATTACAAACGGTAACGGTCCATAATGACGTTTTCAGAGAGGGCAGTATAGAAATACCTCATAAGAAAGGTTACTGAGGGTTAATCGTTTTGGTAACTGTGTCATCAAGTGCATTACCAGCAGCCCATTATTACGTCACGCTCAAAGGTGTGGAAGGGGTTTGACAATTTTTATCATTGGGCCAGGAAGGTTACTGAGGGTTAATCGTTTTGGTAACTGTGTCATCAAGTGCATTACCAGCAGCCCATTATTACGTCACGCTCAAAGGTGTGGAAGGGGTTTGACAATTTTTATCATTGGGCCAGGGACTACCGAACATGTGGCTTCATTGGGGAAAACCAGAAATTTCGCACAATAAAAGCGGCAGATATAAAGGAAGTTAAGTTATTTTCATGGACTAGCGACTAAGATTACCTAAAGTCAACTGCATGGAGTATCAAGTCTGTGTCTAAGTTGAAACATTTTAAAGTTCTGGGTTAAACAATAAATGGGCAGGTAAGGTTAAACTATATCGGAGAGGGCCATGAATGGCCAGGAAAACGTGAGACATCATATATGGGGAGCTTCAAACGAGTTTTTAAAAAATGGACTGGTGTGGTCGCGTACACAGTGGAAAGGGTGAGGTGGGGATAAAACAACTGTGTGGATTCCATTTCTTTTCTCAAAATAAAAATTGCGCGGCAAAAACGGGGAGAGATTAGTCACGTAGGTTGGAAAACTCCCCGGAATTGTTTCGGGACACGACACTTCAGGGCGATGACACTGTGTCTGATCTATTTTTTCTCTACCGCTTAACTATCATAAAAATCAAGTATGCTTGCAGCGATAAAAGGGTCATAGAAGAGTGCAATTATGTGGAGTGACTTCAACATGAGGTTATCGTGCTCGGGCAGGGAGCCAAGGGTTCGACTCGAGGGTTCAAATACCATCCAGGAAAATCTCAAGCTGTCAACGTTTAACAACATCCGGCAGCCAGCACTTGAATGCTTGAGATGAGACTACTAATACGAGGGATGGATAACGGGGTTACTAAAAAATTTAAGCTCTCCATTAATATTTCCCCTGATTATGGTTAGAACGAACACTAAGATAGATGATTAATAAAGGAAAAGAAGAAAACATCGATTTTTTAATAGAATAAATTTCGATCTGAATCGAAATTTATTTTATAAAAAAATCCTCATATAATATAACCCCACCTAAATTGCATTAACCTCATCTGTCTCAAAGATAAAGTGCAAAACTTTTATTATGCTATACGGATAACATTCACCCCTAGCTAGAGGTGGAAACATGCGTAGAAATCGGTAAAAATAGCAAATAAATGCGTAGAAGTAGTAGGGAATACATTTTATGGATAAAATTCCGTTTAAAATGTTGTAATGTCGATTCAGGAAAGGCCTTCAGCAGATTCTGACGATACGGGTTACTACTGAATGAGGGTCACGGCTTTTCTCTCCGGGTAAAGGCTGATACTATAGCAGTGTAAGGCTGTTATTTCCACCAAGGAGTATTTCCCTATGCCATTCAATGTGAGCCTCTTGTCTGCAGCCGCGGTGCTCCTTGTTTCGTTAACCCGGAATGGCGACCGCGATGGCGAGTGGATTGACTAATATCCAACCTTTCATATGGAGGATCTGTTTTACAGCTTTTTGCTTGTACGAGAGCCCCTGTTTATAATTTGTCATTCACGAGGACATTATCGGGGCAGAGATAGCGTGCCTGTGGAGCCGAAGGTCGCTGGTGCGATTCCCGTGATCCCGTGAAAAAGTTTGTTCATGGCTTTTGGAACGAGGAAGCCACACATTAACAGAAAAGACACAATAATAATATTTCGGAACGAGACAACGAAAAAAAAAAGACTCCTACTAAAAAGCTACCCTGAACCCATGGTGAGAGGACATTAGGCACTGGTGTCGCAGGCATCAGTTGCCACAGCTGCGGCACAGTTCACGGCATGAAACCAACACATTATTCTCCCTAGAATAGGCACCATTGGATTCAAATAAACTTGACTATAGTAGCTGCAATAAACCAATCCTACGGTTGAAATACTAATGATGATGATGAGAACATTATCACACTAGTAGAAAATAACCATTATTACGGAAGGCAACTTAAGAGTCTAATTATTCACAAGTGCCAACAGGTATCGGCCCAACTGTCGTCAATCGACTACCGTTTCCTTAGTATCCACGGAATTTCTACCCATTGTAAAATATTATTTCCCAGTACTTTACTTAATGTATTCTGGAACTTATTTAACAAAAAATATTGGCGAGGAAAATGAAGGTGAAAAAAGATTGTTTTCGAAGAATGAAATACATTTTCGAAAATTGCTGATAATGACTAACAATGATTGTTTGAGATCACAAAAAATCCATCACATAATATTCATTGATACTAAAAAAAAATTGGTAATCCACTTCATAGTATTCAAGTATATGCAAACGAAGAAATTTTAATGGGAAAGAAGGCTTGAAGTGAAATATTTGTGGTGCAACCTACAAATAGTTGTAAGACGCTCCTTTCGTTAAATCCAATGAACTAGAGCTCGGTATTATCAATTCTTTTATAGAATGGACTCGGAGGATTTTGTTTGATGCCTTGGGTTTGGAGACTTTTTCTTTGGAATTTCAGGCGTAAGAGCTTGGCTTTGAGAGAACGCTTCAAGGGCAATACATATTACTCAGGACGAGGTTATGCGGACACGCATAGCGGGCATTGAGAGAGTCAATACGTATAATAGAAATAAATATCAACATTATATGTATAATATATATATATAATATATATATATATATAATATATATATATATATATAATATATATATAATATATATATATATATTATATATATATATATATATATATATATATTTATTTATTTATAACAGAAATCACGAACGTTGAAATATTAAAAACATTATTTACATCTTATTTTGACTCTACGCCTGTGTCAGTTTTCACCTTATTTTGCATTTTCAGCGGAAATTGAGCATTTCGCAAGAGCAAGATTTCTATAATATCATTAAAACCATCGTTTTCTTTTATCACTCATCCACATGAGCTAATTTTTTAACCCCTACAAAATTAGTCTCAATCACCAGTTGGCGTAGGGCTGGTTTAATGCATCGACTTAGATGTAAATGTGAAATCGCATGGCGTCGTATGCTGCCAAGGACTGTAATAAGTGTGAATAATTTTAGAATGAGCTGTGGGATTATCTACTTGTAAAAATGACGGTGGATATAAATAATAACTAGATTATAACAATGAGAAGGTGAGGATTGCTAATTTAATGACAATTCTCATGACAATTTCATCAATGATATCGCGTGTCCATTTATGTTGAGTCTATGAGGTTGGAAATAGATATACTAAAACAATTTCAAATCATGCAGTACATCAGCAGGAAACAATATGTTTTGCGAATGCGTCATCATCCATTTAAATCGGACTGTAAATGTTTAGACACTTTTGCCACAGGCGATTTAAATCACACGTTCAGTGTGAAATTCGCTAAATGGCATCGGAAAAAGTTCACACCCAACTATTTATTTTTTAAATTATGGGGTATTGCAACATAATCGCCGCACCAATTGCCTTCACCAACTCTAACACTTTCTTTCTGCGCGCCACCCGCAGCGGTAAAATCCCACGGGGTGTCAAAGAACATTAAAATGCTCTCAGTGCTGCAGGCGGTAACCACAGGTTTCCCTAAATAAATATACTAATCAAGATCCCGGCTCCCGATTGTCAAGGAGAAAAGTTCATCCGGCCCCAGCGCGCGCGTCCTCACACTCACCGGATAACACTTAGTGATTGCATTAAAAACCCATTAAAGCCCACGCGGGGTGCTCCTGTACATACGGGCGCCGAAAAAAAGCGATGAAAAGCCATCGTCGGGGCATTAGATTACTCGGTCTGATTTTTATTCCTTTAGCCATGGGTTACAAACACGGGGCGCGAATTAATGGGTCGCGCAAAAACACGCTTGGCAACACGCGAAAAGGAAACAGGTAAACGGAAAGGCGATTGATAGGTAGGTAAAGAGAAAAACGAGCTCGTGAAAGCTTGCATAGAGAAAGCAAACGATAGCCTGAATAGCTATGTGCAAGGTATTTGAGCAAGTTTATCTATTCATATTTAAAAAAAGGAAGAGCTGTATTATTTGGTGATCTTGGATTTATGCAAAGTGAACTCGATTCTCATCAATAATGCACAACGTGGTTTCATCGCTATAGAAGTTGTGATACAAAGAAAATTCGAAAAATTAAGCGTGATTAAGGTGATTCTACCAAAATCAAAGCTATTATTTTTGGTGCAAATTCATTTCATGATACTTCCTTTGCGATGGAAACATTTGGGCAAGTCGAGGTCATTAAATAAGTTTCGAGTTTTTTTGTTAGCAGTGACTTTAATACTTACTTGTGACTATAATGTACTGCTTATTATTTATAAATCTTGGAATAAAAGTTCACAATAAACATTAACATTTATTGGTAGCTTGCAAGTACTGAAATTTTTACTAAGAATTTATGAGGTTCCACTGAAAACTCCCGGCTGAATAAAATTCAAGAAACGGAAAAAAGCATGACAACCAAGTACACAATACACTTTTAGCTGTGCGAGTTTAACTGGGCAACAGAGAAATTTTAGCTCATCAGCATGCGGGAAGAGAGAGGGTAAATTCGCCTCGGAAAGCAGCGCGTTTAATGAGCGCTCCATAATGACCGAATAAATATAATTAATCACATGATATTATTACCCAGATGACTAAGATGCCTCGTATCTTCAACTGGGCATTTTTATAAAATTTCGCCGTCAACTATCAATGCGAGAGTAATGATAAACTCTCCGTCACCGTAGCGTGAGGCAACATTTTGTCTGTCAGACATCAGCATTACCAGAAGAAGAAATAAAAAGGAATTAGAATTAGGAGTATACAGAAGCAATAGGTAGTACATTTAAAACAATGCCACTCTGTCAAGTATTTTGTCAATACTTGACCGCCAGGAGGAGAATGTCAATTAATTCCGAGTGAAGAACCACCTGCAGATACCTATTAGCTTCTCAACGGCTACTGTCACTCAAGCACCGCCGTCAAGTATGCGCATTCAAGGAAGCTATGCCGGTGACAGGATGGAATATTCGACCGAAGAATCTGGGTGAAAGGGCATAGCGGTTGTCTGTGCTAGTACACGGCAACATGGAAGACTTGGTCTAAAATCCAACCTCTAGCACTATTCAATGCACTTTCCAGAGTTAATTTTCCGGTGCCATATGATCTAAGCAGGGGGAGAACCTATAAAAAACGCAATTACTTAAACTGTTCGAACAAATGATATACAGGTATCTAGCTACCCGGATATTCCGGCCGGAGAGGAATTACGGCTTGGTGACTGGAACAATGCGACTCACCGACTCCTTTCTCTACGACCTGTCAAGAGGGGTAATAACGAGAAATAAGCAGAATGGAACGAAATATGGTGAAAAAACTAGGGGAGGCGGAGGAGTGGAAGTGGATGCGTCAGAAGAGAAGGTAATACGAGAAGTGGGCCATTTATTAGAGAGGTACACTTGAGACGGCTGCGTCCTACCTCCGGAAGGGCCCTCACATTTTCTCATTCGTTTGAGGGTGTGCATGGGGTAGAGTGGAGAATACGAGAGTGCTGAGAATAGTTCACTACCCTACCATGCGATACGACCCGAAATCGATTCTTGGAGTACGGTCGGAACTTTATACAGGTTTAACTCTCCTAAGACCGTGCTGAGAATACTTTGACAACGGCCATCAGATCAAAAGTTGAGTAGTGTGGACTTCAAGATTCTTGAGTTCACGGGTGAAGGAATTAAATTGAATTTGCTGGCATAAACATACTAAACTAGAAATTTTCAACACCAAATATCTCAAGGGGCTGAAATGTAAACCTCTTACAATCGTGCGAAAAAATCAGATTAAGGATATACGAAAAAATCTAGAAAAGTCAAACATTACAGCTACCATTTGTATAATTACGTAATCTACCGGTTAAAGTAAGTTTTGGATGGACTCAATAAATAAATAAATATTTTGTGACTCATAGCAAAACAAACAAAACCCGCAACCTACTCTACATCAGCTCCCTCTTCATCTCTGTTTCCTTCCTTCCTCCCTTCATCCCGTCCAACATCCCTGTCATGCTCCTATCCTTTCCTCGCTTGCCTAACATTCTCCCCTCTATTACAGTCTTCAACATCCCACTACCGATCAATACGCCCTCCATCCATTTTTCCTGCCTCCTTAGGAATCCTCCCGCCCCTCTCCTCGCCCTCCAAACCTAGCACTTCCTCATTTGTTTTCCATTCGTTCCATTTCACCTTCTCCATCCTTCTCCACACCCACATTTCAAAAGCCTCTTTATCTACTTCTATCATCCTGCTTCAGTGACCATGTTTCCGCGCCGTACATAACCACGCTCCATTTCAAAGTTTTAACGAATCTTTTCTTAACATCCTTACTCAACGTCTCTGTCATCAACTCCCTCCTCCTTGTAAAAGCCTTTTTACCTAGCGCAATTCTTCTCCTTACGTCCCTACTACTTTGACCGTGTTGGTCCAAAACACTTCCGAGATACGTAAACTGTTCTACCTGCTCTAGTTTTTTCCCTCCTATTTGAATATTTAGCTTAGCCTTTTTCTTTCTAGAAAATCGCATAACCTTTGTTTTATTAATATTGATTCTCATCCCATACCTGTCGCACTGAATTTCCGATTCACTCAGCAACGCTTGCAACCCCTTGGCTAACTGACAAATTAGAGCTTGGTCATCGGCAAACCCAGCTGATTTTACTAATTCCCCTCCGACTTTCACACCTACCTCCAGTTCTTTCCATGCCTCTTTAATCATCTCCTCTACATATACGTTGAACAGCACCGGTGACGATGGACAACCCTGCCTTACAACTCCTAGCACCG
This sequence comes from Hetaerina americana, assembly GCF_022747635.1. Lineage (NCBI taxonomy): Eukaryota > Metazoa > Arthropoda > Insecta > Odonata > Calopterygidae > Hetaerina > Hetaerina americana. Next base: position 337,534 of record NW_027287383.1, on the reverse strand, counting down.
CCCGTCCGGACTCTCCGTTCCCCACTCGCACCTGAGCAGTCTGATATATAGTATGTACAGGTTGCGGATTAGCCTCCTTTCCCTCCAATCTATTCCTATTTTCTGCAATATACTCATTAGTATTTCCCAATTTACTCTATCAAACGCTTTTTCGAAATCTACGAAACAGGCAAATACCTCCTGGTTGTATTCTATATTCCTCTCGATTAATAATCTCATTACTGTAATGGCATCACGCGTACCTCTCCCTTTCCTAAACCCAAACCGATCATCCCCTAAGTAATAATTTGCCCTACTCTCTATCCTTTTGTTTATGATTCTGAGAACAACTTTAGCTGCGTGGGATATCAAACTTATTGTCCTGTAGTCCTCACATGATGTAGCCTTTACCTTTTTCGGAATAGGAACTAAAACTGATCTCACAGTCTTCCGGCCAGATTCCTTCCTCATAGATACTACGAATCAGCCCATAAAGCCTCTTCGTCCCAAATTTTCCTAAACATTTTAATAGTTCAGCGGGAATTTTATCCACCCCCAAGGCCTTATTTAGTTTCATCTCCCTTAGTGCCCTTCCTATCTCATCGTCGAGTATGCCTGGACCTAAGCTATCTTCCTCTACGTCTTTTTCCTTTTCTATGTCTAACTTTATTGGTCTAAGTTCTTTACTATAGAGTTCTTCTATATATTCCTTCCATCTCTCTTCGATCTTTCCTGCGTCAACCATTACCTTACCCGCCTTATCTCTAACTGTTAGCATATATCTTCCTTTCTTACTTCGCGATAAAGATTTAACTTTGCTGTACAGCGCACCAATTTCACCCTTCCTCTGCAGACTTTCCATATCCTCCCACAGGGTCTTCCACCAACCTTCTTTTGCTTTATTTGTTGCCCGCCTCAATTTATTGTTTAATTCTTTGTACTTCATTTTGCCTAACTCTGTATTTACATTCTTCCATTTTCGCCGCTCATTCATCTTTGTAATCATCTCACCCGTTATCAATGGTTTCCTAGTCCTTTTAGCGTTAACGGTTCCAATAGTGTCTTTTGCGGCTTTGGACAACCCTTTCTTGATACGTTCCCATTTTTCATCGATATTACTCAGCTCTTTACCGACCTCTATGTTTTTCTCTACAGACTGCAGGTACTCTTTCCTTGTCAATACATTAAATGCTTCTACATTCCATCCTCTAACCCGTCGCTCCTGTCTTATCTTTTTGAAACGGACGCTACATTTCATAACAGCCAAATTGTGGTCAGAGTCCGCATCCGCTCTCGGGAGTTGTGTGAATTTATCGCACTGTTCCTAAACCTCTGCCTAACCAGCATATAATCTAACTGATACCTTTTTGAGACACCTGGCATTTTCCTTTTATACCTACGTCTTTTGTGGTGTCTAAACGAAGTGTTGGTGATGACTAACCCCTGTCTCCTGCAGAATTCAATTGCTTTCTCCCCGCGGTCATTCCTCGTGCCTAAACCGTAGTCACCCACGTCATCACCATCTCTTCCTTCGCCTACCGTCGCATTTCAATCCCTCATCACTATAAAATGTTTCTCGGCAGGAACACACGCGACAATGTCCTCTAACTGATGGAATATCCTATCGACCTCCTTATGGTTGCTCGGTGGCATGTATACCAGAACAATGACCTAGTTCGTTGTTCTACTTTTTCTTCTACTAGTAATATTCCATATGTAGCTAGCTTTATGTTGACTACACTTCCTCCTCTCTTTTTATTCAATGTTATGGCAACCCCTTGTTGGCTCTTGTCCCCTCCGCTGCATATTAATCTATACCATCACTGCAGTAATCCCTGCTATCCTTCCATCCCACCTCGAATAGACTTAAAATATCTATACTTCCTCTCTCCATCTCTCACTTTATATTCTCTAATTTTCCTGTCTTTAACATTTTCCTCACATTCGAAGTTCCTATTCTAACTAATTCAGTCTTCTTCTTCCGCGTTTTCTGTACTGCTGCTTTCGGTTATCCTTTGCAGAGGTTTCTTGAGATGACGACCGTGGAAGCTTACCCTCTCCCGCTGCTGGGCATAACACACGGCCGATTTGCGCGAGTCATGAGGTTTCCAGGAGTCATATTCTCTTAATTGTCCATCGTTATATTCTTGGTAATAATAATTTAGGTGGTTTCTCGATGGCTTCCTCAATAGTGTTTTTTACGTGACACCAACACTCAATGGCCGGCCCACCGGAGTCAGACGCCTTTGAAGCCGCCTCACTGGGGAACAGACGCTGCGTAGACTACCTTTCGTCTGGCTCCTAACCATCGACCTATCTGGCGTGGGTGACCCTACCAGGAGCAATTCCGCCAGCACAGCTCTTGGGGTCATTGGAACGCACAAGCCTTTCAACCACGTCACAGCTGTAGTCCATGGGGTGGAAAAAAGTGTGTGCATGTAATTCAACATCAGTTTCACCTAACCTACCTGTTGAAGAGAGGGACGATAAAGAGTAGAATATCCATGACACGGTGTGTTTATTCGTGAATAGAATGATACACCAAAATGGTATTTAGTGAAAACATCAGTTTGTCACTCGTAAGATGCTGATAATAGCATTTTATTGAAAAAGCAATAAATTTATTCCCCACAATATAGTCCAACTTCATCCAACGCACAGGCACCGAAGAAGAACATAAGAAAGCACACCGTCGGCCAAAAAGAGCAAGTGGTCGCGACCAAAAACTTGGATTAATATACTAATGTGGTCTACCCAGTGAGAAAGAATACACGCGGGAAATTAAACGTGGAATGGACATGGAAAAAGCTGAAAAAAGCCGCGCAAAAACAAGAGCACAAAAGAGGCGGGCAGAGGTGGAAGGAGCGAGGAAGGCGGGGAGGAAGAGACGAATAGAATCGTTGGGAAGTAGAGGAAACGGCGGTGGCCCGGGGCAGGGAGCGGGAGAGAGAGAGGTGGGTGATAGATGAAGGCGGACAGGGGTTGGGGAGGGGAGACGGAACTTTTTTAGGTGGAGTCCACCCACCCCCAACGATGGCAGAGTTGGGCTAGGACGTGTAAGAGAGAGAGTGAGGAAGTGGAAGGGAGAGGATGTGAGTGGGTGAGACGCGAGAAATGTGAGGGAGAGAGAAAAGAGAAGGAAGAGGGATGAATGGAGGGCGCCGCGGAGGGGGCGTGAGGGAGCGCGAACCCGAGAGAGGGGGTTGGGGGAGGGTGGCGGAGAGGGGGTGGACGTGCGTGGGGGATTTTGATGGCGAGGGGAATAAGGGCCTCCGCGAGGAATTCGGTGGATAGGTCATGTAAGTACATTCGGGGGGGTCCCCTGGGCGCGCGCGAGTGGGGTAGGGCATGGAGGGCGTAGGAAGTGGTGGTGGGGGAGAGATTTGTAGATAGTGGGGCAGAGTGAGGTGGGCGAAGCGAAAGGGTTGGGGGAAGAGAGAGATACGCGTAGGGGGGGGCGGGTTAGAGAGAAAGGATGGGGAGTGTGGGGTGGGGATAATAAGGGTAAGCGTCTGCGCAAAAGGGTAACGACACTTGCATGGTGGGGCGGGGTTTGGTTTTGGGGGGGGGGAGGAGGGGCACAGGGATGGGGGCGATGTCCGAAAGAGGGGGCGGGAGGAAGAGAGGTGTGGTGTTGAGGTTGAGGGGAGAGGGGTGTAACGGTTCGGGAGGTGTGGTAGTGGAAACTTGGGGAGTGGAATGAAGGAGTGAAAGAAATGGAGAAGGAAGGAAGGGGCGGCGTGGAATGGATTCAGGAGTGATATGGATGCCCACTGAATTGGCTGTCCCAGCAATCGTGCCACTGGGGCTGATATATGTTTTCCTTTCAGAAATTGATGTCGATGCAATTTGGTGCCGCTCTCATTACGCTATGTGATTGAATTGGATAAGGGAAGCACTTTCCTACCAGGTCTTCTACAGCTACCTCGTATTTTTCCTCGTCGAATTTAATATTTTATGAAAGTAAAATAAAGGTCACTTGCTACTTATTGTATGAACACATCTAGGTTGTACCTGAGACGAAATGAACAGCCACAACTCCGGTGGAACTCGGCGCAGGCACAAACAATTTTTTTTACCATAGAAAATATATATAGGTTTACTCAACAGAAAAAAATTATTTACCATTGTTTGGCAACATCTCCTACTATCAGTACATTGACAACATTTTTTTCATCAAACTGAGTTACTTGGACCTTATTAGCATTTCTTAGCAAAATAAATATACGAGTATTTTCTAGGCGCTTAGAACTGAATCCTTCTATCATCACTGTAAATGACTTAAAATGATACAAAACTTAATGTACTTAAATGATTAATTCCTACAATAACTATTGGCAAGTACCAAAAGGAAAATCTTCTTGAAAACTTATATAGCTAAAGTAATAAAGAGGTAGGTGATTCAGTACAAGAGTTAAAATAATTTAATGTACATGCCAATAGGTATTGATCGAAATGAGTTTTCCAATGAATTTTTTTATAAGTTACAACGACTCGCCAGTTCTACAAGTCAAAAGGTTCTTCAACGATAACTAAAAATTTAGGGTACGAAATATTTTCAGTGAACTCCTAGGGTCAATGAACCTCGTTCGTGAATAGTACGTTCCATAGGAGATCCTTCCCCGGCCGACGAGCCCTTGCGAGAAATATTCGAGTCTCCGCACGCGTTTAAGCAGACTGCGCTCATGTAACATAGAGGAATTTGCTCCATCTAACGAAATGCAGAACATCACAGCTATTTTTATCGATGAGAATATTGGTCTGGTATCTCGGTGGTTGGTAATAAGGACTTCGAGTTCTCAAACATAATCGCTAACGCTCATTTGCCGTGGGCAACGTGAAATATCGATGAGAAGAGGAGAGGGAAGCTAAAGCACCAATAGTACAAAGAGATATATAAGTATACACCATTATTATACGTCATTCATTTACATGCCAAACTATATTTTAGTACGTCTTTCCCGCATAAGTGGACGACGTAGTGACATAAGTAATCAGAAAACTCGTCTCCATTCATGCCCTACGAGTTGAGATTCCAGTCACCGAAAGAGATAGGTTGACCACTGACCTAAAGAAGAGAGGTACGTGTGACTTGAAAAAAGTGATGATCTGATTCGAACAGTGAAAACAAGATACATACAAATGAATTCATAAGTGATGTGGAGTTCTGATAAGTGAAATATTGAAAGGCTCCTAATAGCAATTATAACATACGTATAATTTAATAAGGATAGTACAAACATGATGATAAATGATGCTTCTTGGAAACGAAAGAAAATCCATCTTCATTGCCACATACACATACTGACTGAAATACGTTTGTTTCTTTGTTTTACTTTGCCGACGCTTCTGTTCGCGTGCACCAAGGATCCATATGATCCAACGCTAATTTCGAGGCAGAATCGAAAACCGCACTTTTTTGTTGGCAGCTGTGGGAATCACCGACAATTTCAACGACCGAATTTTCCTGTCAATCATACCTATAGTCTACATTGATTATCAATACGAGCTAACATTTTCGAAGAGTGTGATCAATTCTGCTGCTTTCGAAACAGAATTTAAAAATCCTGATCATAAGAAAAATAAAAATTCTCACATTATTACACGATTTCTTGGGCTCAGTAGAGAGGTTTCGCTATGAAAAACCACCAAGGTAGTGGAATAATACGTCAAAATACGTTCCCATATGCGTCACTCAGTTTTCCGATCAATTTTTTTGCAAATTATGTGGAAATAGGCGCGTTTAAAAATTCCTCTCGGCATGTCGACGTTTTTAATGTAATGTAAGAATATCTTGTGGACCGATGGTACTTGCTTATAGGTGCATAGTTGGAGTGCTTCCCATCATGCACTTTTGAAATGGAAAGAATGCCTCGACTCCAGCGGTTTGCTAAGCTATGCTGTCCACGAGGACGACAAAGAAAGTATTCCCCCATGATCCGCCAGGTAAGTTTTCTTCCCATTAATTTTGTTTCACGATGCCAGCAGTTTCAGTAAGCACACAAAAAATGTCTCACCCTGCGGAAGGTCATTACTTAAGCTCATTCCTATAATGAAGAAGAGCAACTGCTCACAGGACAAAAAGTATGATGGCAGATGATTCAACTATGCCTGGGAATGGGAGGAATACTATAGAATTGGACCCGAGCCATGATTTCACTTCTCCGACCCAAGTACACCGCATTTGTAAAAAAAATTACATCTCATCACACCTGACGTCCCTGGAATGAATTCAAACAGGTCCGTTGATTTTCGCCAATGTTTTATGAGATCGGATAAAATATGACGGGACGAGAGAATGAAGTAAAGCGTGCATCAAGGTGGATTGCAAAACCGACTTTATTTACGATAGGAGATTAAAGTGAACGCCATGAAATAAATTTTCATGAACCGAATACGTTTCACATTTATAACATCGCCCTTACAATTTCAATCAACCCGATTTAATATAAGGACACCACTGCGAGAAAAATCAAGTGACTTAAAGTATAACACTTGTATTATTGCAAATATACTTTCACTCCCCACCGCCAAATGTCTCCATGCGTCCGTTCGACACATTGATAAGTTTTCTAGGGCAACCCAAAATGCTGGCATTGAAAATAATATGTATTATAAAGGAAGATAAGTTTTCTATGACCCTCATCGTAGGTTTATCAAAAGGTAGGGCTTATCAAAAACCATATTTTCCAAATATATGTAGTCAAACCCATCGAAAAAGTCCACCACTGGACTTACAGTATTTCCCTGATTTGGATGAGAATCAAAGGTATATGGTGAATTATTCTCGGGATTTCCGCTAGGTTAACTACTACATGACTGCCCTGTAGAAACCCCGAGAAAAATTCACCAATAACATACGCCGGGAAAACATCATCAGCTTATTGAAGGCACATATAGCAAAGTTAAAGTACGCGACCCGTTTAGAATCAAAGGAACTGAAACTACAAATCATCAAATTTCATATAGCACACAGTAATAAAACGTTTCATCATCACTTAAAGAAACAGATATCGGCATCATGCCATCAATTAATCATCAAACACTTATGGACGACTGGGGTCCTTCAGTAACCACTGGGTCTTTTATGAAACGCCTAGGTCCCTATACTGGATGATGACAAGCAAAACCCATTAAACGTTTCATAAATGACTATATTTGTTTAAAAATATGTTGTCTTATCGAAGTATTTAACTCAACTTACCCAGAAAGGAAAATGAGATTACCTATTCAACATAAACAACATACAATGAGTTAACAACAAATGGAGCACAAAAACTCCCCGATCGAAGGGCATATAAAACGACTCGCATGAGGGCAACGAGATGCAGATGATAAATAAAGAGTAAAAAATGACTCTAGTTGATGGGAGAATAGGAAAAAGATTTTTTTTCCCTTAAAGAGTTTTGGTGGTTGCAATAGCAATCCCTTTCTCTCCTTCCCTCCTAGCGACCGAAAAATGGCCGGTCGTCACCTCCTCCTCCTGCCGGAAAACCTCCCTTGATGCACTAACTCTGCCCATAACTCGTTTTTACCGACATCACCGGCAAAGCTCCTGGTGACGTCGCGCGAAACGAACGCTACGTGTGGGGTGAGCAAGGGTGGGAGAGAGATTCGCTGGAGAAATATTTTTCGCTGATACACACTGCGTGTCACTATCCGCAAAAGGAATAAAAATGGAGAGCTCAAAATATTGCCTAGGCACTTCATCAAAGATAGCCTACGAGAGGAAAACAGGGCACGTGTTTCTTTTATCCTCGCAATAAATAATCCTCGCCCAACGCAGAAAATAAATTGAGCGTCTTTATTGATGGTATTTGTTGCGAAATGACCAAGTTTGTCCGAGACGGACCCACTGCAAGCAAATTGTCTACATTTTTTTATTTTATAAAAACTACAATAACACTTACTTCAAAACAAGGATCACATAAATTCCGATACGACCACATGGCTCTCATCGTAGCGATTGCCCCACGTTGCCCAACTCATGTTTTTCTAATTTTGGAGCCAAACCCATCCTACGATTTTCAGTATTTTTTCTCACATATCAGCATCGTATAATCACGTGACAGATATCCGATATACCTGCGTATTAAAAAAAAAGTCGAGATAAACGCATAGTTTTCCTTGGTGAGGTGATTTTGCTACAAAAAAATCCCACCAGTCTTTTTTGTGCGACGGATATAAACAAGCTTTTTGCTAATAAATACATTTCCCTAATATATCAAACTTTCATATGTTCAAACATGAAGTATTTCCAGCAGGAACTTCTTCCGCTGTGACGCTCTTCTCATTGCTATTTGACGTTGTCCCATGGGCAGGAACGAAATAGCACCCGTGCAGAAGAGTACAAAAGAAGATATAATAAAATTATGTTTTGAAATTATACAAATAATTTTCAATCAGCGTGCTACCAGCTCAATCTTGAAGTAGGAGCCTTTTAAACAAAATTACAAAAGTGTCTATTAATGACAGCGTTCCAACTTACATGAGCACATAATGCTTACATATTCGAGGAATAAACGACGGTTTTTCAAAATGATTCACACAGAGGGATAATATAATGAAAAATAATAACCAAGCCAATAATATGATCGCTTTCGGATAAGTGCTTGTAATTACATTTACTAAACAAAAGTTTCGATATCAGATTGATGCCCGGGAAAATAAAGAATCTAATCAGTAAATTAAGTAAGAAAATATCTGTCTTCATTTAAATGATGGTCTCTTTCCATTTTGTAAGTGCATTGTCTTTTGTTATGAATATATATTATTGAATGAGCTGAGCGATATGGTCAGTTGAAAATAGTTTGGTTAATTTAATTAATGCTTAAACATTGCAAACATAATAACACCTAGGCAATGCACGGAATTCCTCTAGTGCGAACTCCAATTACTGTGATCCTTCTAGACAAATAAGCAAAAGTTTCCAGTTATCCAAAAAATTAAAGTTATATTCGTGATATTTTGTCAAAATATTGCAGCTAGGAGTAATTTACTTAGTTAGAATATACTCGTATAGGGAATTCCAAGTTAATATCACTAATTTCATTTTCTTGAGATGTCCAGGGTAATTCCACACACCTACAAACTTTCCGATTTTTTGTCTTGCGAATAAGCTTTTATTTGGCGTTTTTTAGAAATGGGGAACGAAAAAAATTTTGAAATCATGGCTCTACAAAAATTACAACTTGAAAAAATGCCAGAGAGTTTTAAATACTTGGTGAAACTTTAACCAATCAAAATATTTACCAGAAGACAATATTTAGAGTAAACTGCTTAACAAAAGAAAGGTGTGATCTGTGGACCAAATAATAGAACTGTAATTTAAATATCCAATATTATCATCAATTTTGAAGTTTGCATAGTGAATGAACTGGAATCGCTGAAAAAATAAAATTATTTTCGATACGATTTCACTTCAGGGGGATCTATTCGGGTAAAAATTGATTAAATACCTTTAACCGCCATAAAATTTAAAATGAAGAACTTAGTGTTGCTCAGATAAATATTTTTTGTATTAACCCCAACAAATCCCTATACTCATGAGCATACACTCAAACTGAGAGACATTATCGGTAAAATTATGAAAATTCAAGTTCTTAATGTTCTCAGGCGTTGCTTCGTGGGACTTCATTTCAAAAAGAAAGAATTGAATTTGGTACTGTCCACACAACTAGTTAGGTTTCCCGACCCAAGTTTCGACTTGACAGTCATTATTAAGGTGCGCCTCATTGACAGTAAATTGAGCACTATAAAGCCATTACCAAGGCGGTTGCTCTAATAATGATTGCTGAATCGTAACTTAGGTCGGGAAATAAAAGTTGCTGCATGGACGAAACCAAGTATCTTCCTTTCTGGCCAAAATGTGTTCACAGAATCTTAAAAAGGTACATTTATGCTAAAATCCGGCATTTAATAGTTTGAAGGACATAATTATACGAAGAGCGTAACAAAAGACACTTCTGGACAAATAATAATCAATTATAGTTTTGAACTTGACTATGTAGAAAACTCTACATATAATTATGTTTCTTGTGTGTTTATAGAATCACGCACATTCTTATTACATTCAGCTCAATAGTAATGCGGCTTGAGGAATAATTCATTGAAAAATATTGTTTTTTGTACAAACAGTGGCCCCTAGTCAAAAAGTGCCCCTTCCACTTTTAAGATTCTTATAAAAAAGTATCCATTAGTGTCTAAATATGAGAAAGACATGCACTATTAAAAATACTGTTGATCTTCTTAGTCTGATTATGCATTGAAAATAGATATTGAATATCCCCGTCTGTTTACGGTATTTTAGAAACACCACAACTTTGTAAATTCCTACATGTACAGGCTCCTGTAGTTGATGGTGAATTTTTAAAAGCCTTGAATTTAAATCTAGTCTCGCTAATTTATCACTGAAATAAGAAAAACTAAGTTTGTAATTGTTCATGGGGAGTGCGCATGTTAATTTAAGTTGGCATAAATAATGTTTCAACTTAATTTCAAATTGAACAGATAAACAACGACATAGAATCAAGCGATAATGAGAAATCCTCGTTTATTAGAATCAATTTCCATACTCAATTCCTAAAATCACAGACGCTTCAAACAGCCACGGCAATTCAACTTCCGCGTTCGCGCTACGGCCTCCGCTCAAAAGGGTCCCTCAAGATTCCCCCTTTAAAAAAATCGATGCCGTTGGTTTAAACTGTCTGCCAAAAAATGCACGCTTTTCAACGGGATATCTCGGATTCCAATTCCTTCCTGGTTTTTAAATTCGAGGAGCAAGCTAAACCAAAGGGAGGAGGAGATAAGGCAGTGAGAAGCGGAATCTGTGAAAAATGAAAACTGGAGGGAGGGTGAAAGGAAATGGCGGAGGAGGAAAAGAGCACTCTATGAAGTGGCAGGCGGCCATTGCTGTGGGAAAATCGGGACAGGACGATGAGAAAAACGCATGATAAAACCTTGGAGAGAGATGAGGGAAAGCATATTATAGATCGGTCAATTTGCAAAGGAAGGGGCAGAGAGATAACAAAGGAAAAGGAGGGAATAGAAGGGAAATATAACAGAGAACTCGGAACGTGAGGAATAGCAAAGGCAAAAATATTCTCTGAGCAAAAAAGACATAAGAGAAAGAAAAACAGGATAGAAACAATATTTAGAAACATACTGGCAAACCAGGAAATGGGCAGAGATGAGGTGAGGTGGGACGGATTTTGAATCTGACGACTAGTATCGTTTGCTAGCACTAGTGCGTTATCTAAAGTCGTATTTTGAAAACGAACAGCTCGTTACTTCGTATTTTACATATCTCTCAAATCCAAAATATTCCAAATGTTTTTCGCTGGGGAGGCATCCCTGATACCGGTTAGCCCAGAGCACAAGTAGAGGATTCAGAAACCCGTGTCGCGGCATGAAATGCTGATACCATAGTCATTCATAAAAAACCACCTCGCCCCAGTTCCACTAATTGCCTCAAATTACACAAAAATAAACATTCCACACCAAAATGCCTAGGCACTAGTGCATTCTCTTCTCGGGCGTAAATTGCAACATGGACGTCGGTGGAAAGCGGTGCGAAACAGAATAATGACAGAATACGCTATAACACAGGTTGTGATAAATCGCTAATTTTAAATAAGATTGTCCGTAGAATCATTTAAATTTCTTGAATTGAATCGAAAACCACTGTTGACACTTCAAATTCATTTAAACGTCATTATTTTGTTTTAAAGTGTCCATTTATTGTCAGTTTAAATACGAATGGGGCATGTTTGCAACAAAATGAAATATTTATCGTTGGTCTGAATTGAGTGTATGCCATATCGTTGCCATTCACGTTGTCGTTATCGTTGTCACATCGTTTAGGAATGATAATCGCACAGCTTGTCAATACAAAATGCGCATTTCATTTAATTCCTACAAAGAGGATCTATTTACAGGCAACTTCGCCTATATTTCCATGGCGTGTCTCGACAACCCCTTTATACGCCATTATATGTAAATGAACAAGTGCATGAAAAAACTTACTTTTGGTGAAGCCAAGGGGTAATTAATGGATTAATATAAATACGTCACATTTTTAAAAAGTTTTGAAAAACCTACAGTGAATTAGAATAGCACTAAAGGTATTGGATTTAATGGACCAAAACATAAAGTTAGTGGAAAACTAAAAAAAGGATGGAATAACTCACCAGTGGTATTAAGCACGGAAGCCTAAAGAAGAGAGATCTAGCGAAGGGACCTCGAATGTAGTAATACTTTTTATCACGACGTTTTAATAAGGAAATTCTTTTTGAAAACAAAACTCCTTTTGAGTAAGAATATTATAAACGAAATTATTTTATACGTATATCCGTATCTATCACATTCCTGTTTTTCAATAAATGAATTTCGAATTTATTTCATAAAAAACTTTCCTCTACTAAGGAATAATTATTATTGCATGTTCAATAATAATGGCTAAGCAACCAAAAAGAAATTCATTTTTCAAACATATGTATTCAGCACACCTACTTGAGAATGAGAAAAAAGCATCATCTTAATTCAGCAATATTTATCAGGGGTCCTAACCGCCAGCAGACGTGATTTCAAAATTTAAAATGGCAATAGGGTCAATCTTTCGATGCTCAGCAACGCTCTTTCTTGCTGATTTGTACAACATCATGTCATTTCTATGTTTCTTGACTTTACCACCATATTAAATAATAACAATTAAAACACTTTTCAGCTCTTGATCACTATTATTATATGTAACCTAATGGTTAAGGGAGGTTTTGGATGGGCAAAGCTACCAACAGTACAGTGACAATTCGCTTGCCTCTCTTAACAAAACACAACCTGACATCCGCCATTAAAATAAGCCTCTCTTCGATTCCGAATACTTTCTTCCTTCCTTCACGCCGTCCAACATCTCCATTCTGTTCCTACTCGTTCCTCGTTTGGCTAACATTCTCCCCTCAATCAGTCTTCAATGGGAATCAAAATCCTCAGCACCCATCTTTACTACTTCTTTTTGATTTTTCCCAACAACTCTCTCTCTTTTCCCCCCATGTCTAGCACTTCCTAGCTTGTTTCCCTTTCAGTTCACCTTTACCATCTTTCTCCGCACCCACATTTCAAAATTTCTAATCCATACCTATCATCTTCCTTAAATGACTGTTTCTGCGCCGTACAAAACCACGCTTCATATCAAAAGTTATAACGCGTCTTTTCTTGATATCCTTTTCAACGTCCTTGTCATAAACTCCCTCCTCCTTGAGACAGCTTTTTTTGCCTGACGTAATTCTTCACCATGCATCACCACTTTAACAATTTTGGTCCAGAACTTTCCGAGTTAAGTAAACTGTTCTACCTGCGCAAGTTTAAGACCTTTAATTTCGATATTTAACAGTATAATGCGACCCAAAATCTGAACATGCATCTTTCTGATCTGCACCTGTAACACAATTTAATTTCCTCAGCAATCATTATACTTATTTGCCAAAGAAGCTTACTTACAACTTCCACAATTTAATCACTTGTGTACGAATGAATTATATTAAGTGAAATCAGTGTACTTCGATACAAATAGGAATTCAGGGACTTAAAAAACAGAAAACCAGCAGGCGAGTGAATTACTTCTTATCCTTAAAAATCATTGAAACACTGCCCATTAATATTTCAAAGTAGCAATCAACACAATACATAAACTTTGATTAGCATTAACCAAAGACCTCGCAAATTTATGTAATAAGCAGTTTTTTCTAATTTCAACAAATTTAATCGCTTGACTCATTTATTTGAGTTACTCAAAACACTTAGATAGACTCTTCTCAATACAAATGCTCATAAATTTGTTAATTTTTTGAATCGCCCATTTAAGGACATATTAATGGAAGTGGTTTGAAATAAGTTTAATTTTTTCAGGAAAGTATGGGTTTACGAACATTGACCACGAAATGAGAAATAAATAATTATATTTTATGCGAAACTGCCATCGACAAGCATTCGATCCCAGACTCAACAAATATTTGAAAGTAAGTTGAAGGAATAACATATTTCCTAAATAGTTAGTTTAGGAATGCATTTTTAACGCAAAAATAGACAAACATTATCAAAATATCGTATCTTTCAATTTAAAAATTGATTTTTAAAACGATTAAAATCTATAAAGACATTAAATAGGGAAACCTTCACTAAATTGCCCTTGCCGTTGGGACGATTTAGATTGCAACCTGGGACTCTTCCACCTCTAGCAATTTAAAAAAAATTTATTTCATTAACCTCAAATGAATATTTTGAAATTAACTCCCACATTGAATCGCATTTATGAATGGGCATACAGGGAGATCATCGGGAAACCGGTCAGACCATGTTCAAAGGTGCTTCCATAAGTTACTTCTTTTAAAAATGCGAAATAGATATTTTGCTCGAACGCAATATTACTCCGTGCTGCAAGCGAATAATGTAATAATTATTACAGAAAAAAGTAGGCAACCGCAAAAAGAATATGAAACGAAGCTCAGGTCGGAGGAATGATGAAGAGGAGGAGCAAATTAAATTCGACTAGGAAAGCTCGGTATGTCAGCGGGGGATGTAATGCATGCGCCACAGAATGAGAGAAAAACATGACGGCTCTTGACTCATCGTTTCGATGACGACCAAAACATGTACACTTTGGACAACAACGCCCCCGTGACGCACAAAGGGGAGCTTCTTTTCATTCGGTCACGGCGATATGACAAACTAATTCTTTTAGCTGAATTACTATTTTGACTATACCCTTCGGTGAGTGACGTGAACAAAAAAAATACCGAAAGAATTGTAATCATGGGAGCAGTCTAAGCACGTTTATCCTTAACGACATCGAAGATAGAACGTATATAAAGCTCCAGATAACCTATTCGTGAAGTAACAACTCTGGACTTTTCATTTCCAGAAGTACTCTTCTTTCTGATCCGGCTCAACTTCACTCCAAAAACTTCCCATAGAAAACAGTAACAACGAATTTTCACCATTACAATTTCCACAGAATCATTTCGCTAAATAAATAAATGATAGTTAAGGTATGATATTCCCATTTTATCCCAAAAATGTACATATGCAAAAAAAGTTAACCTATTCCGTAAAAACATATCATAGATTGTTCAGAGATACGGGGAAAAAATATTCTCATTCGCTACATATCCGCGATCTGGCAAATAAACTGGAGGAAAAATATTTTCATCGGTGATAGAGATTGATTCCGGTCGTTGAATAGCCACTGACGCATTGTATCATTGGAAAATAAAACTTCGAAACGAGCCAACTTCCACCTTAAGGTTCCGCAATTGATCGTTTTTTAAAGTATGAAATGGAGATAACAAACGAGCGACACGAAAATGACTCAAACAAGTCATTATGGCTATTTCTATCTGACTTGAGGATCAAAGAGGTTCTTTAGTAATCTAACTGTCGTCTTTCATACTCTTGGTGATAAAATCTGATAAAACGTTTGCAACGACGGTAAGTATTTGATTTGGGATAAATAAATCAAGCAACGTCAATGGAATCTTTAAATATGCATGTGCCTCTACCCTGAAAATCAGCCAAAAGTGCATGGTTGTATCAAAAGTTAGAGTAATTGAATTTGGTGCCAACGTTTTTCATTTTATGTTCCGATCAAGAAACATAAATTGGGCGGAGTTCAAATGTGAAATCACGCTCTTTCAATATTTTAAATTAATTTCGCTCCAGCGGTTTAATCATATTTTCCAACCAATGGAAATTAATCTGATCAAATTAAGACATGTCGAAAACCCGTAAAATAGCTCCTTGTTAAAGGATTATTGAGGATTTCATGAAATATTTTTCTGGTGTTTGGCATTACTTGACATAAACTTCCCTAGATATCATAAATTAAATCATTACCCCCGATTCAGATCGGGATTCAACTAAGAAGGGCCCTCAAGTTAATCTTGGAGGATTAAAACTCTCCATCGGGCGGCTCGTTTGTCAAAACATGTTCCTCTTAATATTGCAATCACGCTCGACGTTAACTGACGGAATAATCTAGTGAGTTGAAACGGTACCTTAAATGGCAGTGACTTTTCATTTTCTGCAAATGCCATTCACCGGAACGCCTGATTTTTGGTTCTCAGATCGAAGTCAAACTTTTAAGAGTACTTCTTATATGGCGGCATTTTATTAAAAAACATTCTCCCTCCCGATTATAGAATATCATATTTAAATGAGAATTACCGAGTTCTGTATCGGCAATATATCATAAGCCATGTCCTATATTCATTATTTATTTGTTTCCCTTTCGATGAAAGAGTATTTTGCAGAGCTTTGTTTACCATGAATGGCGGAAACAGCAAGAGCCGAACATGGTTACCTACTTTTAAATAAGCTATGGTTAGATTTACATTTATAGATTCAACCAATTGAAATATATCATCCGCAGTTTTTGAAACAACTTCGTCTCCAATAGTATGAAGTAATATTACTCACTCTCAACAAAAGTATGACTAAAAGGAATTCCTATTCAAGTTTTAAAACTAGCGGTATTTTACTCAACACCCTTTACTCCGTACTACGGAGATAGCTGAAGTCCCTTTGCTGAAGGCTGAAGTACCACAGGATATGAAAATAATCAATTCTATTATTAATATATGCATGGACATATTGTAAATCATTTATCCATCAACGGAACGTCTCAATAAACTCACGAATGGAAGAGTTCATCATTTTTACAACACTTATGGACTATTTCAATCACATATATACACAACGAACAACTAAATAGGTATAAAATCATAAAGTATCCACCCTCGGTTGGATAAGGAGTGCAAATGACTCTAAGTTTAAGACACTGCTTTGACCAAGACGTTGAAAGATTTCACATATATATCCCGAGGTTAGGCAGGGCATTCTTCGGACCAAGTCAGATTCTTCATCCCCAAAACTCGATTCCTACTCTCTCATCATTCTTTTCACTTAAAACATTGTTCTTCGTAAGCCACACCAGCACTTTACCTGTTGATCCATATTAAGTTTTATCATTGATAATCGATTATTCCGTTTGTTGGTTCATACATTTTAATGTTGTAAACAATATTTTCTCAAGGAAAATTAATATAAATGATATCTTCCATAAAATAATTACATTAGATACATTTTATAAATCCTTAATTGTCCCCATTTTCAAACCTCAAGGTAGGAAACGGGCAATGATTCCGTCACGGATGAGCAGGCCTATTACACGGCATTACGGGGCCTATTAGCACGTACGAGCAGGCATATTAAAATAAGTAATTTTGATGATCATGATCACCGAAAATAATCCAGTGTGCCGCAATAATAAATATTAATAAAACTTTCTCGCGCTTGTAACGAATAATAACGCTTAAGAAAACTCCCACATGGCCAACTCAAAAGAACAATAGCCCCAGTCATCATTTATTAAGAAAAGCAATTCATCAAAATGGCCTGTAAACACTGCATACTACATGCATGTCAAATTTGGGTATACGAACATATTTATGCTAAATGCTTGTGAGAGAGCCACGATATACTGGATAGCGAAAAAAAGTTATGGTGTCCAAAACGAGGTGACGTGAACAAAGGTAAGGTTTGGAACTTTCACGACAAAATTACGCACACTTCTCTAGAGCTTAATTTGCTGCAGTTTTAATAGCATTCCTCACCTACCCTCAAGACAATTACTTCTACTCCCTCCGACAGCTCCGGCTCTCCCGTCCCAAATCCATGCCTCCGTTTGCCCCATGCCCTTTCCCATCTCTATTGAGGTCCATTGAGAACAAGTCCATAACCTACCCTCATCCTCCATTCCCATCTCTTAGAAAAGCTTTTATTCTTACCCCTATCACCCGAGTGCACATTCCTTTCTTACTCCTCCACCATTTCGTTCCACTGCGTTTCTATGAAGGAATTCTCTACCCGAGCTGCAAGGTTTTATTTAATATAGTTTAGTTTATATATAATATATATATAATGTGTGTATTATATAAACTAAAATAAAGTAAATAACAATGCGACCGTTCACTTTAGCGCAAAATATACATTTTCTTCAAGAATTTGGTAGATGGATTAAAAAAATTTAGTCTGGAATTAGCAGCTTACTCATAAACGAAAATGGATATTCGCAAAGCGGGCGCTCATTCTAGCTCGTCTAAATATTCGTCAAAGATTCGGGCACATGCCCGATATTAACATGAGTAAAATTCAATTTTCGCAGTTTCATAAAAATTGTTTGAATTTCCATTTCGTATGACAATGAAAAAACATGAATTGAAATTGAGGTATTAAATTGTAGGGTACAGAATGGAGTAAAATAAATAAGAAATATTCAGCTCCAATCAGAATGGTCCACATAGAAAAGCATTGTCTACACTGTAGGAATCGCTTTTCAACAACTTCGAACCATCGTCGAAGTCGTTCTTCATTCATAGGGACAATTATATTTATATTCCATTTGGTGAATTATCACTATTTAATTCGAAAATTGGTGCAAAACACTTTCTTCAACTCGTTGAATGACATTACCTTGGTTTTGGAAAACGTATTAGTAATACCTAGTGACAATATCTAGCTGTTCATCTGTCCTTAGGAATTTGAGGAAAATACAGCCAATATAACCATGCTTGCAACCATAGTACGTTCTAGCTACGTAGGAAGGAAACAATTCTGCGATAATCCGAATGATAAAGAGGTGGTGAAGATGTGATAACAAGTTTGAAAATTTAAGGGAGACGAGATATGAAAACTTCAAAGTTTTGGATGAAAGATTTGTCCTTACAAAATCAATACGCATAAGAAATAATTACTAAAAAGAGAAACACTCCTGTTGCTGGGAGGTATGAAAAATACAAACACCGCTTGAGCAACCCAGATGTTAACCAAATGGCAACGGACAACTTCAACGTCAGGGCATGTAGAAATGTTCAAAATATGATGGGGAAAAGTCAAGGCGGCAGCAATATACTAGTGCGTAGTGCGGCATGTCACAGAAGTAACTTTATTTCATCTACTTATTTACTTTGACTAAGTTATTTTAAGTAAAACAAGAAATTCCTGGAAAGTAATCCCAGCGTACTGCCCAAGGTGTACTCTTAGTGAGAGAGTTCAGAGAAAGGATCGTGCTTTGAGCAAAGCTCGGAACAACAGGATCACTTAAGCGCCGTCGAAGTGAGACGAATGATTCAGATGACGTAATCTAATCCGTTAAGGGTTAACCGTGTAGATATTACGCCGCTTACAACTCAAAAAATAGTCGAAAAATTCAAGAACGTTAAAATACGGGTCATTTTATTTTATCAATTCTATCATAAAAGCCAATAAAATGTAATGAATGAGCCATTTAAATTTCCAATTTTATTACTTCATCTAAATATTATTTCCTTCTAGTTTGTAGAGGTTCCCAGCCCAAAATTATTTATTTATATGAGAAAAAATACTTTTATAAGGTACCAGTGAATGCCAAGGAGAATTGTCGATGATCGAACTCGCCGATGGACATAAATGATTTTGGTGTGGATTTCAAGTTTGTCAAGGGTTTCGCACAAAATTTGATGTTACTAATTGCATTAAATTGCGCTGTTAATGAGAAAATACCTCGACATTGAAGCCCAGATAACCCAGTAACTACACCGGATTTTTTAATGTGTAACAAGCACAAAATTAGTTCCAAAAGTTTATGTTAGTAGATTTCAATGAAAGGCGTGAGAGTTACTTGCCCGAGCTAAACCATATACCACTGCGTGCACGTCGTCCATTAATTATTTAAGAATACTTCTTTCGTGAGCGTTGGTATTGACGTGAATTTTATAAAAAAATATAATTCCCCCTTCCCTTCAATGCCCCCCACCCCTGCTCGTGCCGGAACGGCGGCATTCGGGATATCACGTACAGATGTAGACGCTCTCTTCCCAACCCCCACGCTCCGCCCTCCCATCCTCCTCATGTCTACTCTTCCCCCTTCCTCCTCACCCAGCTATACCTCCGTCACTAGCTCTTGACCCCGGAAAACGCTCCTTTGCTCAACATGCTACACACCCTCTCCCCATAACACCTCTCTCCTCCATCTACTTTTCCTTCCCACCCTTATTTGTACTCTTCCCCACACCCCATCGGACTCTCTTCCAGGTCTACGAGAACGAACAACGCCATGTAAATAAGTAATATATATGGACATCATCGACATTATCTACACAAGTTTTGAAGGCCCAGAAGTACACATGAATGATTTTGGTATCTGACTTCTCTTAAAATCGATTACATTTCGTGTAGGAATTGTGTATAAACCGTAGAATTAGAAAAGGAAGAGTAAGGAACCTGTCATTGACGGTGGTAATGCCGCTTTGTTGATGTGGCATTGATAGAATATAACTTATGGATAAAAGTGATTTGACAACAAATTATGATTATCGGTCAACTGAACCCACAGGAAACGCATAAGTTATTCATAATATTAAAAGATTTCCAACAAAGCAATGTTGAAACTAGACTAGTATAATAAGAATATACTAACAATTAAATTTAACACTGGGCTTGGTGGCCATATTATTTTCTCGTTTTGCTTTTATGTCGACCGCTTTGACGCTAGCATAGGATCTTTATGAAATACTGCCCATCCGACATTCAATTTAACTCAAAATAGCCATGGCGCAATCAAGTTGCACTCTTGTTATATGAAATGGTGGTGGATCTTTAGGTGGCATCATCGATCGCCCTCTATCTTTACTTAAATCAATCTAATCAACGCTGACACCAGTGTTATCACATATTCGAGCATTGCTAAATATGGTGTATAATTATATAAATTAAGGAGCGAATATTAAATGGCAAGTGCTCAGATTACGCATTTTACTCGTGTGATCAGAACATTCAGGTCGAAATATCGGCATCTACAACAATGGAAACTGGAACGGCGACCATTAGTCTTATTCTGTCCGTGCAAGACGGTTAACTCGCATACGAGTGAGTATAATACACATAAAAGTCTATCCTTAAAGTGGACTGCTCCAAATGCAAACCCGGCATGTAGTCACTGTTTGCAAGAAATCGATATATATAAGGTGAAAAAATTATCACTATTATACAATAAGCTCAGCAGTGAACTCGACGGTTGTTTGGTGGGTGAAGCTAAAGCTTACCTAGCACAAAACCCAACGGTGTGAGAAATTCACAAATTAGGGTAGAAGGTCCAGTTCATTTCCCTGTGCTGCCTGTGGATTCCCAGGAAGATATGAGACCTGAAAATCACTCAACTCGGGTGAAGCTGAGGGTGCTGAGGGGCGTTATCCGGCATCGAACCCGTATCCTCCGGTGGGCTACCTTGTGCTCCACCCTTCTTCGTTCATTATAATGTAATACAGAAAGTATTATACATTGTCGAATTCGTCGATACACGAAATGGATTATGATATATCTAACACGTTACGGCAGAAGCTATATTCTTTATAAACTGTCGTAAGGTATCTTGTAGGGGCAGCTCCTTTCCGTGTGCCCCCTGCGGCATCTCATTTAGTATTTTCACAAAGTTATCACTCATATTGGCTAGATCTTACTTTCGACGATTTCGGCAAAAGAATTAACATTGATTCAAGGTCGCATTTGGTATTTATTTCTTTAAAACGGGAAAATAGGGGGGCAAAGAATTTAGTGCATAATGCTAGAAGCAACTCACAATTTCAACAAGGCAAATTCAGAAAAACACCGTCCATGTACTGATACAGATCACTCATTTATTGAAAATGCTTAGACTTGAGACCCTTTGAATTCAAGCTGCATGCATTCACGTATTATATGCACTCATATTTGTGCGCGCATAAACTATACAGAAAACTGCGCAAGGATTCTCATTCCTTTCCGTACGTCTACCCACCAATTAAACCCTCTGCCTACACTCCTCCGCCCACTCTCGTTCTCCACTCTCCTTCTTCCCAAACTACCCCACCCCATCAGCCGCGCTTTTGCCGCCGGGCGATACCACCTCCCCTCCCCTCCTCCCTCTATCGCCGACGCGTTCTCTGCCTACCGGGGAACCGGAAGCATTCGGGTTCGATTCCCGCGAGGCACGCAGACTCTCCCACCATGCCCACACAGGCAAATAATCTCTCTCTATCTAAAAACACATTCAAACGCACACGAAACCCACCATGAAATATTATATTTTATCCCCCGCTCTAAATTTTATTCCCTCCGTCCGTTTTTTTCCGCTTGCTTCATTTTTTTCCGCTACCGCTTCACTCCGACTCTCCCAGCCCCCCCCCCCGCCAGGCTCGCCCGCCCCTCACCCTCAGCCCTCCCTTCCTCCATTGCCGTCACTTTTCTTTCTTTTTCGGAGAAATTCAAGCGAGCTGCGAGCGATATGCCAGACGGAGAGACAGAGAGATGGGAAAATCCTTTTTTAAAGCGGACCCCATACGTTATATTCTTTTCTTCCCGAGGACGGCGTCTGGCCGTCGGAAAACAATCAATAGTCGAAATAATCTCCCACTCCCCCCTTTCTTTTCCCAACCCACCTCAGCGGCCGCAAAAAAAATAAATAGATAAAAAAACCCGTTGCCTCCCACCATATTTTAAAACCCTCCAAAGGAATGACTAAAGGGCACATCGCGTGATATTCCTGAGGTCCCTCCCCCGAAAGCCTCTGTTTCGATTCCCGGAAACGAGAGGCTGATCCACCCGTGGAATCGCCTTTCGTTTGCCCACCCGGGCGGTTTCGTTTCTGGTTGAGCCCGCTTCTGCAAAGCCCGTTTTAGATGCACAAAATGTCTCCACCCCCATCCAAAAAATCTACGGGTCCCTCATGTCCCAACGTTGCGACATCTTTTATTTTCTCCTCTTCTTCTTTTTTCTTTCATTAAAGTAATTTGTCGTTGGTGGAGAGAAAAAAATCACCTAGGCTTGCGAGGGTCGGAATACTGCAAGAGGCTTGCATTTTTCTTTCTTTAATTTTTTTGGGTTACCTCCGAGCACACCACCCGCTTTGATGCGGTGTAACGCTTCGGAACTTTTGCGCATATATCACGGCGTGACGCAGGCTCTCTTTACGATTTTTTTAAAACTTCTCCGGCCCCAATAGGTCATCCATCTATGCCACGGACACGAAAAAGAGAAAAGAATTTACTTCAAGCCCAACTCTGCGAGTAGTTTATGCAAACTAATATTTCGCGGGGATATAACGCCCCAGCAGTAGCCAAGACGACAAAAATGTGCTTCAACAGCATACACAGCTGATGCCGTTATTAATGCAGATCCGCGACGGAAAACAATTATCTGATTCAAAGGTGTTGCATAAAACAGGACATATATCACTAACGGTGAAACGATTTTCTTTAACAATTTGAAAATATAAAATTTATAATTTGAGAGTTTGCGCTACACTTGAATTCCACGATTATTATCTACACCTCATTGGGTCACAGACCTTTCTCTCCGTAATATTTAGCGAACAACATTAAAAGTGATCATAAAAACTTTGGAAACTCAGTACACTTAGTTGAAAACTACAAGGAAGAAGATATTACTGTATAGTATAAAATACATTGAACACGAATACTGAGCCGAGACGCCGAGTAAAAACTATGGACACTAACTTCTTTGAAAAATATATTCCCTCTTCCTCACTTACTACCTTGATCAAAAAGTTCCCGGAATAACCACCGTGTGGCGCTCCCATCGTTCCGATTTGAGTTCTGTTTTTTTTGTTAAATTGGTACATCTGTTGTTGATATTCCCTTTAAATCTTAGTGTCATAACTTGACATTTGCAAAAGTTACGTAGCCAAGAGTACATCTATCTCTGTGTGTGTTGGCGATTTTTTACAATTTCAGAAATGGATTTAAATTTGCAACAACGAACTTGTATTAAATTTTGCGTACAAAACGGATTTAGTGGCGCACGGACGTTGGAAATGTTGGAAAAGTGTTTCGGCAACGATTCTCTAAAAAAAACGGTCGTTTACCAGTGGCACGAGCGGTTCAGAAGTGGTCGTGAGTCAATCGAAGATGATGAACGCAGTGGCAGACCATCGACATCGAAAGTCGGTGAAAAAATTGATAAAGTAAAAGAAATGTTGGTCAATAACCGCAAATTAACCATCAGAGAAATAGCGGAGGACTTGAACATTGCCTATGGATCCGCCCAAGACATTGTGGTTAATGATTTGGGTTTCCGTCGTTAGCAGCAAAGTTGGTGCCAAAAGACCTCAATTTCATGCAAAAAAGAGACCGTGTTGACGTCGCAAAAGACATGATTTGCGAGGCTGAATCCGATCGCACATTCATCAAAAGGATCATTACTGGAGACGAGACGTGGGTTTATGAGTACGACACGCAATCCAGACATCAGGCAAGTGAATGGCGTTCACCAAATGAGCCGAGACCAAAAAAACCACGTCGTTTTCGGTCAAAAAAGAAGGCAATGCTGACGGTTTTCATGGATTACAACGGTGTAGTGCATCATGAATTTTTGCCAGAAGGCCAGACAGTAAACAAAGAGTATTATTTGGGCGTTATGAGACGTTTGCGTGAAGCAATTCGCCGAAAGAGACCAGAAATGTGGGCAGAAAACTCGTGGATTTTGCACCATGATAACGCACCGTCGCACAGTGCTATCATTATTCGTAATTTTTTGACGAAAAATGCAACAAATACCATCCAACAGCCACCGAATTCACCTGATTTGGCTCCCTGTGACTTCTTTCTGTTCAATCGAGTTAAAAAACCATTACGGGGAACGCGTTTTAGCAGCCGAGAGGAAGTAATGGAAAAATCGCAGGAAGCACTGATGGACATACCGAAAACCGAATATAAAAAATGTTTCGAGGATTGGATCAAGCGCTGGCATAAGTGTGTTGCAGTCGATGGGGATTACTTTGAAGGGGACAATATAGATTTAGATGAATAAACTTGTATTTTTAATTTTCTGAATAAATTCCGGGAAATTTTTGATCAAGGTAGTATTTATTTATTGCTATCATCATTAGGGTTAAATAGACAACGTAAATTCATACGAAATTCGAAGGTATTCACAACATGTACGCCAAATAGCAAGCTCTGCCTTTCAATCCTCTCTCTAGGTGCGATAAATGTTTTCACTATGATAAATCGTAACAGGCCACGCAGAATGACTGGTTTTAAATTGTCATTATACCATGCCCATCGAATGTGGAGAAAACCAATTCAATCCACTATTGCACTAATGGGAATCCTACTACTGCCGTATTATCCATATGTGTTGCTTAATAACAGCCAAAGAGAGCAGACGCATGGCGGAGCGTACGCTTCCTACTCATTGAAGATGTACCCCAAGTAACAAGCATTCCTGCAATTCCGATGAACGACCAATTTCTCCGCATTACGGATTGTCACAACCGAATCAAATCAGGAACTGCCCACTTCTTGTAATTGCTTTCATGGATCACCGATCTTTGATTTGAGCAGGGAGCCAGATACCAATCACTGACACTTGGTGATTGAACGATGAACTTTGTTAGGAGTGAAGCGATTAATTGTTGCAGTGATATACCAATCGCCAAATAATACGTAGCTAGCAGAGTTTTCGTAGTATCTTCACATATATCAAGGGGTACACATGCGGCCAACGAGCTACATAAAATTACAATCTTTTCTCATCTTAGTAAGTGTAAAAGTGACAACTATGGACAATGCCAATTTTTTCTAGTCGAAGAATATATATTATTCGTGTAATCAATGATCATTTGGTTTTCAAATGTGAGTCGTTTTGGGGCAATTTATGCTTATGACGCAGTTCATACGAAGGCCAGCTCAAGGAAAAACATGGGCTTGCATTAAATAAATCTCCATGTAATTCTGATCTATGACCATATTCATCAAATTTTGTTAATGTCGTCGGAAAGATCTGGAACTATTTTGTTTTTGCTTCGTTCGTTGGCTAAACTGTTTTTATTGAAAAATGTCCCTGAATGTTCTACGCAAACAAAGGATTAAAGATTACTGGCTCTTTCTCCCTCCCTCTTTAGCGATGGTAGTGTATCCCCTTGGACGAAAACTACAAAAGAGCTCTAAAAAATAATTATCTTTAAAAAGTAGATTTTAATGTATTGACCCTGGGTGATGACTTATTCTGTAAGAATTAAAAGTAAAAATAACTGTTGACTTTCATTAAAAAAAGAGAAGATGGGTAAAATATGATAACTTCCATCGAGAAAGCAATTAAAATAAATTAGTGAATGTTAGTACTTAATACCCAAAAAAAACAGAGCAGAAATCTCAACTGGACAAAAGAGCTTTAAAAGTCTAATGCCCTAAAAATCCAATAAAAAGTATTAAATTATTTTATTACTAGCTACTAGAAATAAATAACTATTCAATAATTTTATTTCGCAAAAAATATTTCTTTCAGGAGGACATACCCTGACACAGAACATACTAAATAATTAGGCAAAACAAAAGATGGAAGCCTCGAAACGTCGTGCACGCGGCATGTCTAATGACGCTACTTTAATCTGACCAATTCCATAATTGCAGCATACATTTCGTTTTAAATGGATTCTATAAAAATCCACTTTATTTCAAATATTTTACGTCCTCAACGTTATCGTATCCCTAGTCTCATTCCTCAAAACAGACTAAGAATCACTATTTGTCAACGTTTTTTCATTCTTCGCCAAAGGAAATTATATTTCTTGTTTATTTCAAAATGATAATGAAATATTCCAATCACCTCAACGTTTTTCACTTTGTTTATATTTTTTGCGCGCCCCATGATTTACCCCTCAAATTCCTCATTTGTATTTTTAGAAAAGAAAAGAACCGTTTAATCACGCAGGGAAACGAAACAGTGGTTTAAAACAAACGGATTTCCTTCTACAAAAAAATAAACAGGGCGCACTGAAAAATTCAAATGAGATCGTGGCATTTCCGCATCCCATCACAAACAACGAAAAAGCGACAAAACAAGCAAAACAACACAGGGAACAATCCCAAATGGGGTTTTATTACAATCCACCAGCTGGCGTGCTCGGCATTTGGGGAAGCATCGCACGCTCTACCTCTCTCACTCCTCTCTCCCTCTTGGCCACTATTTCCATTCCAGCTCTCCTCTCTCTCCCGCATGGAAAAAAAGGACGCCCGCGAGCCTCACATTTTTAAACCCGCCATGTTCTCTCTGTCTTTTTTTCCGGGAAGCGATGCACGCGGGAATAGGTTTGGTTGAATGGAACGTAACGGAGGTGGTTGGTCAAATGGGGTGTCGGAGGATGCAAAATGACGCCCACCGCCAAATCGGCCGTGAATCGATCTGTCTACGTCAGGACCACGTAATGCCCCAATTCTCTATTCCCTCCTCCCACCCCAATTCCTCCGCCCCCTCTTCGCTCATCCCAAAAACACTATGCAGAAAATGTTGGGGAACAACATGCAAATAGTCATGGGGCCCTTTGTTATTTCTCTTTTTTTGTGCCAGCCTTGCGGTTGGGATGAAAATGTATATTGTGCGCATATATTGGAGCGCGTCGAAGTACATGGAAAGGCCTTCATTCGCATATTTTGGCGTCTAGATACCTTTATGCTGGCATGCAAAAGAGATCTTTTTATCTGCTGCTAGCCAGCCTAATGGGCAGTGATTGATTATTTCAAAGAACCACAGAGCTCAGTAACTTCCCTGGGTGGTGAAGCCAAATATCAAAATAAAAGGAGGCGGTTAGGCCATCCGTATGACGTTAAAGTACCGCGGGGTTGTATAACAGCAGGTGTTGAAGAACCGGTGCCGCGGCCTCCTCGTGCCATTCCATACACCTTAGCCTCGACGCGGAAAATATTGAAGAAAACCTCGCTGAGGAGCAGAACTCATCATATTTGATCTCTTCAACTATGAACAATTATTAACTCATGGGATGCCAATACAATCTTGGGTGATGGGGCCACGACCATCCCTCTCCAAAAGCGACAGAATTTTATTAAATACGCATGGAGCATGAAAAGGGTCTACGCACCCAGCATTAATAGAAAAAATAACACGAATGTAGTAAATTTGCATCAGTATTAGTACCATAAGTTTGGTATATTATTATTTGATTTTTGTTTAAATTATCATTGCTGCTTGTTACCTTAAATTTTTAAAACTCGATTAACCTTCCTCAGATTCAAGCTGGAAATTATGACTCCACACTAAGAGTTACACGACCATAAGGTGCATGGTAGACGAGTATGATAAAGCGAAAAAAGAACAAGATTCTTGAAAATCCTCGGATATGGTCCATGCAGAAAAGTTTCGCAAGCACAAATCTTCGTTAAAGCAGGTACAACGACCACGGCCTTTACTTTAATGGGCCCGCTAGGTGAAGTAAGAATTATAATAGGTCCTGCTACTGCGCAGCAGTAATGGTCTTCGTGTTTTCAACAGATATAAATCTTATCAAAACTTTCCAACTGACACTCACGATTAATAATTCGAAAATATTTGTGAATTAATGTTTTAAACAACGGCATCAGCTAGGTAGCATCAAGAGGTGGCATATCAGGAATGTATTTCCGCAACTTGATGCATTTACAAAGTTGGTGGTCAAAAAACCTTTGCATAATTTTCATAGCAGTAAGGTCATCAACTGATATGCATTATATTTATTTAATTATTTACTCCTTTTGAATAATCAGAAAAATTGATATCATCTGCTCAAAATTTTTAAATTACTAGATCTTACATCCGAATGAATTCGCATCCAGTTTAAAGTATACATTCGTTCAAGTTAATACTGAAATAAATCGAGCCCATAGACTTTTCAAAATGCAAAATTAATTATTTATTTTTTTATGCATACAAGTATACCATGGGGAAAAATTAAAGAGATCTGCACAAAAAGCAACATAACTCTTTTAATTAGTATCGAAGCATCTAGACCATCGTTAGAATTTCATGGATATTCACTGGAGTGTTTCAAGTACTATACTTAGTCTTAATTTAAGTTTAAATCTAAATGTGCTCAAGATTTGACGGTTATCATGAAATACATGTATATATGTATATTTAGGACAACTTTAGACAATTCAAAGTATTATATCTAACTGGAAAGATCTTTTTTCTCTGTCTATAAAGGCCCCAATTGGCATAATATCACTTATAGTAGTATATTTTTTGCATCATATGTCGTAGCCCCAGCGAGAATTCTTACAGGCGCCATCTCTTGTGCTCACCCGCAATGAAATTAAATATTTAAATGAATACGCTTACAATTACAAACATGGACTAGACAACTCTCAGACGGAGTCTCCTTAATAGACACCTTTTCCTCATTCGGCGGCTCCCTTCGATAAATTTTCCTTGTCAATGGCAGCGGAGGAGGCTCACCGGGTAAAGGCTATGCGCCTAGTTTTTTGAGCCAAGCAAAATAATCCGCGAGGATACCAAGCAAATCTTAATTCATGTCTACCTACCACCACTGCGTTTGGCACAGCTGTCACCGAGACCGAATCTTTCGTTAACTTCGTAAGGGGTATGGAGGTGGTTGAGGAGGTGGTGTTGAAGGGGAGGGAGAAGGATCCGTGACGATTTCGCATCGTCATCATCGCGACCTCCCCAAATGTCAAATGTAAATTGTTTGGAGCGCGGCGGAGGGGGGGAAGACGGATGGAGGGCGCTCGACCTTCGCGGAGAAATGGCCTTGCATGGTGGAACAGGGAGGGGCCGCGAAGGAAAGAGAGGCGGGGGGAAGGGGGACGGGAGGAAGGTGAGTCTAACGACTTGTCTTCGTGAAGAATCGCCAGCCATTTGCACGATGCATGGCGGGCAGGGCGTCCTTTCTTCACAGCCTCATTTTTTCCAACACCCCTCTTTCTCCCCCCTCCCGCCGGCATCGGAATTTTAATCGGCCACTCGTAACGACTCGAAAACACAGTCAAATAATGACGGCGCAGATCACACTTTTATTCTCGATGCCGTCTTCCATATTACGAATTATCCATTGATTCTCTTTCGATAATAGCCTATGTTATCGCATTTGGAGAGCATGTTTCAAGTGATCGAAAATCCGAGGCATATTGATGCAACTTTTTGAAAAGTATGGGCGACCGTAATTCGTGGTAGGAAAACGTTTTGGTTGTAAAACAGTACAAAATAAAAGCATGCTTAATCATCTCCCAGCATTCATTAATGAAGGAAGTAACTTTGTAATTCTTTGAAATTTAAATATCTTTTCCTTCATTTCAATATGCTGAATATATTCCATAAAGTTACGCCTACAACAATAAATACTAAAATTAACTATAACATTTATTTAACGTACCAAGGAGTTAGTTTGGGAAAAGGAGTATGTCAACTCTTTACTGCAGTGAAACCAATAAAAAAATAAATCATTCTAGATATTCATTTGAACAAGAAGATTGTGCACATACATTTTTGAGGCAATGGAGCATAACCTCAGCGTTAAGAATTACGAAAACTTGAGATAAAGTTGAACTAAACAAAACCGTTTACAAAATAAAATTGGAGCTGAAACACATTCCGTAACAGTGGTGAAAATAATATGCATCAAATGTAAGATCAGGTAATTGCATCAAGTTAAAATCAATGAATATTTCATAATGCCCAATGATAAGCATAATCATCTTTAGCCTGATAATTAGTGAATCTGTCAACACTTAATAATTTCATTTCCTCGTAAATAAATACATATCCTACGGCTTATTTGAAATCGATTTTGAGTTCAGAGTACTACTTCGAATTTGCCTAAAGCTTCAGCTCTTTGTCTATACTTATTTTCCTATTCTAATTATTCTCCGAAGCAAAAATATTATTATTGAACACGTCGCAACTTAGCTAAGTAATAAGGTACTTAAATAATTTCTCTATTCTACAACGAATGAATGAATTTTAATTGCATGAGTCCATCTCTCTGTCAGTGTAAATTTCCAGGCAAGATGCAATAGCCCAAATCTCAGCTACAGCTTCCATGATGTACCCTGAAGCCAGTGATAGGAGCTAAAACTCCAGTAACATAAGAATCAAAACACAGATAACGAAAATTGAACCCCTAATCCACCTCATCTGTTGAAAGAATAGATGAATTAGCCATAGCATACGATTATAACTATAAACAGATCCCGAAAACCCTTGAATGCCTGATTTTCCTCCGCTTACATCTTGCTCTCAGTAACAGATCAGCCAAAAGCATAATTAAACGTACTCTTTATCAAGAAAACAACATGGTAATGCAAACGTGTCACTAATGTTCAGAAAGGATAAGATCCTGGTAGGCTAAATAAAGAATGGTGAGAAAAAGTGAGAAATAGAGAATGATGAAAGTCCATTGAAGAAATAGACACGAGAAAGAATATTTAGAAAGAATGGAAGAGAGGGAAAGAGAATATCCTTTTGATCTGAAAAATGAGGATATGAACACTAGGAATCTAAAAGGGGCAGGGAAAGAGACACAAAAATATTCATTTTAGCTAAAGGGAGGAAATAAAGAAGTAAAAACGCTGGTAGAAATTTAAATGGGACCTAAATCGTCCCAAATACCTCTTTACCAGTTACTCTAAATACCAGTTACCTATAAGACAGAAGAGATAGACATAAACTTCAATCCTAGAAGAGACCCGAGGTTCGAAAATCTACAATTCGGGGTGGTCGCACAACAAACACAATTGGTTGGATATGCATTACAAACCGTACGCAAGCCCAGACCCTAGCGGGTGCGTGATGGCCAAGTGACTCAGGTAACATACGTCACGTGACAAAGCACGGAAAAGAGTTGTCTCAAAAATGTTACACAACTAATTTTCGACCTCTCGAGTTAGCCTTCCCCTGTAGACGTTCGATGCATCGACTTCTCCGGTAAAAAAAATCCACGGCTGTTATTGTCGCTCGGGTCAACAACCCCGACCGACGTGCCACGGACAGGGTGCGAAATAGAGGTTTCTCTACGGTCACTTGGGAGAATGAGTCATTAAATCCACCTTTTAAACGATGACGGCGAATATTAGGCGGGTTTATAGGAGGGTGGGGAATATATTCTAAAGCACGATCCTCTTTCTCGACGCCACTGTATCCGTCACCTTGCAGAAATGTTCCAACAGCGACTCACCCTATCTCTCCTCCCCCCCCCCACCCCCCAACACCAACCCTGCCATCCACACGATCCTGGGGCGTGAGCGTTCGTATGAGGGAGGTCGTTTATTTATTTAAAAATGTTTTTCCCTCACCCCCTAAAGTTGCCGGACGTTGCCTCGCACCGTGGAAGCAGCGTCAGGTGGTGTTTCCTGCTAGGAGGATGGGTGGTTGGGGGAGGGGAATGACACAGCTCGGGTGTGGGGGGGACGGCTCTAGATGGGTAGTTTGCGTGTGTGTATGGTGGAGGTGGGCGAGGCTGGGAGACCGAGGAGGGGTGGGGGAAAAAGAAGGGTACGTCGGGGGGAGGGGAGTCGGACGAGAGGGGAGAGCGAGGGAGACGTGGGCTTGCGTGGGGAAAGGGACGGAGGGTGACGACCAAAGTAAGAGGGGAGGGAGGAGTGGAGCTAGGGGAGGAACGGGCGGTGGCGCAAGGGTGCTTGCCCGGACCTAACCTAACCAAACAGCGCCGTAAAGGTCATGGGAAGAATCGATAAGTTGAGGTCTCTCCTTCTCTCTCTCTCACTCCTCTTCCTCGCCACTTCCCACTCATTCCTTGCTGCCCTCCACTGTAGCCACCCTGTCGGAGGGAACTTGCGATTCAATGCAAAAGCCCATTTTATGATTTACTTTTTAAAAAAACGTTTCTTTGGAACACGATGGGTCAAATGAATCTCTCTGGAGCCTCCCGTATGCAAAACACAGCTTCAGACATGGAGACGACCGAAAGGTCAAATGATGGCGAAACGTATCATTTCTTTCGCTTAGGGTTAACCAGACATACTTCTCATGATTCCTGTATCCTGCCCGCCTCATCGGAGCACCAATATTTATCAACCATCAGAAAAACTGGACTCGGAGTAAAAAATCAAATTTTGTTTAACATTGCTGTTTATCGACGATGAGGGATTACAAAGGGAATGGGACTGTGGGTATTTCGAAAGAGGTTTCACGGTCACCTTGGATAGTATCGATTCTTAGTAGTTTTTCACTTTTCAAAAGTTAGCAACATATTTTTTATCCAAGACTATTTCCAGTGTATGGGATGAAAGGTACTGTTATACAAATATCTAATACATCCGTCACAGAACATTTTGTTTTCATGACGCTATACCAATTCTTGACGATATTCTTTTAAATAATCTAATCCTAAATGATTGCAGAAATAATGACGCACAGATGTATAGTGCTATTCTAACGAAATTTATATTATTTGAACAAAATGTCCGTAATGCAAATATGAAGCCGAGAGTTCTAACGTTGCCAGAAAATAAATTGCGAATTTCACGTACATGCCAGTGATTTTTTTTAGAAGCGCCAGTATTTCAGTCAATAAGAGACGAGCAGAAGGCAATATAAGACATTTCGATATTTCCGGAGTGCTTTCATGATAAATACAAGTTTATTTCCCCCCTATTACTGTTCAGTTTAGTGTAGAAGATTATTTGGTCCTTCGCTATTTGAAATATTCCAAAATCATTGAGAGTTGATCCAATTACTTGCTTTGTTTCGAAAGCTTAATAACAGTTCAAATTTAATTTGTTACCCTCGAAAGAAAGTCTCAAGCATTAACTTTTAAATTCAATGCACGAAGATGAACTTGCGGAAAGGAGCGTGATTAAGACATTTTCTGAAATCGAACTCACTTCTTTTTTATGAGTGGCCATAACAAATATCAGCTCTCCACTGAGTCTCTGAAACTTAAGTTTCGCCGTCTCATGGTTTGGGTCGCGAATTAATAGTCTTTTTTACAATACATGTCTCTTCGTCTGAAAAGGTTATTAATAAGATTTCAGTCTAATTCAAGGATCTTGTAGCCTAATTAACGTAATACAGTACGTCTATTTCAGATTTTAATCGCATTTTCTAATATCCCCATAGTGTTTCGATCGGTCATAAAGCAGCTATGGTCGGTGTTCTTGTTGCGATAAAAAGCGTCCGTTGACGTGATTAAGTAAGTGGATGCCACTTGGAGTCGAGAGAGCCAAGGTCTTTGCCGACGAAAGTTTGAAAATTTTTTCATGGCATCGATCCGGCATTGGAAGCATGGAGAGCTGCGAAGGAGTTAGAAAAGGAAAATAACTAGTCTTTTGGATAATTGTATAGGAATTTGACGACTGGTGGATGAGGCTTGTGGATCTAAAAAGAAAAATAACTAAAGAAAAATAATAGTAATGAATTCACTGGAAAAACTTCTTTTAAGATGACGGAAGTAAATCATTTAGTATATTTTGGGGCACTGTTAGAAGTAACTGCTTTTGACGATCCTTTTATGCATAAGAAAACTCATTATCCAGGATAATTCAAACCAAATTAATGTCTAGCATATATTTGCATATCATAAATGAAAGACTTCTAATTAAACACATTTTCTAGAATTTCAAT
The DNA here is from genome assembly GCF_022747635.1 of Hetaerina americana. Classification (NCBI taxonomy): domain Eukaryota; kingdom Metazoa; phylum Arthropoda; class Insecta; order Odonata; family Calopterygidae; genus Hetaerina; species Hetaerina americana. The sequence continues at coordinate 303,100 of NW_027287383.1, read as the reverse complement.
CAGTTTCTTTTTCTGCACCAACACCGTAGATTTCATTTATCATCATTTTGAACTGTTTCATATCAATCTCTAGATTCTAGGCCTAAAATTTCCACGATTTTAATTTTCCAGAAGGCAGAGGTTATTTCCACTGGAGCCCGTTAATATTAACTCTAATATGAGAGATCATAATCCATGTCCACTGCGTAAAACTACAAGAGTCAGAGCATAAAATAAAACATGAACGAAACTTCAAGGAAACACTACTTCACTGTGAGCTTATAACTAACTACGTTAAACAAATAACTCACTGCGTTATGCTTAAAGATTCCAGTTTTGGATATAATTTAATGATTCTGTGAACTATTATATATGAG